>NC_139024.1:120243655-120585003 GCF_964662115.1 Mustela nivalis
TGTCATATAGTTTCAGTTATTTGTGGAGCATAACAAATAGTATGAAGGACATGGGGAGAAAGAGAGGAGAAGGGAGTTGGGGGAAATTGGATGGGGAGGTGAATCATGAGAGACTATGGACTCTGAAAAACAATCTGAGGGGTTTGAAGTGGTGGTGGGGGTACCAGGTGGTGGGTATTATAGAGGGCACAGATTGCATGGAGCATTGGGTGTGGTGAAAAAATAATGAATACTGTAATGCTGAAAATGAATTTAAAAAATTAAATTAAATTAAAATAAATAAATTTTTTAAATGTGCTTATATAACTTTGAATTAAATATATAAATAAAGTTTTTTTAGAAGATTTTATTTATCTATTTAACAGGGATCACAAGCTGGCAGAGAGGCAGACAGAGAGAGATAGAAGCAGGCTCCCCCCGGAGCAGAGAGCAGAAAACTGGGCTCGATCCCAGGACCCTGGGATCATGACCTGAGCTGAAGGCAAAGGCTTTAAAGCTCCGTAAAGTTGCTTTAAAAGAAGAAATTTTAACAGGAAAGTATATAGGTCATTTCATAAATGTTGACATGGAGATCTTAAAATATTCCTTAGGAAGTGTCCTCAGTTATGTTCCTTTGCCTTCCAGAGCTAAAGAAAGCTACTACTCCACAATTGCTTCCTAGAAACAGTTTTAAAATCAAAACAAATACCAAGAAGAAAAAGAAAACCACCACTGTCACCACCATCACTACCACCAGCAAAAAGAATCCATCAACAAACTTATGTCTGAAGTGGAGACATACCTCACTTTCCTGGTAGATGGAGTGGCCTCAGTGTTTGCTTTCACACTTGGTTAAATATTTCCACTAGTTCCTATGGCTGTCAATACAGAGGAGTTTGCTGGCAGAATCAGCAGAATGCATGAGAAGTCCCCAAACTAGTTACATGGATAAAGTAGCAAAATGTGAGACTCTCTTGCTATGTGCTTGTTCTAGCATCCCTGTGATTCTGCCTTCATCTTTATGCTGCCAGGACTGGTGCATTGAGAAGATAATCAGTAATCAATGGAAGTTCTAGATACCGCATCTTATGAATACAAAACATTTATGAAAGTAACAGCATGTGATCTCATAAATCTCATATCTTCTCTTTATGAACCATTGAAAATAGCTCTGTGCTTCAACAAAACTTTTTTCAAAAAATATATACCTTTGAGAAAAGGATTGACCAATATTTAATTTTTTGTAAGTTATGTTATTTCCCTCTATGGGACAGAAAGAGAGCCCATTGCTTAAAAAAATCCATCTGCGGGACCACCAATGTCTTCCAAGTTGCATAATTCACACAGGGACTATGCTGAGCTCTGTGCAGAGGATGGGGTACACATCCTACAGAAGAGAATGAGAAGGAAAAGGATGGCATGGACCTAATGTAACACTGAAACATGTAAAGCTAGCTCTTGACCTGAGTACAAACTACAGAGTTTATCCAGGGTTTATTGTCTCCCACCGATCTTATCACTGTTGAAGTGAGTGAGAGAGATAGGTGTATAGGTTTCTACTGCTGCCTTGACAGGTCACCACAAACACAGTGGCTTCAAAGGACACACTTTATTATCTCACAGTTCTATGGGATAGGAGTCCAACCAGGATCTCCCTGGACAAAAATCAAGGTGTCAATAAGGCTGCCGTTCTTCTGGAAGCTCCAGGGGACAATCTGTTTCTTTGACTTTTCCAGCTTTTTTAGGTTCCTCATATTCCTTGGCTATTGGACACTTCCCTCTGTCTTCAGCACTTGAAACAGCAGGTAGATTTCTTTCACATAGCATCATTCTGACCTCCTTTTCTCCCTGTTCCAATATTAAGGCCCCCGTGTAATTCCATGGGATCACCTGGACAATCAAAAATAAAGTCCCCATCTCCTGGTCCTTAACATAAGCACATTGGCAAAGTCCCTTTTGCTCTGTGATGTAACATATTCACAATTGCAGGGATTAGAAAGGACCTGCTAGGGAGGGGCCATTATTTTGTCCACCACAACAGTATTAACTCAGGAGTCAACTAATACTCTAGTATATATATAGATAGATAGATCGATAGATAGATAGATCTATCTATCGATCTATCTATCTATATATATACGTCTTAGTTTGTCTGTGTTGCCCACCACAACTGTATTAATCAGGAGTCAACTAAGTAAATATGTATATATATATATATATATATATACAACTAAGTAAATATGTATATATATATATACATATTTACTTCCTAAATATGTATTTTTTTCCAATGTATATTTTCTGATTTCAACATTTTAGTAAAGTACAACACTACCTCATGGCATAATCAAGACAAAGGCTAATCAGAACTCTAGAAGTATTACATTGACGACCATAAAATTGCCTAAGCACTAGTGTCTTTGGAGTAGTTGCTTTGCTTTGTTTTCTTGACATGGCTTTTTTCTCTCCAAGGCTGACATTGCAGAAAATTCATCCAAGATGCAATGGTAGAGGAGGGGAATGGATGGTCATGGCAGCGTTGGTGTACCTAGGACCCATTCACTTTCTGTGTGAACCCTCAGCTGGGTCTATATAAGGCAGGTGGGATGGATAAATTGTTAGATAGAAGATATAACAATAGTAAATATCTATGCCCCCAAGATGGGACGAGCCAACTACATAAGCCAACTGTTAATCAAAATAAAGAGACATACTGATAAAAATACATTAATTGTAGGGGATTTTCACTTGCAACTTTCAGCAATAGATATATCATCTAAGCAGAAAATCAACAAAGAAGAGCTTTGAATGACACATTGGACCAGATGGACCTCATAGATATATACAGAACATTCCACCCTAAAACAGCAGAATACTCATTCTTCTCGAGTGCATTTCTCCAGAATAGACCACATACTGGGTTTCAAATCAGGGGTCATCTGATACCAAAAGACTGAGATTATTCCCTGCATATTCTCACACCATGATGCTTTGAAACTGGAACTCAACCACAAGAAGAAGTTTGGAAGGAATTCAAACACTTGGAAGCTAAAGATCATTCTGCTCAAGAATGTTTGGGTCAACCAGGAAATCAAAGAAGAACTTAAACAACTCATGGAAACCAATGAGAATGAGGACACATCCGTCCAAAATCTATGAAATATAACAAAGGCGGTCCTAAGGGGGAAATTCACAGCCATCCAAGCCTCCCTCAAAAAAAAAAAAAAAAGAAAAATTCAGAATTCACCAACTCTCTTTTCACCTTAAAGAACTGGAAAATCAACAATATATTAAGCCAACCCCATGCACAGAGAAGGGAAATAATCAAGATTAGAGCAGTGATCAATGAGTTAGAAACTAGAGGTATAGTACAACACATCAATGAAACTAGAAGTTGGTTCTTTGAAAGAATTGATAAGATCAATAAACCACTGCACAAACTAATCCAAAAGAAAAGAGAGGGCCCAAATTAATAAAATTCTGAATGAAAGGGGACATATCATGACTAACACCAAGGAAATAGAAACAAACATCAGAAAAATTTTTTTTTTATTTTTTATAAACTTGTAATATATTTTTATCCCCAGGGGTACATGTCTGTGAATCGCCAGGTTTACACACTTAACAGCACTCATCATAGCACATACCCTCCCCAAATAACCCCACCCACCTTCTCCCAATGCCCCTCCCCCCAGCATCCCTCAGTTTGTTTTGTGAGATTAAGAGTCACTTATGTTTTGTCTCTCTCCCAATCCCATCTTGTTTCATTTATTCTTTCCTACCCCCTTAGCCCCCCCCCATGTTGCATCTCCATTTCCTCATATCAGGGAAATCATATGATTATTGTCTTTCTCCAATTGACTTATTTCACTAAGCATGATACCCTCTAGTTCCATCCACGTCATTGCAAATGGCAAGATTTCATTTCTTTTGATGGCTGCATAGTATTCCATTGTGTATATATACCACATCTTCTTTATCCATTCATCTGTGGATGGACATCTAGGTTCTTTCCATAGTTTGACTATTGTAGACATTGCTGCTATAAACATTTGGGTGCACGTGCCCCTTCAGATCACTATGTTTGTATCTTTAGGGTAAATACCCAGTAGTGCAATTGCTGGGTCATAGGGCAGTTCTATTTTCAACATTTTGAGGAACCTCCATGCTGTTTTCCAGAGTGGCTGCACCAGCTTGCATTCCCACCAATAGTGTAGGAGGGTTCCCCTTTCTCCGCATCCTCGCCAGCATCTGTCATTTCCTGACTTGTTAATTTTAGCCTTTCTGACTGGTGTGAGGTGATATCTCATTGTGGTTTTGATTTGTATTTCCCACATCAGAAATTATTATCAACAGCTGTATGCAAAAGAGTTATGCAACCTAGAAGAAACGGATGCATTGCTGGAAACCTATTAACTTTCAAGTCTGTAACAGGTAGTAATTGACAACTTGAATAGACCAATATCTAGCAATGAGACCGAAGCAGTGATCAAAAACCTTCCAAAAAAACAAAAGTCCAGGACCTGATTATTTCAAAGAAGAAATAATACCTATTCTCTTGAAGTTGTTTCAAAAAATAGAAACAGAAGGAAAACTTCCAGACTCATTCTGTGAGGCCAGCATTACCTTGACCCCCAAACCAGAAAAAGACTCTATCAAAAATGAGAATTTCAGACCCATATCCCTGATGAATACAGATGCCAAGATTCTCAACAAGATCCTAGCTGATAGGATCCAAGTGTACATTAAAAAGATTATTCAGCAGGACCCTTTGATAAGCCTCTTCGACAACAATTTCAACAGCAACTTCTTTCAAGACATGTCTCCAAAGGCAAAGGAAACAAATGTGAAAATGAACTTTGGGGACTTCATCAATATTAAAATCTTCTGAACAGCAAAGGAAACAGTCAACAAAACAAAGAGTCAACCCACAGAATCGGAGAAGATATTCGCAAATGACACTCCAGACAAAGGGCTAATATCCAAGATCTATAAAGAATTCCTCAAACCCAACACCCACAAAACAGATAATCACGACAAAAAAAATGGGTAGAAGACATGAACAGACACTTCTCCAAAGAAATACAAATGGCTAACAGACACATGAAAAAGTGTTCATCATCACTAGCCATCAAGAAGATTCAAATCAAAACTACATTGAGATACCACCTTACACCAGTTAGAATGGCCAAAATTAACAAGACAGGAAACAAAAAGTGTTGGAGAGGATGTGGAGAAAAGGGAACCCTCTTACACTGTTGGTAAGAATGCAAGTTGGTACAGACATTTTGGAAAACAGTGTGGAGATTCTTTAAGAAATTAAAAATAGAGCTTCCCTATGACCCTGCAATTACACTACTGGGTATTTATCCCAAAGGTACTGATGTAGTGAAAAGAAGGACCATATGTACCCCAATGTTCATAGCAGTCATGGCCACAGTCACCAAACTGTGGAAAGACAAGATACCCTTCAATAGACGAATTGTTTAAGAAGATATGGCCCATATATACAATGGAGTATTATGCCTCCATCAGAAAGGATGAATATCCATCTTTTGTACCAACATGGACAGGACTAGAGGAGATTATTTTGGGTGAAATAAGTCAAGCAGAGAAAGTCAATTATCATATGGTTTCACTTACTTGTGGAGCATAAGGAATAACATGGAGGACATTAGGAGAAGGCAAGGAAAAGTTAATTGGGATAAATCAGAGGGGGGCATGAAGCATGAGAGATGGTGGACTCTGAGAATTAAACTGAGGGTTTTGGAAGGGAGGGGGTGGTGAGATGGGTGAGTCTGGATGTGGGTATTAAGGAGGGCATGTATTGCATGGAGCACTGGGTGTAGTGCATAAACAATGAATCTTCCTGAGAGACTGAAAAAAGAAAGACATTTTCTCCAAATTTACACTTTGCAAATTTTACTATCTTATGCCTGGAGGTCTTTCTACTCTCATTGTCCTGGGGGGTATCCTCTCTGCCTGTAGGATATGAAAACTTGTTCCATTCCCCAAATAGAGAAATTCTCAGCTAGGATTTGCTCAACCATATCTTCTAGTCCTCTCTCTGTCCACCTGCTCAGGAATCCCAACAATTCTGACTTTGGAGCATTTCATGGCATTATTTATTTCCCTAATTCTGTTTTCATGGCTTCTAATGTGTTTGTTCCAGGCTTTCTGATCCTTCTTTCCTGGCAGTTTGTCTTCTAAGTCACTATAACTTGGAAACGAAAATGGTGGTTTTCCTTGTGTCTCTGCAGTGTGGGTTGACCAGAATATTGGACCTTGTAGTAATAGAATTTTGCTCGGGGGGGTGGGGAGGGAGAAAAAAAGAAAAAACAAAAAAGAGAACTTTACTCAGGCTGCCATCTCTTATTTGTGGTTATACATTTTTTTCCTGTTTGAAATTTTTAGGTATTGTGGTAATAATACCAAAATATTAGTAGAGTCCTTCTAGAGAATTGCTGGTGATTTGACTTGGAGCAGATGGATAAGGGTGTGGAGCTGTGTGCTCTGTAGTTAGTCACTATTTTAATTTAAAACATTTGAGTTTCATCAGGTGCTTTTCTCAGAGAATCAGTTATACAACCATGGCGGCTGCTAATGGACTGAAAGCAAAACCAGTGACTTCTCTGAGGTTCTCTTCTTGCAGGAAAATGCAGTGTTGAAAAAATCCAGGACTCTGGGGCATTTCAATTTTTTATTATAATTTCCTCAATGCACACAATTATTATGTATGCTCAATTTTTTTCTTCCTGTGGAAATAAAGTGTTGTTTTGTGCTTCTGTATATTTTACTACCCTCCAGAAAAGACTCTGGAGAGCAGTTGCAGAGGTCCCTGGTGTGGGGCCGGCAGCTCTGGTGGTGAATGTAAAAGTCTACTTAGCCAGAACAAGCCATTTTGTTGTTTATGCCGTAAACGTAGATTGACACTGACCCCACCCCCCACCACCGAGGAACTTATTTAGAAACAAGCCTGGGAAACCAGTAAAATATGGCTGACCAGCCCCTGATAACAGAGCCCATATACTAGGATGTGTCAGGTCATGGGAAGGTAACAGAGGCCAGAATGCAAGGATGAGTCAATCCAGGTGGAGACATCCAATCAGGAAAGCACCTCCCTAACCACCGAAGAATGTGGGCCCTGAATTTGGGGTGCCTTTTGGTTGCCAATTCTGACCAGAGTGATAGGCTATTTCCAATAGTTGCTATAGGGTGAATTGTAATTCAATTGGCCACCTGTGTGTGGCCAGGCTCAACCACATGACCTTTACTCTATAAAAGTTAGCCTGTGAGGCTGGGAGGGGTCACCTTCTCTGTGAGAGGCGGCCCCGTCTGGTCAGTTTGATTCTTGATACTTGGCACGAAATAAAGCTTTGCTTGACCTTCACTTTGTATCGGTCTCGTCCTTTTGTCCACAGACCCTTCAGTGGGGGCTCACCCAGGATAAAACTATGAGAACTGAGCCAGCACCAGAATTTCTGGGAAATGCCACTGGAGGTAAGATCTCAAGACCCATTCTTTGAGATCCTATCTGTTTGTCTGTCTGTCTGGTTGTGGAGCTCCAGGGTGAAGCCCACCAGGGAGAAGCTGGATGCAGCACTGCTCTCCAGGGCTGGAGTGGATGTGGGGATGCCTCATTCCTCAAGGGGGGCGGGGGAGGATTGCCAGGGGATACAGGCCCTCCCAGGTGGTCAGAGGACCTGCCTGGTGGTTCAAATCCCCCCAGGCAGCAGGGGATGGAGAAAATCCCCACCAGCGGGTGTTTGCAGGGCACCAAGAAAATCCCCACTGACCGCTGGGTCTGCGGTTGTCTTTGTCTTGGGTTTTTGTTGTCTGTTGTGTTGTTTGTTGTATTTAAATAAATGGGGCAAGCAGAGAGTAAGGGGACTCTAACTTTTATCTCTCTGTTCCTCCTAATAGATGTGGGGCTTCTTCCTTACTCATTTCTTGTGTTAATGGCTATAACTCGAGCTCACTGTGGTTAGTCTAACTCGAGACAGAGACTTTAAGGAATATTCCCAAGCGGGTGCCAAAACTCCCTTTGTTTCAGGGAAATTCCTTGCCTTCTCTGGCCCAACATGGACTGCCTAGCCCTTCCCCCTTGCTGGTGGGAAAGCATGATGTCTACTCCTCTCTTGGAGCTGATGAGCTCTAAAAATGGGAACCCTTTCTCTGCCTTCTGGTGGCACTTTGTCCTTCTGTCTCCCCATTCTGTTTCTGCACCAACTTGGGTGTGACCTGTATAACTGGCCTGTAGACCATCCTCGGTGCTTCCTGCACCAAGACTCCTTCTCTCTTCACTGTTGGGAAACAGTGAAGTTAGGTCCCCCTGGACCTAACACCCCGCACTCCGGATCTTCCCACCTGTGTCTCGGGTAAACATTCAAAGTGGAGTGGGCCCAGGTGGAACATAAATCAATATTTGAACTGTTACATTTGTTGGTTTAATTAGGATAAACATGTCTTTGAAGTTACAGCAGTAAATGTGAAACTTCAGTCAAAGTTTACTTAAGATCAAATAAGCTCATGTTATTTATGTTAAAATCTGCTAAAATCTGTATTAAAATCTATTGAAATCTATTAGTAAATAAAAGACTAAACTGATGGTTAATTGTCTGTCTCAAAGTTATAATGGGTAACTGTTAAAGTAACTTTTAGAGTCTTTGGTAACTTGAAACTTTAAAGTTTTGGTTGAATGACAAATGGAATTAAAATATGAACATCTAGGGATGCCTGGGTGGCTCAGTTGGTTAAGCAGCTGCCTGTGGCTCAGTTCATGATCCCAGCATCCTGGGATCGAGTCCCGCATCAGGCTCCTTGCTCAGCAGGGAGCCTGCTTCTCCCTCTGCCTCTGCCTGCCATTCTGTCTGCCTGTTCTCGCTCTCTCCCCCTCTCTCTCTGATAAATAAATAAAATCTTTAAAAAAAATAAAATAAAATAAAATATGAACATCTATGTCTTAACCAAATGGGATAAAATGCTACGGCATTAATTACTGGAACTAGTTTTGTGCTTTTAATTTCATACTGCAAAAAAACTAAGGATATTTAAATCTGTTGGTAAAGATGTTTTGTGCTTAACTGATTGATAAATTTGCCATCCGAAGAATTTTGTTGTAACAGTTCACAACTGGTTATATTTAGTCTTCACTAGAGATTAAGGTGTTTCTAAGAGTATAAAATTCTGCTAATTCTGCTAACTAAGACTGATGGAAATAAGAAAAACAACTCTATATGTAGGAAAGTAGGAGATATTTAAGAAGATATGGAATGGAAATACATTTTGTTAAAAGTAAGAAAAGATAATTTTGCCCTAAATGAAGTGGTTGTTTGGAAGAAAATGACTTGGGACAAAACCTGAATGTAAAGGAAAATTACAGAAGTTTTGTGAAGGAAAATCTTCAGAAAAAAATTTTATATATGATCAGGATGGACTAAGAAAAAAGAAGAGGAAAAGACCAGATGCCTGATCCTATTTGAATAAAGAAACAGCCCCCAAGGTGATTTAGCACTCTCCTGACATACCTCCACATAGATTATACTTCCAAGTGAATGGGCCATTTGGCCTTGAGAGACTGGGAAAGCACCCCAGCCTTGAGAGACTGCGAAAACACCCCAATACCATCCCCCATTGCCTATAACCATAGAAACTCACTCTTAACCCTGTCGAGTATTCAGTCTTTGGGAACAATACACTGATCCCGCCAGCATTAATAAAGCTGTGTTCTCCCATCTCTCCATGTGCCATTTGGGTTTCCTCAGTCACCTCGGTTTTTCCGCAACATTTGGTTCCCTGACCAGGAATTCCAACCACGCTGGCCCATAGTGCCACCGGTGTGGGACAGGAGACAGGCCTCAGAGGGCAAACAGAGTACCTGCCCTAGGGTTTAGGCATGCCCCGCTGATTTCAGCGGACCCAAGGCTGAGCTCTCCTGGACAGCCACAGCTCACCTCCGCCCTGCTGGACCAACAATAGGAAACCAGGGACAACTGACTGGATCTGCCTGTTGAACCAGGAAAGCCCCAGGGCCACTGTATGAGCCAGACCCATTCATAAAGAATGGAAGGGGAGACTGGTCACCTCCCATTGGCCAGGGATACCCAGAAGGAGGTGTCCAACCTGTTTGAATGTGAAGATTGCCTGACTGTGTAAATCTGTCTGTATGGATCCACGGCTTCGGCTATGGAGTCTGAGTGGACTGCACCCTGAGTCTCGAGTGGCGTCATATGGCATAACAGTCACCTACTCCATGGAGTAGCCTGGTCTGGGGCTTATACGGACAGACCTTAGCTAAGACACTCCTAAGTTCCCTCAAGGGATGCAAGCAGGACAGCATCTGAAATATCCCCCTGCCTTTGTCTGCGACATCATTCACGATGGGAGGGAAATCCAGTAAACTCACTATCTTAAGACTGCATGCTTAAGAATTTTAAAAAGGGAAGACTCTGGTATAGAAAAGCTGGTTTTCTCTCTGTTTAAAGGGGCAAAGTTTTCTTAGGTTAATTGATCTGTTAAAAAAAAATCAAAAGCTTCTGCACAGGAAGGAAACAGTCAAGAAAACAAAGAGGCAACCCACAGAACGGGAGAAGATATTTGCAAATGAAAGTACAGACAAAGGTTGATATCCAGGATTTATAATGAACTCCTCAAACTCAACACACACAAAACAGACAATCATATCAAAAAATGGGAAGAAGATATGGACAGACACTTCTCCAATAAAGACATACAAATGGCTATCAGACACATAAAAAAATGTTCATCATCACTAGCCCTCAGGGAGATTCAAATTAAAACTACATTGAGATATCACCTTACACCAGTTAGAATGGCTAAAATTAGCAAGACAGAAAGCAACATGTGTTGGAAGGGATGTGGAGAAAGGGGAACCCTCTGACACTGTTGGTGGGAATGCAAGTTGGTGCAGTCTCTTTGGAGAACAGTGGGGAGATTCCTCAAGAAATTAAAAATAGAACTTCCCTATGACCCTGCCATTGCACTCCCAGGTATTTACCCCAAAGATACAGATGGAGTGAAAAGAAGGGCCATAAACCCCAATGTTTATAGCAGCAATGGCCATGGTCGCCAAACTGTGGAAAGAACTAAGATGCCCTTCAACGGACAAATGGATAAAGAAGATGTGGTCCATATGCACTATGGAGTATTATATGCCTCCATCAGAAAGGACGAATACCCAACTTTTGTAGCAACATGGACGGGACTGGAAGAGATTATGCTCAGTGAAATAAGTCAAGCAGAGAAAGTCAATTATCATATGGTTTCACTTATTTGTGGAGCATAACCAATAGTATGAAGGACATGGGGAGTTAGAGAGGAGAAGGGAGTTGGGGGAAGTTGGAAGGGGAGGTGAATCATGAGAGACTATGGATTCTGAAAAATAATCTGAGGGTTTTGAAGTGGGGGGTTGGAGGTTGGTGTACCAGGTGGTGGGTATTATAAAGGGCACGGATTGCATGGAGCACTGGGTGTGGTGCAAAAATAATGAATACTATTATGCTGAAAATAAAAAATAAATTAAAAAAAAAAAGTAAATGGGGGCACCTGGGTGGCTCAGTGGGTTAAGCTGCTGCCTTCGGCTCAGGTCATGATCTCAGGGTCCTGGGATCTAGTCCCGCATCAGGCTCTCTGCTCAGCAGGGAGCCTGCTTCCCTCTCTCTCTCTCTCTCTCTCTCTGCCTGCCTCTCCATCTACTTGTGATTTCTCTCTGTCAAATGAATAAATAAAATATTTAAAAAAAAAAAAGTAAATGGTTTTCTCTTTGCCTGCCCAGAAAACCCAATTTCTATGTTTTGTTTTATCAGGTGTTTAACATCCCTAATTATATTTAGGCATGTGCTTTAAAACTTTCTAAGGTTTTAGCAATTGTCGACAAGATTTAAATTGTAAATGAGATCTCTTTGACTCTTAAGGCTTTTCCTTGTTATATTAAGTTACTCAGTAAGTACTGCTAAACCAGTAACAAACCTTGGGTTACATTTGGGTAAGTGCTGTAACTACTCTAGGGGTTCTACACACTAAACCAAAATTAGTAACATGGGACTAGATAAACTGAAAGATTGCAATGTTGTGTCTCTTAATGTTTTGTCTTATTTTAAACATTACTGGTTCTGTAATGTCGGCTCTTCCAGACTAGGGAAACTTTCTCTTAAGTTATCTGTAACTTAGGAGAGACAAGATGATGGGGAACTAGGAGGAGGCGCCATTTCAACCTGTACCCTAAAGAGAGCTGATTACCTACCAAGGAACTCTGATCACCCAGGAAATCAGCCTGAGATTAGAATTATACACTTCTGGATCTCTATGGGGGCAGAAGACACCGGTGGGCAGGTAAAGAGGAGTGGGAACATCGGACTGAATCAGAAAATAAACAAAAGGGGGAGGAAACCACCAGAAGTGACCCACTGGAAAGTAATTCTCCAATATGAGAGTGCTCTGTGACTGGGGACCAGCACTAAGTTGAAGTCTGGTTGAAATCACTCAAAAAGAGCAAAGGATTGTGGGGACAAATTGTGGGAATCGGGCAGTTGGGGACAGGCGCTTAATTCCCCAGACCAAGAACAGCCACCCCTGGTGCTGAGCCAGAGAGAGCGCAGCAAAGAAACTAGGTCTTGGTCCCTGAGCTGCAAGCGCACCTGAAAGCGCCTGGGTGGCGGCTCCCATGAGGGGCTAGGAGCCCTGCCAGCCAACAGAACCACAGCACTTTGTACTATCCATGCCCACAGGCTGCGCCAACAGAGTCTGAGTCACAACCCCCACCCTCCCCTGAGAGAGGTGCGTGCAGGCACCAGCCCAGCACTCTCGGACCCAGAGAGTCTGAGCAGTCCCAGCCCAGGCCCGTGGGAAAATCTCCGTGTGCTATCACTGCTTGGGACCTCTCTGGCAGTCTGGAGCTGCCCAGACAGCCACGGCTGTTGTGATTTTGGGTACCAGCAGGAGTTCCTGTGTCCCCAGGGACCGAGTGACTGGGAACGTGCTCTGCCAGCAGTCAGGGGGAATTTATGTGCTCTGGAGCACCCAGAAGGGAACAGACTGAATCTTCTCTCTGAGAGGGAGGTCTGGGCGCTGTTTGCTTTCCTCTAAACCTCCAAAAATGATCCAAAGTCGACAAGGTGAGAAAAAACAAATGAACAAACAAACAAAAAAACCTCCAAGAACAAAAGCCTGAAAAATTGGTTTCCTCAGAGCCCACCCCCTTGATGGAGGTAGGAGTACTTAACTCAGGGAACATGACTGACTGAAAACCCACGCAGCAGGCTCCTCCCCCAGAAAGCCAACCAGAAGAAAAAAAAAAAAAAAAGAAGAAGAAGAAGAGAACACCCACCACTACTTCATAGATACAACCTTTATTTATTTTTAATTTGTTCCCACTACTCTGGTCCATTTTTTTATTGATAATTTTTTAACCTATTTACCATCACAGTGAGATGTCCAGTACATCAAACTCCATAATAACCTTTTAACCTGAACTTTTTGATACATATACCTGTGTTTTTCTTTTGCATTCTATTTTTTTAATTTTAGTTTAGTTTAGTTTATTCTTTATTTTTATTTTTTAATATTCATAGAGTTAAATTTCAAGGTAATCTTCTTTCCCCAATCAATGCTATCTCTATAGGTAAACCAATTTTTAATCCCCCTCTATCTTAGGAAAGTTGAGTCCTTTAACAAAGATATCAAGATACATCCAGGAAGAATCAAAACAACCTTCCTCGCCCACACTGAGAATTTATAACCACTCTCCCATATTTTTCTTCCACCAGTGTTTCTGTGTATTTGTGTTTGTCTGGGTAGTATATAAATCTTATATTTGAAGTTATTTTTGACGAGGTTCTTTTTTTGTTTTGCTTTTATCTATATACATATTATTTTTCTCTTGTCATTTACTTTTATCAGTCTTTTTGTTTGTCTGTTTTTGTTTGCATACTTCATAAATCTTACCTTGGGGCCCATTTGGTCTGGGCCTTCTCTTTTGTTTCATCTTTTTTTTTCCCTCTCTCTCTCTTTCCTTTCTTTTTTCTCTCTTTTTTTTCTTTTGTTTGGGTGGGCACTCTTGATTGCTCAGAAGCGTTCCAGGGTGCACCTTGCCTGCACCATAGTCAACACGTTCAACTATACATCTGTTCAGTCATCTCTCAGCAAAATGACTAGGAGGAGGAATTCCCAACAGAAGAAAAATTCAGAGGCCGAGCCTTCTGCAACAGAGCTAATGGCTATTAACATAGACAATATGTCAGAAAGGGAATTCAGGCTAACAATTATCCATGCAATAGCTAGGTTGGAGAAAGCCATGGATGACAAAATGGAATTGATTAGGGCAAAACGGAAAGCCACCAGGGATGATGTTCACAATGATAGGGTAGAACTGAAAGCCACCAGGGATGATGTTCACAATGTTCTCAATGAGATTCAATCTAATATAAATTCTCTAAAAGTTAGGCTAAGTGAGATAGAAGATAGAATTAGTGATCTGGAGGACAAACAGATAGAGAAAAAGGATCAGGAGGAAGACTGGAACAAACAGCTTAGAAACCATGAAAACAGAATTAGGGAAATAAACGACGCCAAGAAACATTCCAACGTCAGAATTATTGGAATCCATGAGGAAGAGGAGAAAGAAAGAAGTCTAGAAAATATAGTGGAACAAATTTTCTCCATGAAAATTTCCCCAATTTCGTGAATGGAACCAGCTTTCCTGTACTAGAGGCAGAACGGTTTCCCACCAAGATTATGGATTCAAGAAAAACCTCAAGGCACTCATAGTAAAAATGAGAAATCATAACTATAGACAGGATCACTTGAAAGCATCTAGGACAAAGAAGCTCCTTACATACAGAGGAAAGCCATCAGAATAATGTCAGACCTGTCCACAGAAACCTGGCAAGTCTGAAATGGCTGGCAAGATGTATTCAGGGCACTAAATGAGAAAACATGCAGCCAAGAATAATTTATACTGCAAGACTGACATTCAAAATGGATGGAGAGATAAAGAGTTTCCAAGACTGGCAAGGCTTAAAACACTATGTGAACACCAAGCCAACACTGCAGGAAATATTAATGGGGGTTTTATAAAAGTGGAAAAATCCAAAGAATATCATTGAACAGAAATATATGAAGACAATCTACAGAAAGAAAGACCTCAAAGGTAACATGATGTCAATAAAAACGTATCTATCAATAATCATTCTCAATGTGAATGGCCTAAATGCACCCATAAAATGGAACAGGGTTCCATTTATTTGGGTTCTTTCCAAACTTCCTCTTGTGGTTGAGTTCTAGCTTCAGAGCATTGTGGTCTGAAAATATGCAGGGAATGATCCCAATCTTTTGATACCGGTTGAGTCCTGATTTAGGACCGAGGATGTGATCTATTCTGGAGAATGTTCCATGTGCACTAGAGAAGAATGTGTATTCTGTTGCTTTGGGATGAAATGTTCTGAATATATCTGTGAGGTCCATCAGGTCCAGTGTGTCATTTAAGGCCTTTATTTCCTTGCTGATCTTTTGCTTGGATGATCTGTCCATTTCAGTGAGGGGAGTGTTAAAGTCCCCTCCTATTATTGTATTATTGTTGATGTGTTTCTTTGATTTTGTTATTAATTGGTTTATATAGTTGGCTGCTCCCACGTTGGGGGCATAGATATTTAAAATTGTTAGATCTTCTTGTTGGACACACCCTTTGAGTATGATATAGTGTCCTTCCTCATCTCTTATTATAGTCTTTGGCTTAAAATCTAATTGATCTGATATAAGGATTGCCACTCCTGCTTTCTTCTGATGTCCAATTAGCATGGTAAATTCTTTTCCACTCCCTCACTTTAAATCTGGAGGTGTCTTCGGTTTTAAAATGAGTTTCTTGGAGGCAACATATAGATGGGTTTTGTTTTTTTATCCATTCTGATACCCTGTGTCTTTTGACTGGGGCATTTAGCCCATTAACATTCAGGGTAACTATTGAGAGATATGAATTTAGGGCCATTGTATTGCCTGTAAGGTGACTGTTACTATATATGGTCTCTGTTCCTTTCTGATCTGCCACTTGTAGGCTCTCTCTTTGCTTAGAGGACCCCTTTCAATATTTCCTGTAGAGTTGGTTTGGTGTTTGCAAATTCTTTCCATTTTTGTTTATTCTGGAAGCTTTTAATCTCTCCTTCTATTTTCAATGATAGCCTAGCTGGATATAGTATTCTGGGCTGCATGTTTTTCTCATTTAGTGCTCTGAAAATATCATGCCAGCTCTTTCTGGCCTGCCATGTCTCTGTGGATAAGTCAGCTGCCAATCAAATATTTTTACCATTGTAGGTTACAGACTTCTTTTCCCGGGCTGCTTTCAGGATTTTCTCTTTGTCACTGAGACTTGTAAATTTTACTATTAGGTGACGGGGTGTGGGCCTATTCTTATTGATTTTGCGGGGTGTTCTCTGAACCTCCTGAATTTTGATGCTCATTCCCTTTGCCATATTGGGGAAATTCTCCCCAATAATTCTCTCTAGTATACCTTCTGCTCCCCTCTCTCTTTCTTCTTCTTCTGGAATCCCAATTTTTCTAATGTTGTTTCATCTTATGGTGTCACTTATCTCTCGAATTCTCCCCTCGTGGTCCAGTAGCTGTTAAGACAAAGTATATTTTAAACTAAGGACAGTAGTTAGAGATATAGAAGGGCATTATATCATTCTTAAAGGGTCCATCCAACAAAAGGATCTAATAAATGTAAATGTTTATGCCCCCAATATGTGAGCATCCAACTACATAGGCCAACTGTTACCCAAAAATTTTTAAAAAAGTATTGACAATAACACCTTAATTGTAGAATATCTCAACACTCCACTCTCAGCAACAGACAGATCATCTAAGCAGAAAATCAAAGAAGAAACCAGAGCCTTGAATGACACATCACACCAGATGAACCATATATATATATATATATAGAGAGAGAGAGAGAGAGAGAGAGAGAGAACATTCCTCTGAAACAACAGAATACTCATTCTTCTCAAGCACACATAGAACTTTCTCCAGAATAGACCACATACTGGGTCACAAATCAGGTTTCAACCCATATCAAAAGACTGAGAAGATTTCCTGCATATTCTCAGACCACAATGCTTTCTTTCAAACTGGAACTGAGCCACAAGAAATAGTTTGGAAAAAATTCAAATACTTGGAAACTAAAGACATTCTGCTTAAGAAGGTTTGGGACAACCAGGAAATCAAAGAAGAACTTAAACAATTCTTGGAAACAAATGAGAATGAAAACACATCATTATAATCCTATGGGATATGGCAAAGGCAGTCTTAAGGGGGAAATACATAGCCAACCAAGCCTCAGAAAAATAGAAAATCCCAAATTCACCACCTAACTTTACACCTTAAGGAACTGAAGAAAAAACAACAGATGAAGCCCAAGCCACACACAAGAAGAGAACTAATTAAGATTAGAGGAGGGATCAATGAATTAGAAACCAGAAGTACCAAGAGCAGATCAACAAAACTAGAAGCTGGTTATTTGAAAGAATTAATAAAATCAATAAACCACTGGCCAGATTTATCCAAAAGAAAAGAGAAAGGACCCAAATGAATAAAATTATGAATGACAGAGGAGAGATCACAACTAACACCAAGGAAATAGAAAAAATTATTAGAGATTATTATCAACAAGCACATGCCAATAAAGTAAGCAATGTGGAAGAAATGGATGCCTTTCTGGAAACCCATGAACTACCAAGACAGAAACTGGAAGAAATTGACAACCTGAAGAGACCCATAACCAGTAACAAAATTGAAGCAGTGATCAAAAACCTTCCAAAAAACAGGAGTCCAGGAAATGATGGATACTCTGGGGAATTCTACCAAACATAAAAAGAAGAAATAATACCTATTCTCCTGAAACTGTTTCAAAAAATAGAAACAGAAGGAAAACTTCCAGACTCATTCTGTGAGCCCAGCATTGCCTTGATCCCAAACCGGGCAAAGGCCCCATCAAAAAGGAGAATTTCAGACCTGCATCCCTGATGGATATGGATGTCAAGATTTTCAAAAGGAGTTTGACTTCTTCATTACCAATTTGGATACCTTTTATTTCCCTTTGTTGTCTGATGGCTGTTGCTAGGACTTCTAATACTATGTTGAACAAGAGTGGTGAGAGTGGGCATCCTTGTCGTGTTCCTGATCTCAACGGGAAGGACGAAAGCTTTTTCCCATTGAGGATGATATTTGCTGTGGGTCTTTCATATATAGATTTGATGAAGTTCAGGAATGTTCCCTCTATCCCTATACTTTGAAGTGTTTTAATCAGGAATGGGTGCTGGATTTTGACAAATGCTTTTTCTGTGCAATTGAGAAGACCATGGGGTTCTTCTCTCTTCTCTTATTAATTTGTTGTATCACATTGATTGGTTTGCAAATGTTGAACCATCCTTGTAGCCCAGGGATGAATCCCACCTGGTCATGGTGCTTTTTAATGTGCTGTTGGATCCTTTTTGCTAGGATCTTGTTGAGAATCTTAGCATCCATATTCATCAGTGATATTGGTCTGAAATTCTCCTTTTTGGTAGGGTCTTTGCCTGGCTTGGGGATCAGGGTAATGCTGGCTTCATAGAAAGAGTCTGGAAGTTTTCCTTCTGCTTCAATTTTTTGAAACAGCTTCAGGAGAATAGGTGTTATTTCTTCTTTGAAATCTGGTAGAATTCCCCAGGGAATCCATCAGGTCCTGGGCTCTTGTTTTTTGGGAGGTTTTTGATCACCACTTCAATCTCATTACTAGATATAAGTCTATTTAGGTTGTCAATTTCTTCCTGGTTCAATTTTGGGAGTTCCAAGCACCTACACTGTTGATGGGAATGCAAGCCGGTGCAACCTCTCTGGAAAACAGCATGGAGGTTCCTCAAAATGTTGAAAATAGAACTGCCCTATGACCCAGCAATTGCACTACTGGGTATTTACCCTAAAGATACAAACGTAGTGATCCAAAGGGGCACGTGTACCCGAATGTTTATAGCAGCAATGTCCACAATAGCCAAACTATGGAAAGAACCTAGATGTCCATCCACAGATGAATGGATCAAGAAGATGTGGTATATATACACAATGGAATACTATGCAGCCATCAAAAGAAATGAAATCTTGCCATTTGCAACAACATGGATGGAACTAGAGCGTATCATGCTTAGCGAAATAAGTCAAGCGGAGAAAAACAACTATCATATGATCTCCCTGATATGAGGAAGTGGTGATGCAACATGGGGGCCTAAGTGGGTACGAGAAGAATAAATGAAAGAAAATGGGATTGGGAGGGAGACAAACCATAAGTGACTCTTAATCTCACAAAACAAACTGAGGGTTGCTGGGGGGAGGGGGTTTGGGAGAAGGGGGTGGGATTATGGACATTGGGGAGGGTATGTGCTTTGGTGAGTGCTGTGAAGTGTGTAAACCTCGTGATTCACAGACCTGTACCCCTGGGGATAAAAATATATGTTTATAAAAAATAAAAAATTATATTAAAAAAAAGAAAGAAGCTCAGTTAATCCAAAAACTCAAACAAATGCATGCTTATACCCAAAAGTGACTGTGTCAAAAGAAAATAAATAGTACTTTTGTTAAGATCCTCTCACATTCACAGAGATCATATAAAAATATATTGGAGAGGGGAGGACTATGATAATAATTCGTAATTTTTGTTTGTTTTTAATACTAAAGATTAAAGTTCTCTCTCGCATTTCTGGCTGACTATGCAAAAATAAATAAATAGATTAAATAAAATATAATTTGTCTAATATGAGAATTGCTACCTCAGCTTCCTTTTGAGGTCTGATGGCATGAACAATGGTTATCAATCCACTCACTTTTGATCTAGATGTATCTTTAAGTTCAACATGAGTCTCTTGTAGAAAGCATATGGATGGGTCCTTTTTATCCAATCTGCAACCCTTTGACATTTTATGGGAGCATTTAGGGCATTCATGTTGAAAGTGATTATTGAAAGAGGGGATTTTATTGTCTTCATGTTGCCTGTCCTTGTTTCTGTAGATTGTCTCTGTATATTTCTGTTCTATATCACTCTTGGGGACTTTCTCCTTTTATCGAATTGCCCTTAAGATTTCTTGCAGGGCTGGCTTAGTGGTCACATATTCTTTCAGTTTCTGCCTGTCCTGGAAGCTCTTTGTCTCTCCATCTGTTCTGAATCACAGTCTTGCTGGATAAAGTATTCTTGGCTGCATGTTTGTGCCACCAAGACCATGAGTGATCCCAGTCTGGGTGGGTAAGGGTGGGAACTGCAGAAGCTTCACGCTTGAAGCCTAGCACCCCAGGTCCACAGGCACAGGTACTCACAAGTGCCTGCCCTGGTCCAGCAATTTCCCCAGAAGCTCCTGGATTCTGTTTCAGTGCTGTTATATTGGGCACTTTCTGTCCCACCACCACCCCTTGGAAAACTATCACTGGTCCCCAGGTGCAGGATCTTTTTGCACTGGGATATTGTTTTACTTTCCAGTGGGTAGCTTCTGGTGGGCCTCTCCCCCTTCTGTTTATCCTCTGGTATTGGTCTGCACAATCACAACATCATCCTTTGTACCTCTCAACTGAAGATCCTCTGTCCCCATAGAGATCCAGACATGTAATCTTACATCTCAGGCTGATTTCATGGGTGTTCAGACAGCTTGGTAGATATCCAGCTAAATTCAGGCATCCTTGAAATGGAGTCCCCTACTCCTCTGCCATTTTGCCCTTCTCTATCAGTTGATGGCATTTTGAAACGGATAGCATTAAATGTGTAGATCGCTCTAAGCAGCATAGACATAGTAAAAATATTTGCTCTTCCAATCCATGAGCATGGAATGTCTTTTCATTTCTTTGGGCCTTCCTCAATTTTTCAAGTCTTTTCCTAACTTTCAGTTTTTCACACATTTTATCAATATATTCTGCCTTTTTCACTTCCATTAATTGTATTCATTTAATTTTTCTGTGTATATAAGTTTTGCTTTCTTTACAGTTTTGGGATTTAGTGTCTTCTAACAAATAGACTAAAATACACCCAGGACAAGTGGATCATCCCATTTTGTCCATCTGGGAAATTATATTGTCTCTTCTTCCTCTCTCTTTTTTCTTCTTTTCTTTTTGGTTTTGACCTCTTTGGATTTGTCTGGTGTATATTTCGCATGGATCATGGTTGATGTTTTTGACTTATTTCACTTGTTCATCCATTCTTCTCGAACAAAATGATTAAAAGGCGGAATTTACAACAAAAGAAAGAACCAGAGTTAATGGTTTCATGGATCTAATCAATATGGATATAAGTAAAGTGTAGGAGATGAAATTCAGGATAATAATTATAAAGTTAATATCTGGGCCTGAAAAAAAAGAATAAAAGACACTAGACAGTCACTTGGAGACGAAGTGAAATCCAATCAGGCATAAATTTAATATGCTTTAACTAAGATGTAGTCTAAACTGGATATTCGAACAGCTAGGGTAAAGAGAAGAGAGAGAGTAAGTGACATAGAAGACAAGTTGGTGGAAAGGAAAGAAGTTGAGGAAAAGAGAGAAGTACAACTAATGGACCATTAGGGGAGACTTTGAGAAATCAGCAATGCCATCAAATGAAACAATATTAGAATTTGGGGGGTCCCTGAGAGAGAAGAAAAAGAAAGAGAGGGCCAGAATGTATGTTTAAGGAAATCATAGCTGAGAACTTCCCTCATCTGGGGAAGGAAATGGGTATTCAAGGCCAAGAGGTAGAGAGGACCCTCCCAAAATCAATACATGTAATAGTGAAGCTTGCAAATTTTAGGGATGAAAGCAAAATCTTGAAAGCAGCTCAAGACAAAAGGTTCTTAACCTACAATGGTAGAAACATTAGGCTGGCAACAAACTTACCCTAGTGCAATGGAATACACATTCTTCTCAAGTGCACATGGAATATTCTCCAAACTGATCACATCCCGGCTCACAAATCAAGTCTCAAGCAATATGAAAAGATGTGGATAATTCCCTGCATATCTTCAGACAGCAATGTTTTTATCTTTTTTTTAATTAATTTATTTATTTTCAGAAAAACAGTATTCATTATTTTTTCACCACACCCAGTGCTCCATGCAATCCGTGCCCTCTATAATACCCACCACCTGGTACCCCAACCTCCTACCCCCCTGCCACTTCAAACCCCTTAGATTGTTTTTCAGAGTCCATAGTCTCTCATGATTCACCTCCCCTTCCAATTTCCCCCAACTCCATTCTCCTCTCTAATTCCCAATGTCCTCCATACTATTTGTTATGCTCCACAAATAAGTGAAACCATATGATAATTGACTCTCTCTGCTTGACTTATTTCACTGAGCATAATCTCTTCCAGTCCTGTCCATGCTGCTACAAAAGTTGGGTATTCATCCTTTCTGATGGAGGCATAATACTCCATAGTGTATATGGACCACATTTTCCTTATCCATTCATCCGTTTTGATCTTGAGTTCAATCACAAGAGGTAATTTGGAAGAAAATCAAGACATGGAAGTTAAAGAGCACCCTACTAAAGAATGAAGGGTGAACCAGGAAATTAAAGAACTTTAAAAATTCATGAAAACTAATGAGAATGAAAACACACTGTTCAAACCTTTGGGACACAGCAAAAGCAGTTTTAAGAGGGAGCTACATTTCAGTACAAGCCTCTCTCAAAAATCAGAAAAATCTCAAATACACAAGCTAACCTCATACCTAAAAGAACTGGAGAAAGAACAGTAAATATATCGTAAACCCGCTATATTTGCAGGAGAAGAGAAGCAGGAGAAGACACATAATAAAGACTAGAGCAGAAATCAGTGAAATAGAAACCAGAGGAATAGTAAAACAGATCAATGAAAGTAGAAGCTGGTTCACTGAAAGAATTATTAAGATTGATAATCTCCCAGCCAGACTTTAAAAAAAGAAAAAAAGGAAAAAAAGGACCCATGGGCACCTGGGTGACTTAGTTGGTTAAGCACCTGCCTTCAGCTCAAGTCATGATCCCAGGGTCCTGGGACCAAGTTCCGCATCAGGGTCCTTGCTTTTCAGGGAGTCTGCTTCTTCCTCTCCCCTCCCATCACTTGTTCTCTCTCTCGCTCAATCAAGCTCTCTCTCTCTCTCTCTCAGAAATAAATAAATAAAGCCAAAAAATTTTGTTTAAAAGAAAAGAGAAAGGACTTAAATTAAGAAAACCATGAGTGAAAGAGGAGAGATCAAAACCAACATTGAGGAAATAAAAACAACTTTAAACATATTATAGCAACTACATGTCAACCAGCAAGGAAATTGAAACAGTAATCAAAAAAGCCAGTAAGATAAGCAACCTAGGTGAAATGGATGCATTCCTGGAAAACTATAAACTTCCAAAATTGAACCAGGAGGAAATTGACAACATGAATAGACTGATACCTAGTAATGAGATTGAAGCAGGGATCAAAAACGTCCCAACAAACAAAAGCTCAGGACCTGACGGATTGCCTGGGGAATTCTACCAAACTTTCAAAGAAGAAATAACACCTGTTCTCCTGAAGCTGTTTCAAAAATATGAAGCAGAAGGAAAACTTCTAGACTCTTTTCTTGAACCCAGCATTACCCTGATCCCCAAACCAGGCAAAGACCCCACCAAAAAAGAGAATTTCAGACCAGTATTCCTAATGAATATGGATGCTAAGATTCTCAACAAGATCCTATCAAAAAAATAATAATAATAAAACAAAATTTTTTAAAAGATCCTATCAAATGGAATATAAGAGCACATTAAAAAGATTATCCACCATGTCAGGTGGGACTCATCCATTGGTTTCAAGGATGGTTCAACATTCACAAATCAATCAATGTGATAGAAGAAATCAATAAAAGAAGAGAGAAGAACCCCCATGGTCCTCTCAATTGATGCAGAAAAAGCATTTGACAAAATCCAACATCCTTTCTTGATTAAAACACTTCAAAGTATAAGGATAGAGGGAATATTTCTCAACTTCATAAAATCTGTCTATGAAAGACCCACATCAAATACCATCCTCAATGGGAAAAAGATCACAGCCTTCTTGAGATCAGGAACACAACAAGGATGCCCACTCTCAACACTCTTGTTCAACATAGTATTAGAAGTCCTAGCAACAGCAATCATACAACAAAGAGAAATAAAAGGTATCCAAATTGGCAGTGAAGAAGTCAAACTCTTTCTTTCACAGGTGACATGATTCTTTATATAAAAAACCCAAAAGACTCCACCCCCAAACTACTAGAACTCATACAGCAATTCAGTAATGTGGCAGGATACAAAATCAATGTACAGAAATCACCTACTTTCTTATACACTAATGATGAAAATACAGAAAGGGAAATTAGAGAATTGATTCCATTTACTATAGCACCAAGAACCATAAGATACCTGGGTATAAACCTAACCAAAGAGGTAAAGGATCTGTACTCAAGGAACTACAGAAGACTCGTGAAAGAAATCACAGAAGACACGAAAAGATGGAAGATCATTCCATGCTCATGGATCAGAAGAATAAACATTGTTAAAATGTCTATACTGCTAGAGCAATCTATACTTTCAATGCCATTCCAATCAAAATTCCACCAGCATTTTTCAAAAAGCTGGAGCAAACAATCCTAAAATCTGTATGGAATCAGAAGAGATCCCGAATTGTTGAATGTTGAATGTTGAAAAAGAAAAGCAAAACTGGGGGCATCACATTGCCTGATTTCAAGCTTTACTACAAAGCTGGGATCACCAAGACAGCATGGTACTGGCATAAAAACAGACACATAGACAAGTGGAACAGAGTAGAGAGCCCAGATATGGACCCTCAAATCTATGGTCCAATAATCTTTGACAAAGCAGGAAAAAATATAGAGTAGAAAAAAGACAGTCTCTTTAATAAATGGTGCTGGGAAAATTTGACAGCTACATGTAGAATAATGGAACTCAACCATTCCTTACACTGCACACAAAAATAAACTCGAAGTGGATAAGAGATCTCAACATGAAGCAGGAATCCTTTAGAATCATAGAGGAGAACATAGGCAGTAAGCTCTTTGATATCAGCCACAACTTCTTTCAAGACATGTCTCCAAAGGCAAAGGAAACAAAAGCAAAAATGAATTTTGGGGACTTCATCAAGATCAAAGTCTTCTGCACAGCAAAAGAAACAGTCAACAAAACAAAGAAGCAACCCACGGAATGGGAGAAGATATTTACAAATAACAGTACAGACAAAAGGCTGATATCCAGGATCTAGAAAGTACTTCTCAAACTCAATACACACAAAACAGATAATCATGTCAAAAAATGGGCAGAAGATAGGAACAGACACTTCTCCAATGAAGACATACAAACGGCTATCAGACACATGAAAAAATGTTCATCATCTCTAGCCATCAGGGAGATTCAAATCACAACCACATTAAGATACCACCTTACACCAGTTAGAATCGCCAAAATTAACAAGAGAGTAAACAACGTGTGCTGGAGAGGATGTGGAGAAAGGGGAACCCTCCTACAGTCTTAGTGGAAATGCATGTTGGTGCAGCCACTTTGGAAAACTGTGGAGATTCCTTAAGAAATTAAAAATAGAGCTTCCCGGGCGCCTGGGTGGCTTAGTGGGTTAAAGCCTCTGCCTTCGGCTCAGGTCATGATCCCAGGATCCTTGGATCAAGTCCCACATCGGGCTCTCACCTCAACAGGGAGCCTGCTTCCTCCTCTCTCTCTGCCTGACTCTGCCTACTTGTGATCTCTGTCAAAGAAATAAATAAAATCTTAAAAAAAAAAATAGAGCTTCCCTATGACCCTAGTGGGTATTTACCCCAAAGATACAGATGGAGTGAAAAAAAGGGCCATCTGTACCCCAATGTTTATAGCAGCAATAACCATGGTCGCCAAACTGTGGAAAGATCCAAGATGCCCTTCAACAGATGAATGGATAAGGAAGATGTGGTCCATATACACTCTATGGAGAATTATGCCTCCATGAAAAATGATGAATACCCAACTTTTGTAGCAACATGGATGGGACTGGAAGAGATTATGCTGAGTGAAATAAGTCAAGCAGAGAGAGCCAATTATCATAGGGTCTCACTTATTTGTGGAGCATCACAAATAACATGGAGGACATGGGGAGATGGAGAGGAGAAGGGAGTTGAGGGAAATTGGAAGGGGAGGTGAACCATGAGAGATTTTGGACCCTGAAAAACAACCTGAGGGTTTTGAAGGGGCGAGGGGTGGAAGGTTGGGGGAACCAGGTGGTGGGTATTGGGGAGGGCATGTATTGTGTGGAGCACTGGGTGTGGTGCCAAAACAATGAATACTGTTATGCTGAGAAGAAATTATTTTTAAAAAGGGAAAAAAAAAAAAAAAGAACCAAGATGCTCTTCATCGGACAAATGGATAAGGAAGATGTAGTCCATATACACTCTATGGAGAATTATGCCTCCATGAAAAATGATGAATACCCAACTTTTGTAGCAACATGGATGGGACTGGAAGAGATTATGCTGAGTGAAATAAGTCAAGCAGAGAGAGCCAATTATCATAGGGTCTCACTTATTTGTGGAGCATCACAAATAACATGGAGGACATGGGGAGATGGAGAGGAGAAGGGAGTTGAGGGAAATTGGAAGGGGAGGTGAACCATGAGAGATTTTGGACCCTGAAAAACAACCTGAGGGTTTTGAAGGGGCGGGGGGTGGAAGGTTGGGGGAACCAGGTGGTGGGTATTGGGGAGGGCATGTATTGTGTGGAGCACTGGGTGTGGTGCCAAAACAATGAATACTGTTATGCTGAGAAGAAATTATTTTTAAAAAGGGAAAAAAAAAAAGAACCAAGATGCTCTTCATCAGACAAATGGATAAGGAAGATGTGGTCCATATACACTCCAGAGTATTGTGCCTCCATCAAAAAAGATGAATACCCAACTTTTTTATCAACATGGAGGAGACTGAAAGCAATTATGCTGAGTGGAATAAGTGAAACAGAGAGATTCAATTATCATATGGTTTCACTTATTTGTGGAGCATAAGAAATAACACAGAGGACATGGGGAGATGGAGAGGAGAAGGGAGTTGAGGGAAATAGGAGGGGGAGATGAACCATGAGAGACAATGGACGCTGAGAAACAATCTGAGGGTTTTGAAGGAGCAGGGGTTGGAATGTTGGGTGAGTCTGGTGGGGGGTATTATGGAAGGCACATATTGCATGGAGCACTGGGTGTGGTGTATAAACAATGAATTATGGTACACCGAAAAGAAATTTTAAAAATTAAGAATTAAAAAAAAAAATCTTTTGACTAACAAGAATCCAGGGCCAGATGACTCTAGGGGAATTCTACGAAACATCTAAAGAGGAACTGGTACCTATTCTTCTGAAGCTATGTTAAAAAAAATAGTATTGGAAAGAAATTTCCCCAATGATTCTATGAGGCCAGTTTTACCTTGATCCCAGGACCAGATAAAGATCCCACTAAAAATGAGAATTACTGACAAATATCTCTCATAAAAATGGATGCCAAAATTCTCACCAAGGTACTAATCAATAGGATGGAACAGTACATTAAAAGGATTATTCACCACAACCAAGTAGGATTTATTCCTGCAATGCAAGTGTGGTTCAACATTCACAAATCAGTCAATGTGGTAGGCTCATTAATAAAAGAAAAGGCAAGAACCATATGATCCTTTCAACTGACACAGAATAAGTGACAAAATAGAGCATTCCTTCTTCATTAAAACTCTTCAAAGTGTAGGTATAGAGGGAACATACATCAGTATCATAAAAGTCATCTATGAAAAGCCCACAGCAAATGTCATTCTTAATGGGAAGAAACTGAGAGCTTTTCCCTTAAGGTCAGGAACATGACAGGGAATCCCAGTCAACTACTATTGTTCAACATAGTACTAGCAGTTCTAGCCTCAGCAATTAGACAACAAAAATAAATAAAATGCATTCACATTGGCAAGGAAGTCAAACTTTCTCTCTTCCCAGATGGCATGGTACTTTCTGTGGAAAACCCAAAAACCCCACCCCAAAATTGCTAGAACTCATACAGCAATTTGGCAACATGACAGGATACAAAATCAATGCACAGAAATCAGTTGCATTTCTATACGTTAATATTGTGACTGAAGAAAGAGACCCACACACCATACCCAAAGATAAACTCAAAATGGATGAAAGACTCAAAAATGTGAAGCAGGAATCCATGAAAATCCCTGAGAACAAAGGTAGTAACCACTTCAACCTTGGCCAGAGCAAAGTCTTGCAAGACATGTCTCTAAAGGCAAGAGAAACAAAAGCAAAAATGAACTATTGGGGGATGCCTGGGTGGCTCAGTTGGTTAAGCAGCTGCCTTAGGCTCAGGTCATGATCCCAGCGTCCTGGGATCGAGTCCCACATTGGGCTCCTTGCTCGGCAGGGAGCCTGCTTCTCCCTCTGCCTCTGCCTGCCTTTCTGTCTACTTGTGCTCACTCTCGTTCCTCTCTCTCTGAAAAATAAATAAAATCTTAAAAAAAAAAAACTTTAAAAAAATGAACTATTGGGACTTAAGGTAAAAATTTTCTGCACAGCAAAAGAAACAGTCAACAAAACTAAAAGCCAACCCACAGAATGGGAAAAGATATTTGCAAATAGAATATCAGAGAAGGGCTGGTATCCAAGATCTATAAAGAACTTCTCAAACTCAAGACCAAAAAAAAAATATATATATGTAATCCAGTCAAGAAATGGGAAGAAGACATAAAGAGACACTTCTCCAAGGAAGACATACAAATGGCCAGCATACACATGAAAGAATGTTCTGCATCACTTGACATCAGGGAAATACGAATCAAAACCACAATGAGATACCACCTTACACCACTTAGAATGGCAAAAAATAGCAAGACAGGAAACAGCAAATGTTGGAAAGGATGTGGAGAAAGGGGAACCCTCTTACAGTGTTGGTGGGAATGCAAACTGGTACAGCCACTCTGGAAAACAGTATGGAGGTTCCTCATGAATTTGAAAATAGAGCTACCCTACAACCCAGCAATTGCACTACTGGGTATTTACCCCCAAGATACTTATGTAGTGAAAAGGAGAACACGAACCCCAGTGTTTATAGCAGCCATATCCACAATAGCAAAACTCTGTATGGAGCTGAGAAGTCCATCAACAGATGAATGGATAAAGAAGATGTGGTTCATATATACAATGGAGTATTACTCAGCCATCAGAAAGGATGAATACCTACCATTGACATCAATGTGGATGGAAACAGAGGGTATTACACTGAGCAAAATAAGTCAGTCAGAGAAAGGCAATTATAATATGGATTCACTCAAAGAGAGGGAAAACTGAATGGGAATAAATCAGAGAGGGACACAAACCTTGAGAGACTCTGGACTCTGGGACACAATCTGAAGGTTGTGAAAGGGAGGTTGGTGGGGGTATGGGGCTACTGGATGATGGGCATTAAGGAAGACACACAATGTTATGAGCACTGGGTGTATATGCAACTGATGAATCATTGAACACTGCATCTGAAACTAAACGTATACTATGTGTTGGCTAATTAAATTGAAATTTTAACAAAATGCTTTCCCTGTGTTCAAAGATTTTTTTTTACCATTGTCTCATCATTTTCATTATTTTTATGTTTTTTATTATATGGAAAGGAATATTTTTGTTTTTTATGTTTCCACTTTTTATAGATATTTGTATATTTACATATATTTTCCACTTTTTTATTCCCTTAGACTGATTTATTGAATAACCAGTGGTTTAGTATCATATTGTTTAGACTCTACGTGTTTGTGTGTTTTCCAGTTTTTTTCTTGTGGTTGCTTTCTAGTTACCTACCATTGGGGTCAAAAAAGTTGCATGGCATGCTTTCAATCTTTTTAAATTTGTTGAGGCTTCTTTTATGCCATAACTTGTGATATACTCTAGATGTTCCATATACACTTGAAGAGAATGTGAATTCTGTTGTTTTGGGATGGAATGGTCTGTATACATCTGGCTTGTCCATATGGCCTCATTTCGCATTCAAAGACATGATTTCTGAAAAAAGGAGTCAAGATGGCGGAGAAGTAGCAGGCTGAGACTACATCAGGTAGCAGGAGATCAGCTAGAGAGCTTGTCAAACCATTGCAAACACCTACAAATCCAACGGGAGATGGATGAGAAGAAGAAAAGCAATTCTAGAAACAGAAAATTGACCACTTTCTGAATGGTAGGACCGGCGGAGAAGTGAATCCAAAGCGACGGGAAGATAGACTGCAGGGGGAGGGTCCGGCTCCCGGCAAGCAGTGAAGCAAAGGAGCACTAAATCAGGACTTTTTAAAATCTGCTCCACTGAGGGACATAGCTCCAGAGGCTAAACTGGGGTGAATTGACGTGGGGTCAATGTGGCCCCAGGACCCGCAGGATCACAGAAGGATTGGGGGTGTCTGAGTGTCGCAGAGCTCCCAGGTATTAGACCAGGGAAGCTAGCTACAGAGACAGAGCCGAGGAGTGAGCTCTCAGCTCAGGGTTACCTTAAACTGGTCGCAGGCAGGGTGAGCTTGGAGCATGGCCAGAGGCCAGGGAGATGGGAGTGATTGGGATCTTTTCTCCGAGGGCTCACTGAGGAGTGGATGTCTTGATTGGAGAAGTGTCTGTTCATATCTTCTGCCCATTTTTTGATATGTTTTCCTGTTTCGTGTGTGTTGAGTTTGAGGAGTTCTTTATAGATCCTGGATATCAACCATTTGTCCGTACTGTCATTTGCAAGTATCTTCTCCCATTTCGTGGGTTGCCTCTTTGTTTTCTTGACTGTTTCCTTGGCTGTGCAGAAGCTTTTGATTTTGATGAAGTCCCAAAAGTTCAATTTCGCTTTTGTTTCCTTTGCCTTTGGAGACATAACTAGAAAGAAGTGGCTGTGGCTGACACTTCTCCAATGAAGACATAAAAATGGCTATCAGACGCATGAAAAAAGGTTCATCATCACTAGCCCTCAGGGAGATTCAAATTAAAACCACATTGAGATATCACCTTACTCCAGTTAGAATGGCCAAAGTTAGCAAGACAGGAAACAGTATGTATTGGAGGGGATGTGGATAAAGGGAAACCCTCTTACACTGTTGGTGGGAATGCAAGTTGGTGCAGCCTCTTTGGAGAACAGTGTGGAGATTCCTCAAGAAATTAAAAATAGAACTTCCCTGTGACCCTGCTACTGCACTCCTGAGTATTTACCCCAAAGATACAGATGGAGTGAAAAGAAGGGCCGTCTGTACCCCAGTGTTTATAGGAGCAATGGCCATGGTCGCCAAACTGTGGAAAGAATCAAGATGCCCTTCAACGGATGAATGGATAAGGAAGATGTGGTCCATATACACTATGGAGTATTATGCCTCCACCAGAAAGGATGAGTACCCAACTTTTGTAGCAACATGGATGGGACTGGAAGAGATTATGCTGAGTGAAATAAGTCAAGCAGAGAGAGTCAATTATCATATGGTTCACATATATGAGGAGCATAACAAATATCATGGAGGACATGGGGAGAAAGAGAGGAGAAGGAAGTTGGGGAAAATTGGAAGAAAAGGCGAACCATGAGAGACTATGGACTCTGAAAAACAATCTGAGGGTTTTGAAGGGGCGGGAGGTGGGAGGTCGGATTACCAGGTGGTGTGTATTAGAGAAGGCATGGATTGCATGGAGCACTGGATGTGGTGCAAAAATAATGAATACTGTTATGCTGAAAATAAATAATAAATTTTTTAAAAAAGAAGTTGCTGTGTATGATATTGAAGAGGTTATTGCTTATGTTCTCCTCTAGGATATGATGGATTCTTGTCTCATGGTGAGGACTTTTATCCATTTTGAGTTTATCTTTGTGTACGGTGTAAGAGAATGCTCGAGTTTCATTCTTCTACATATAACTGTCCAGTTTTCCCAGCACCATTTATTGCATAGACTGTCTTTTTTCCACTGGATATTTTTTCCTGTTTTGTGGAAGGTTATTTGACCATAGAGTTGGGGGTCTATATCTGGGCTCTTTACTCTGTTCCACTGGACTACATGTCTGTTTTTATGCCAGTACCATGCTGTCTTGGTGATCACAGCTTTGTAGTAAAGCTTGAAATCAGGTAACGTGATGCCCCCAGCTTTATTTTTGTTTTTCAACATTTTCTTAGCAATTCGGGGTCTCTTCTGATTCCATACAAATTTCTGGATTATTTGCTCCAGCTCTTTGAAAAATACCAGTGGAATTTTTATTGGAATGGCATTAAATGTATAGATTGCTCTAGGCAGTATAGACATTTGAACAATGTTTATTCTTCCAATCCAAGAGCATGGAATGGTCTTCCATCTTTTTGTGTCTTCTTCAATTTCTTTCATGAGTGTTCTGTAGGTTTTGAGTACAGATCCTTTACCACTTTGGTTAGGTTTATTCCCAGGTATCTTATGGTTCTTGGTGCTATAGTAAATGGAATCAATTCTCTAATTTCTCTTTCTGTATTTCCATTGTTAGTGTATACAAAAGCCAATGACTTCTGTACATTGACTTTGTCTCCTGCCATGTTACAGAATTGCTTTAGGAGTTCTAGTAGTTTGGGGGTGGAGTCCTTTGAGTTTTCCATATAAAGAATCATGTCATCTGTGAAGAGAGAGATTGACTTCTTCATTGCCAATTTGGATACCTTTTATTTCTCTTTGTTGTCTGATTGCTCTTGCTAGGACTTCTAATACTATGTTGAACATGAGTGGTGAGATTGAGCATCTTTGTTGTGTTCCTGATCTCAATGGGAAGGCTGCAAGCTTTTTCCCATTGAGGATGATATTTGCTGTGGGTCTTTCATAGATAGATTTGATGAAGTTCAGGAATGTTCCCTCTATTCCTATACTTTCAAGTGTTTTAAACAGGAACGGATGCTGGATTTGTCAAATGCTTTTTCTGCATCAATTGAGAAGACCATGGGGTTCTTCTCTCTTCTATTATTGATTTCTTCTATCACATTGATTGATTTGCAAATGTTGAACCATCCTTGTAGTCCAGGAATGAGTCCCACCTTGTCATGGTGCATAATCTTTTTAATGTGCTGTTGGATCCTGTTGGCTAGGATCTTGTTTAGAATCTTAGCATCCATATTCATCAGTGTTATTGGTCTGAAATTCTCCTTTTTGGTAGGGTCTTTGCCTGGTTTGGGGATCAGGGTAATGCTGGCTTCATAGAAAAAGTCAGAAGTTTTCCTTCTGCTTCAGTATTTTGAAACAGCTTCAGGAGAATAGGTATTATTTCTTCTTTGAAAGTTTGGTAGAGGAGCACCTGGGTGGCTCAGTGGTTTAGGCTGCTGCCTTTGGCTCGGGTCATGATCTCGGGGTCCTGGGATCGAGCCCCGCATCGGGCTCCCTGCTCCGCAGGAAGCCTGCTTCCCTCTCTCTCTCTCTCTGCCTGCCTCTCTGCCTACTTGTGGTCTCCGTCTTTCAAATAAATAAATAAAAAATCTTTAAAAAAAAAAAAAAGAAAGTTTGGTAGAGAGGGAGGAGTCAAGATGGCAGAGAAGTAGCAGGCTGAGACTACTTAAGCTAGCAGGAGATCAGCTAGATAACTTATCTAAAGATTGCAAACACCTGCAAATCCATCGGCAGATCAAAGAGAAGAAGAACAGCAATTCTGGAAACAGAAAAACAACCACTTTCTGAAAGGCGGAGAAGTGAATCTAAAGCGAAGGAAAGATAGACCCCGGGAGAGGGGATGGCTCCAACAAGCGGCGGAGCAACGGAGCACAAAATCAGGACTTTTAAAAGTCTGTTCCGCTGAGGGACATCGCTCCAAAGGCTATACCAGGGCGAAGCCCACGTGGAGTCAGTGTGGCCTTAGGTCACTCAGGGTCACAGAGGGATCGGGGGTGTATGAGTGTCGAAGAGCTTGCAGGTATTGGAATGGGAAAGCCGGCTACGGAGACAGAGCAGACAGTAAGATCACAGCTCGGGGGTTACCTTGAACGGGTCGCAGGCTCGATGAGCTCGGAGCACGGCCGGAGGTCAGGCAGACTGGGCGCTATTCTCTGAGGACACCTTGAGGAGTGGGGCCCCGGGCTCTCGGCTCCTCTGGGCCGTAGACCAGGAGGCCGCCATTTGTGTTCCCATCCTCCGGAACTCTACGGAAAACGCTCAGGGAACAAAAGCTCCTGAAAGCAAACCCGAGTGGACTACTCAGCCCAGCCCCTGGTAAGGGCAGTGCAATTCCACCTGGGGCAAAGACACTTGAGAATCACTACACCAGGCCCCTCCCCCAGATGATCAACAAGAAATCCAGCCAAGACCAAGTTCACCTACCAAGGAGTGCGGTATCAATACCAAGGAGAGTAGCAGATTCCAGAGGGAGAAAGCAAAGCACGGATCCCAAGGCTTTCTCCCTGTGATTTTTTTTAGTCTTGCAGTTAACTTAATTTTTTTCTTTTTCATTTTTTTTCTCTTCTTCTGATAATTTTTTTTAAATTTTACCCTTTTATTTTTTAACGTTGTTTAACTAGTTTATCTAATATATATATTTTTCTTTTTTATATTTTTCTTTATTCGTTTTCTTTTTTTTAATTCTTTTCTTTTTTTTTCTTTCTTTCTTTTTGAACCTCTTTTTATCCCCTTTCTCCCCCCTCACGATTTATGATCTCTTCTGATTTGGTTAAAGCATATTTTTCTGGGGTTGTTGCCACCCTTTTATTATTTTACTTGCTCCTTCATATACTCTTATCTGTACAAAATGACAAGGCAGAAAAATTCACGACAGAAAAAAGACCAAGAGGCAGTACAGAAGGCTAGGGACCTAATCAATACAGACATTGGTAATATGTCAGATCTAGAGTTCAGAATGACAATTCTCAAGGTTCTAGCCGGGCTCAAAAAAGGCATGGAAGATATTAGAGAAACCCTCCCTGGAAAGATAAAAGCCCTTTCTGGAGAAATAAAAGAACTAAAATCTAACCAAGTGGAAATTTAAAAAGCTATTAATGAGGTACAATCAAAACTGGAGGCTCTCACTGCTAGGATAAATGAGGCAGAAGAAAGAATTCGTGATATAGAATACAAAATGACAGAGCATAAAGAAGCTGAACAAAAGAGGGACAGCTACTGGACCACGAGGGGAGAATTTGAGAGATAAGTGACACCATAAGACGAAACAACATTAGAATAATTGGGATTCCAGAAGAAGAAGAAGGAGAGATGGGAGCAGGAGGTGTACTGGAGAGAATTATTAGGGAGAATTTCCCCAATATGGCAAAGGTAATGAGCATCAAAATTCAGGAGGTTCAGAGAACGCCCCTCAAAATCAATCAGAATAGGCACACACCCCGTCACCTAATAGTAAAATTTACAAGTCTTAGTGACAAAAAGAAAATCCTGAAAGCATCCGGGGAAAAGAAGTCTGTAACATACAATGGTAAAAATATTAGATTGGCAGCAGACTTATCCACAGAGACATGGCAGGTCAGAAAGAGCTGGCATGATATATTCAGAGCACTTAAAAAGACAAAAACATGCAGCCCAGAATACTATATCCAGCTAGGCTATCGTTGAAAATAGAAGGAGAGATTAAAAGCTTCCAGGACAAACAAAAATGTAAAGAATTTGCAAACACCAAAACAGCTCTACAGGAAATATTGAAAGGGGTCCTCTAAGCAAAGAGAGAGCCTACAAGTTGTAGATCAGAAAGGAACAGAGACAATATATAGTAACAGGCACCTTACAGGCAATACAATGGCACTAAATTCATATCTCTCAATAGTTACCCTGAATGGTAATGGGCTCAATGCCCCAGTCAAAAGACACAGGGTATCAGAATGGATAAAAAAACAAAACCCATCTATATGTTGCCTCCAAGAAACTCATTTTAAGACCGAAGACACCTCCAGATTTAAAGTGAGGGAGTGGAAAAGAATTTACCATGCTAATTGGACATCAGAAGAAAGCAGGAGTGGCAATCCTTATATCAGATCAATTAGATTTTAAGCCAAAGACTATAATAAGAGATGAGGAAGGACACTATATCATACTCAAAGGGTGTGTCCAACAAGAAGATCTAACAATTTTAAATATCTATGCCCCCAACGTGGGAGCAGCCAACTATATAAACCAATTAATAACAAAATCAAAGAAACACATCAACAATAATACAATAATAGGAGGGGACTTTAACACTCCCCTCACTGAAATGGACAGATCATCCAAGCAAAAGATCAGCAAGGAAATAAAGGCCTTAAATGACACACTGGACCAGATGGACCTCACAGATATATTCAGAACATTTCATCCCAAAGCAACAGAATACACATTCTTCTCTAGTGCACATGGAACATTCTCCAGAATAGATCACATCCTCAGTCCTAAATCAGGACTCAACTGGTATCAAAAGATTGGGATCATTCCCTGGATATTTTCGGACCACAATGCTCTGAAGCTAGAACTCAACCACAAGAGGAAGTTTGGAAAGAACCCAAATACATGGAGATTAAAAAGCATCCTTCTAAAGAATGAATGGGTCAACCAGGAAATTAAAGAAGAATGGAAAAAAATCATGGAAAAAAATGATAATGAAAATACAATGGTTCAAAATCTATGGGACACAACAAAGGCAGTCCTGAGAGGAAAATATATAGCAGTACAAGCCTTTGTCAAGAAACAAGAAAGGTCTCAGGTACACAACCTAACCCTACACCTAAAGGAGCTGGAGAAAGAACAAGAAAGAAACCCTAAGCCCAGCAGGAGAAGAGAAATCATAAAGATCAGAGCAGAAATCAATGAAATAGAAACCAAAAAAACAATAGAGCAAATCAATGAAACTACGAGCTGGTCTTTGAAAGAATTAATAAAATTTATAAACCCCTGGCCATACTTATCAAAAAGAAAAGAGAAAGGACCCAAATAAATAAAATCATGAATGAAAGAGGAGAGATCACAACTAACACCAAAGAAATACAAACTATTATAAGAACATACTATGAGCAACTCTACGCCAACAAATTTGACAATCTGGAAGAAATGGATGCATTCCTAGAAACATATAAACTACCACAACTGAACCAGGAAGAAATAGAAAGCCTGAACAGACCTATAACCAGTAAGGAGATTGAAACAGTCATCAAAAATCTCGAAACAAACAAAAGCCCAGGGCCAGACGGCTTCCCGGGGGAATTCTACCAAACATTTAAAGAAGAACTAATTCCTATTCTCCTGAAACTGTTCCAAAAAATAGAAATGGAAGGAAAACTTCCAAACTCATTTGTTGAGGCCAGCATCACCTCGATCCCAAAACCACACAAGGATCCCATCAAAAAAGAGAGCTATAGGCCAATATCCTTGATGAACACAGATGCGAAAATTCTCACCAAAACACAAGCCAATAGGATTCAACAGTACATTAAAAGGATTATTCACCACGACCAAGTGGGATTTATTCCAGGGCTGCAAGTTTGGTTCAACATCCCCAAATCAATCAGTGTGATACAACACATCAATAAAAGAAAGAACAAGAACCATATGATACTCTCCATAGATGCTGAAAAAGAACTTGACAAAGTACAGCATCCCTTCCTGATCAAAACTCTTCAAAGTGTAGGGATAGAGGGCACATACCTCAATATCATCAAAGCCATCTATGAAAAACCCACCGCAAATATCATTCTCAATGGAGAAAATCTGAAAGCTTTTCCGCTAAGGTCAGGAACACGTCAGGGATGTCCATTATCACCACAGCTATTCAACATAGTACTAGAAGTCCTAGCCTCAGCAATCAGACAACAAAAGGAAATTAAAGGCATCCAAATTGGCAAAGAAGAAGTCAAATTATCACTCTTCGCAGATGATATGATACTATATGTGGAAAACCCAAAAGACTCCACTCCAAAACTGCTAGAACTTGTACAGGAATTCAGTAAAGTGTCAGGATATAAAATCAATGCACAGAAAACAGTTGCATTTCTCTACACCAACAACAAGACAGAAGAAAGAGAAATTAAGGAGTCAATCCCATTTACAATTGCACCCAAAACCATAAGATACCTAGGAATAAACCTAACCAAAGAGGCACAGAATCTATACTCAGAAAACTATAAAGTACTCATGAAGGAAATTGAGGAAGACACAAAGAAATGGGAAAATGTTCCATGCTCCTGGATTGGAAGAATAAATATTGTGAAAATGTCTATGCTACCTAGGGCAGTCTACACATTTAATGCAATTCCTATCAAAGTACCATCCATCTTTTTCAAAGAAATGGAACAAATAATTCTAAAATTTATATGGAACCAGAAAAAGACCTAGAATAGCCAAAGGAATATTGAAAAAGAAAGCCAACGTTGGTGGCATCACAATTCCAGACTTCAGCTCTATTACAAAGCTGTCGTCATCAAGACAGCATGGTACTGGCACAAAAACAGACACATAGATCAATGGAACAGAATAGAGAGCCCAGAAATAGACCCTCAACTCTATGGTCAACTAATCTTCAACAAAGCAGGAAAGAATGTCCAATGGAAAAAAGACAGCCTCTTTAATAATGGTGTTGGGAAAATTAGACAGCCACATGCAGCAAGATGAAATTGGACCATTTCCTTACACCACACACAAAAATAGACTCAAAATGGATGAAGGACCTCAATGTGAGAAAGGAATCCATCAAAATGTTGAGGAGAACACAGGCAGCAACCTCTTCGACCTCAGCCGCAGCAACATCTTCCTAGGAACATCGCCAAAGGCAAGGGAAGCAAGGGCAAAAATGAACTATTGGGATTTCATCAAGCTCAAAAGCTTTTGCACAGCAAAGGAAACAGTTAACAAAACCAAAAGACAACTTACAGAATGGGAGAAGATATTTGCAAACAACATATCAGATAAAGGACTAGTGTCCAAAATCTATAAAGAACTTAGCAAACTCAACACCCAAAGAACAAATAATCCAATCAAGAAATGGGCAGAGGACACGAACAGACATTTCTGCAAAGAAGTCATCCAGATGGCCAAAAGACCCATGGAAAAGTGCTCCATATCACTCGGCATCAGGGAAATACAAATCAAAACCACAATGAGATATCACCTCACACCAGTCAGAATGGCTAAAATTAACAAGTCAGGAAATAACAGAGGCTGGCGAGGATGCGGAGAAAGGGGAACCCTCCTACACTGTTGGTGGGAATGCAAGCTGGTGCAACCACTCTGGAAAACAGCATGGAGGTTCCTCAAAATGTTGAAAATAGAACTGCCCTATGACCCAGCAATTGCCCTACTGGGTATTTACCCTAAAGATACAAATGTAGTGATCCAAAGGGGCACATGCACCCGAATGTTTATAGCAGCAATGTCCACAATAGCCAAACTATGGAAAGAACCTAGATGTCCATCCACAGATGAATGGATAAAGAAGATGTGGTATATATACACAATGGAATATTATGCAACCATCAAAAGAAGTGAAATCTTGCCATTTGCGACAACATGGATGGAACTTGAGCGTATCATGCTTAGTGAAATAAGTCAAGCAGAGAAAGACAACTATCATATGATCTCCCTGATATGAGGAAGTGGTGATGCAACATGGGGGCTTAAGTGGGTAGGAGAAGAATCAATGAAACAAGATGGGATTGGGAGGGAGACAAACCATAAGTGACTCTTAATCTCACAAAACAAACTGAGGGTTGCTGGGGGGTGGGGTTGGGAGAAGAGGGGTGGGGTTATGGACATTGGGGAGGGTATGTGCTTTGGTAAGTGCTGTAAAGTGTGTAAACCTGGCGATTCACAGACCTGTACCCCTGGGGATAAAAATATATGTTTATAAAAAATAAAAAATTTTAAAAAAAAAGAAAGTTTGGTAGAATTCCCCAGGAAATCTATCAGGTCCTGGGCTCATGTTTTTTGGGAGGTTTTTGATCACTGCTTCAGTCTTATTACTAGATCTTGGTCTATTAGGGTTGTCAATTTCTTCCTGGTTCAATTTTGGGAGTTTATAGTTTTCCAGGAATACATCCATTTCATCTAGGTTGCTTAGCTTATTGGCATATAACTGATGATAATAACTTCTGATGATTGTTTCTACTTCCTTGGTGTTCGTTGTGATCTTCCCTTTTCATTCATAATTTTATGAATTTGGGCTTTCTCTCTTTTCTTTTGGATTAGTGTGGCCAATGGTTTATCGATCTTAATTGATTTTTTCAAAAAACCAGGTTCTAGTTTCATTGATACGTTCTACTGTATCTCTGGTTTCTACCTCATAGATCTCAGCTCTAATCTTGATGATTTCCCTTCTTATGTGTGGAGTTGGTTTGATTTGTTGTTGATTCTCCACTTCTTTAAGGTGTAGAGACAGCTGGTGTATTCTGGATTTTTCAATTTTTTTGAGGGAAGCTTGGATGGCTATGTATTTCCTCCTTAGGACTGCCTTTGCTGTATCCCATAGGTTTGGGACCAAAGTGTCTTCATTCTCATTGGTTTCCATGAATTGTTTCAGTTCTTCTTTGATCTCCTGGTTGATCCAGGCATTCTTAAGCAAGGTGGTCTTTAGCGTCCAGGTGTTTGAGTTCCTTCTGAACTTTTCCTTGTGATTGAGCTCCAGTTTCAAAGCATTGTGATCTGAGAATATGCAGGGAATGATCTCAGTCTTTTGGTATCGGTTGAGTCCTGATCTGTGACCCAGGGTGTGGTCTATTCTGGAGAAGGTTCCATGTTCACTTGAGAAGAATGAGTATTCTGCTGTTTTAGGGTGGAATGTTCTGTATATATCTATGAGGCCCATCTGATCCAATGTGTCATTCAATGCTCTTGCTTCTTTATTGATTTTCTGCTTCGATGATCTGTCTATTTCTGAGAGAGGTGTGGTAAGATTTCCTACTATTAATTTATTCATATCAATATCACTCTTTATCTTGATTAACAGTTTTCTCATGTAATTGGCTGCTCCCATATTGGGGGCATAGATATTTACAATTGTTAGATCATCTTGGTGGATAGACCCTTTAAGGATTATGTAGTGTCCTTCTGCATCTCTGACTAAAGTCTTTAACTTAAAATCTAATTTATCTGATATGAGAATCACTACCTGGGCCTTCTTTTGAGGCCCATTGGCATGAAAGATGCTTCTCCATCCCTTCACTTTCAGTCTGGGTGTATATTTAGGTTCAACGTGGGTCTCTTGTTGACAACATATGGATGGGTCCTGTCGTTTTATCCAATCTGCAACCCTTGTCATTTTATGAAGTCTTTCTTTCTGTAGATTCTCTCTATATTTCTGTTCAATACTATTCTTAGGATTTTTCCTCTTTTATAGAACCCCCCTTAATATTTCCTGCAGTGTTGGCATGGTGGTTGTATAGACTTTTAAGCCTTGCTGGTCTGGAAACTCTTTATCTCCCCATCCATCTTGAATGTCAGTCTTGCTGGATAAAGTATTCTATGTTCTTCTCATTTAGTGCCCTGAATATATCTTGCCAGCCCTGTCTGACTTTCCAGGTCTCTGTGGACAGGTCTGACGTTATTCTGATGGGCTTTCTTCTGTAAGTAAGGAGCCTCTTTGTCTTAGCAGCTTTCAAGAGATTATATCTACAATTATGATTCCTCAATTTGAATATCATGTGCCTTGATGTTTTGAAATCTATAATCTTGGGTGGAGACCATTCGACCTCTAGTACATGAAAGTTGGGTCCATTTGAGAGATTGGGAAAATTTTCATGAAGAACTTGTTCCACTATACCTTCTAGACTTCTTTCTTTCTCCTCCCCTTCAGGGAGTCCAATAATTCTGATGTTGGAATGTTTCATGGCATTATTTATTTCCCTGATTCTGTTCTCGTGGCTTCTAAGCTGTTTGTTCCAGCCTTCCTCCTGATCCTTTCTCTCTATCTGTTTGTCCTCCAGATCACTAATTCTATCTTCTGTCTCAGTTACCCTAGCTTTGAGAGAATTTAGATTAGATTGGAACTCATTGAGAGCATTGTGAACCTTATCTCTGGTGGCTTTTAGCTCTGCCCTAACATTGTGAACATTCTCCCTTGTCGCTTTCAGTTCAGCGCTAATCAATTCTGTTTGTCATCCATGGCTTTCTCCAACCTAGCTATTGCTTGGATAATTGTTAGCCTGAATTCTCTTTCCAACATATTGTCTATGTTGATAGGTGTTAGCTCTGTTGCAGAAGGTCCATCCTCTGTATTTTTTTTTTCTGTTGGGCATTCCTCCTCCTAGTCATTTTGGTGAGAGATGACTGAGCAGATGTAGCTGGATGTATCGACCATGGTGCAGTCAAGGTGCATCCTGGAACACTTCTGAGCAATCAGGATTCCCCACCCAAACGAGAGAAAAAAGAAAAGAAAAAAGAAAAAAAAAGAGAGAGAGAGACAGGAAAGAAAGGTAAGATAAAAGAGAAGGTTCAGCCCAAATGGACCCCAAGGTAAGGTTGATGAAGTGTACAAACAAAAACAGACTAACTAAAAGACTGATAAAAGTATATAACAAGAGGAGAAAAAAAATATATATTTAAGCAAATGAAGGAAGAACCTCGTCAAAAAGACCCCCAAGTATAAGATTTATATACTATCAGGACAAACACAAAAACACAGAAACACTGGTGGAAGAAAAAAGATGGGAGAGTGGTTATAAATTCTCAGTGTGGGCGAGGAAAGTTGTTTTGATTCTTCCTGGATGTATCTTGATATCTTTGTTAAAGGACTCAACTTTCCTAAGATCAAGGGGGATTAAAAATTGGTTTACCTATAGGAGTAGTATTGATTGGGGAAAGGGGATTACTTTGAAGTTTAACTCCATATGAATATTAGAAAATTTTTTAAAAAGGAATAAACTAGACTAGACTAAACTAAAATTGAAGAAAACGAAATTTTAAAAATAGAAATGCAAAAGAAAAACACAGGCATATGTATCAAAAAGTTCAGGTTAGATGGTTATTATGGAATTTGATGTACTGGACAGCTCACTGTGATGGCAAATAGGTTAAAAATTATCTATATAAAAAAATGAGCCAAAATAGTGGGAACAAATTAAAAATAAAAGCTGTCCTATGAAGTAGTGGTGGTTGTTCTCTTGTAGTCTTTTTTTTTTTTTTTTCCTTTCCTGGTTGGTTTTCTGGAGGAGGGGCCTGCCACGTGGATTTTCAGTCAATGATGTTCCCTGAGTTAAGTCCCCCCGCCCCCCTCAAGGGGGTGGACTCTGAAGAAACCGGTTTTTTCAGGCTTTTGTTCTCTGGAGGTTTTTATGTTTGTTCACTTTTTTTTTCCCTCTGGCCTTGACCACTTTTGATGGTTTTTGTAGGTTTAGAGGAAAGCAAAGTGCACCCTGACCTCCCTCTCAGAGAGAAGCCTCAGTCTGGCTGCAGAGCCCATATAAATTCACCCTTGGCCACTCGCTGAGCAGTTTCCAAGTCACGGTCCCTGGGGACGCAGGATCTTCTGCTTGTACCCAAAACCACAGCAGCAACAGCTGTCTGGGCAGCTCCAGAGAGGTTCCAACCAGCGATCGCAAACAGAGGTTTTCCCACTGGCCCAGGCTGGGAGTACCTGGTCTTTCTGGGTTTAATAGCACCCAACTTGCGCACACCTTTCTCAGGGGAGGCTGTGGGTCGCACGCGCGCGTCTCAGAATCTGAGAGCGGGGCACACGTCCGAAAATACCAGGCTGGGCCTTCGCGCACCTCTCTCAGAGAAAGTTTGGGGTGCGCGTCTCAGGCTCTGAAACAATGGCGCGGGTCTAAGAGCGCTGGGTGGGCCTTTGTACACCTCTCTCAGGGGAGCGTGAGGAACACGCGTATATTGGGCTCTATAGCAGGGCTCGCACATTATGCCATCTGGTGTGGCTCCCAGCCCCTCACAGGAGCCAGACCCCATGCAATCTCGGGCATGCTGGTGGCTCAGGGACCAAGACCTTGTTTCTCCGCTGCACTCCCTCTGGCTCAGCGCCAGAAGAGGCCGTCCTGGGTCCAGGGACTAAAGCCCCTGTACCTAGCCACCCCGATTCCCACAATTCCAGCCCCCGCATGATCCTTTACTCTGTTGGAGTGCTTTCAACCAGTCTCCAAGTTAATGCTGGTCCCCAGATGCAGGGCACACTCGTATTATGGGTATTACTTTCCAATCGGTCACCTCTGGTGGCTCCCTCCCCCTTTTGTTTATCTTCTGATATCAGTTCAAGGTTCCCACTCTGCTTTACCTGCCCATTGGCATCTTCTGCTCCTGTAGAGATCCAGATGTATGTAATTCTGATCTCAGGCTGATTTCATAGGTAATCAGAGTTCTTTGGTAGGTAATAAGCTCACATAAGGCCACAGGTTGGAAAGACACCGCCTCCTACTTCCCCGCCATGTTCTCTTCCCCTTCATATACTCTTAACTGGACAAAATGACAAGGCAGAAACACTCACCACAAAAAAAAAAAAAAAAAAAAAAAAAAAAAAAAAAAAAAAAAACAAAAAAAAAACCCAAGAGGCAGTACTGAAGGCTAGGGACCTAATCAATACAGACATTGGCAGACATTGGTAATACGTCAGATCTAGAATTCAGAATGATGATTCTCAAGGTTCTAGCCAGGCTGAAAAAAGGCATGGAAAATATTAGAGAAACCCTCCCTGGAAAGATAAAAGCCCTTTCTGGAGAAATAAAAGAACTAAAATATAACCAAGTTGAAATCAAAAATATATTAATGAGGTGCAAAAATGGAGGCTCTTACTGCTAGGATAAAGGAGGCAGAAGAAAGAATTAGTGATATAGAAGACCAAATGACAGAGAATAAAGAAGCTGAGCAAAAGAGGGACAAACAGCTACTGGACCACAAGGGGAGAATTTGAGAGATAAGTGACACCATAAGATGAAACAACATTAGAATAATTGGGATTCCAGAAGAAAGAAGAAACAGGGAGGGGAGCAGAAGGTTTATTGGAGAGAATTTCCCTAATTTGGCAAAGGGGACAAGCATCAAAATCCAGGAGGTGCACAGAACCCCCCTCAAAATCAATAAGAATAAGTGCACACCCCATCATCTAATAGTAAAATTTACAAGTCTTAGTGACAAAGAGAAAATCCTGAAAGCAGCCTGGGAAAAGAAGTCTGTAACATGCAATGGTATAAATAATAGATTGGCAGTGGACTTATCCACAGAGACCTGGCAGGCCAGAAAGAACTGGCATGACATATTCAGAGCACTAAACGAGAAAACCATACAACCAAGAACACTACATCCAGCGAGGCTATCACTGAAAATAGAAGGAGAGATAAAAAGCTTCCAGGACAAACAAAAACTGAAAGAATTTGCAAACACAAACCAGCTCTACAGGAAATATTGAAAGGGGTCCTCCAAGCAAAGAGAGAGCCTAAAAGTAGTAGATCAGAAAGGAACAGAGACAATATACAGTAACAGGCACCTTACAGGCAATACAATGGCACTAAATTCATATCTCTCAATAGTTACCCTGAATGTTAATGGGCCAAATGCCCCAATCAAAAGACTCAGGGTGTCATAATGGATAAAAAAACAAAACCCATCTATATATTGCCTACAAGAAACTCATTTCAGACCCAAAGACACCTCCAGATTTAAAGTGAGGGGGTGGAAAAAAATTTACCATGCTAATGGACATGAGAAGAAAACTGGGGTGGCGATCCTTATATCAGATCAATCAGATCTTAAACCAAAGACTCTAAAAATAGATGAGGAAGGACACTATATCATAGTCAAAGGATCTGTCCAACAAGAAAATCTAACAATTTTAAATATCTATATCCCTAACGTGGGAGAAGCCAAATATATAAACCAATTAATAACAAAATCAAAGAAACACATCAATAATAATGCAATAATAGTATAGAACTTTAACACTTCCCTCACTGAAATGGACAGATCATCCAAGAAAAAGATCAACAAGGAAATAAAGGCCTTAAATGACACACTGGACCAGATGGACCTCACAGATATATTCAAAACATTTCATCCCAAAGCAACAGAATACACATTCTTCTCTAGTGCACATGGAACATTCTCCAGAATAGATGATATCCTGGGTCCTAAATCAGGTCTCAGCTGGTATCAAAAGATTGGGATCATTCCCTACATATTTTCAGACCACAATGCTCTGAAGCTAGAACTCAATCACAAGAGAAAATTTGGAAAGAACACAAATACATGGATACTAAACATCATCCTTCTAAAAAATGAATGGGTCAACCAGGAAATTAAAGAAGAATTGGAAAAAATTCATGGAAACAAATGATAATGAAAACACAACAACGGTTTAAATTCTGTGGGACACAGCAAAGGCAGTCCTGAGAGGAAAATATATAGTGGTACAAGCCTTTCTCAAGAAAAAAGAAAGGTCTCAAATACACAACCTAACCCTACACCTTAAGGAACTGGAGAAAGAACAATGAAGAATGTCTAAACCCAGCAGGAGAAAATAAATCATAAAAATAAGAGCAGAAATCAATGAAACAGAAATCAAAAAACAATAGAACAAATCAACGAAACTAGGAGCTGGTTCTTTGAAAGAATTAATAAGATTTATAAACACCTGGCCAGACTTATCAAAAAGAAAAAAGAAAGGACCCAAATAAATCAAATCATGAATGAAAGAGGAGAGATCACAACCAACACCAAAGAGATAAAAACAATTATAAGAACATAATTCTATGCCAACAAATTTGACAACTGGAAGAAATGGATGCATTCCTAGAGACATATAAACTACCACAACTGAACCAGGAAGAAATATAAAACCTCAACAGACACATAACCAGTAAGGAGATTGAAACAGTCATCAAAAATCTCCAAACAAACAAAAGCCCAGGGCCAGATGGCATCCTGGGGGAATTTTACCAAACATTTAAAGAAGAACTAATTTGTATTCTCCTGAAACTTCCAAAAAATAGAAAATGGAAGGAAAACTTCCAAACTCGTTTGTTGAAGCCAGCATCACCTTGATCCCAAAACCAGACAGGGATCCCATCAAAAAAGAGAACTACAGACCAATATCCTTGATGAACACAGGTGCGAAAATTCTCATCAAAATACTAGCCAGTAGGATTCAACATTACATTAAAAGGATTATTCACCACAACCAAGTGGGATTTATTCCAGGGCTGCAAGATTGGTTCAACATCCGCAAATCAATCAGTGTGATACAACGCATTAATAAAAGAAAGAACACAATCAGACAACAAAGAGAAATAAAAGGTATCCAAATTGGCAATGAAGAAGTCAAACTCTCTCTCTTCACAGATGACATGATTCTTTATCTGGATAACCCAAAAGACTCCACCCCCAAACTACTAGAACTCATACAGCAATTCTGTAACGTGATGCAAAACCAATGTACAGAAATCAGTGTCTTTCTATGCACTAACAATGAAAATACAGAAAGAGAAATTAGAGAATTGATTCCATTTATTATAGCACCAAGAAACATAAAATACCTGGGAATAAACCTAACCAAAGAGGTAAAGGATCTGAACTCAAGAAACTACAGAACACTCATGAAAGAAATTGAAGAAGACACAAAAAGATGGAAGACCATTCCATGCTCATGGATCAGAAGAATAAACATTGTTAAAATGTCTATAGTGCCTAGAGCAATCTATACTTTTAATGCCATTCCAATCAAAACTCCACCAGTATTTTTCAAAGAGCTGGAGCAAATAATCCAGAAAGTTGTATGGAACCAGAAGAGACCCTAAATTGCTAAGGAAATGTTGAAAAACAAAAATAAAACTGGGGGCATCATGTTACCTGATATCAAGCTTTACTACAAAGCTGTGATCACCAAGACAGCATGGTACTGGCATAAAAACAGAAACGTAGACCAGTGGAACAGAGCAGAGAGCCCAGATATGGACCCTCAGCTCTATGGTCAAATAATCTTCCACAAAACAGGAAAAAATATCCAGTGGAAAAAAGACAGTCTATGCAATAAATGGTGCTGGGAAAACCGGACAGTTATGTAGAACAATGAAACTCGACCATTCTCTTACACTATACACAAAGATAAACTCAAAATGGATAAAAGACCTCAACGTGAGACAAGAATCCATCAGAATCCTAGAGGAGAATATAGACAATAGTCTCTTTTATATCAGCCACAGCAACTTCTTTCAAGATATGTCTCCAAAGGCAAAGGGAAAAAAGTAAAGATGAACTTTTGGGACTTCATCAAAATCAAAAGCTTCTGCACAGCAAAGGAAACAGTCAACAAAACAAAGAGGCAACCCACGGAATGGAAGAAGATATTTGCAATTGACAGTACAGACAAAAGGTTGATATCCAGGATCTATAAAGAAATCCTCAAACTCAACACACACGAAACAGGAAAACATATCAAAAAATGGGCAGAAATATGAACAGGCACTTCTCCAATGAAGACATACAAATGGTTATCAGACACATGAAAAAATGTTTATCATCACTAGCCCTCAGGGATATTCAAATTAAAACCACATTGAGATATCACCTTACACCACTTAGAATGGCCAAAATTAGCAAGACAGGAAACAACATGCGTTGGAGAGGATGTGCAGAAAGGGGAACCCTCTGACACTGTTGGTGGAAATGCAAGTTGGTGCAGGCTCTTTGGAGAACAGTGTGGAGATTCCTCAACAAATTAAAAATAGAGCTTCCCTATGACCCTGCCATTGCACTACTGGGTATTTGTCCCAAAGATACAGATGTCGTGAGAAGAAGGGCCATCTGTACCCCAATGTTTATAGCAGCAATGGCCACGGTCGCCAAACTGTGGAAAGAACCAAGATGCCCTTCAACAGACGAATGGATAAGGAAGATGTGGTCCATATACACTATGGAGTATTATGCCTCCATCAGAAAGGATGAATACCCAACTTTTGTAGAAACATGGACGGGACTGGAAGAGATTATGCTGAGTGAAATAAGTCAAGCAGAGAGAGCCAATTTTCATATGGTTTCACTTATTTGTGGAGCATAACAAATAGCATGGAAGACAAGGGGAGTTAGAGAGGAGAAGGGAGTTGGGGGAAATTGGAAGGGGAGGTGAACCTTGAGAGACTGTGGACTCTGAAAAACAATCTGAGGGTTTTGAAGCGACTGGGGTTTGAGTTTGGGGGAACCAGGTGGTGGGTATTGGAGAGGGCATAGATTGCATGGAGCACTGGGTGTGGTGCAAAAACATTGAATACTGCTATGCTGAAAAAAAATAAAAATTTAAAAAAAAAAGAATAGAACAAGAACCATTTGATACTCTCCTAGATTCTGAAAAAGCATTTGAAAAAGTATAGAATCCCTTCCTGACCAAATCTCTTCAAAGTGTAAGGAGAGAGGGCACATAACTCAATATTATCAAAGCCATCTATGAAAAACCCACCGCAAATATCATTCTTAATGGAGAAAAACTAAAAGTTTTTCCGCTAAGGTCAGGAACATGGCAGGGATGTCCACTATCACCACTGTTTTTCAACATAGTACTAGAAGTCCCAGCCTCAGCAATCAGACAACAAAAAGAAATTGAAGACATCCAAATTGGCAAAGAAGAAGTCAAACTATCACTCTTCGCAGATGATATGACACTATATGTGGAAAACCCAAAAGACTCCACTCTAAAACTGCTAGAACTTGTACAGGAATTCAGTAAAGTGTCAGGATATAAAATCAATGCACAGAAATCAGTTTCATGTCTCTACACCAACAACAAGACAGAAGAAAGAGAAATTAAGGAGTCAATCCCATTTACAATGGCACCCAAAACTATAAGATACCTAGGAACAAACCTAACCAAAGAGGCTAAGAATCTATACTCAGAAAACTATAAAGTACTCATGAAAGTAATTGAGGAAGACACAAAGAAATGGAAAAATGTTCCATGCTCCTGGATTGGAAGAATAAATATTGTGAAAATGTCTATGCTACCTAAAGCAATATACACATTTAATGCAATCCCTATCAAAATCCCACCCATTTTTTCACAGAAATGGAACAAATAATCCTAAAATTTATATGGAACCAGAAAAGACTTCGAATGGCCAAAGGAATATTGAAAAAAAAAAAAAGCCAAAGTTGGTGGCATCACAATTCCAGACTTCAAGCTCTATTACATAGCTGTCGTCATGGTACTGGCACAAAAACAGACACATAGATCAATGGAACAGAATAGAGAGCCCAGAAATAGACCCTCAACTCTATGGTCAACTAATCTTCGACAGAACAGGAAAGAATGTCCTATGGAATAAAGACAGCCTCTTCAATAAATGGTGTTGGGGAAATTGGACAGCCACATGCAGAAAAAAAAATGGACCATTTCCTTATACCACACATGAAAATAGACTCAAAATGCATGAAAGATTCAATATGAGAAAGGAATCCATCAAAATCCTTGAGGAGAACACAGGCAGCAACCTCTTCCACCTTAGCCTCAGCAAATTCTTCCCAGAAACATCGCCAAAGGCAAGGGAAGCAAGGGCAAAAATGAACTATTGAGACTTCATCAAGTTTAAAAGCTTTCACACAGCAAAGGAAACAGTTAACAAAACCAAAAGACAACTGACAGAATGGGAGGAGATATTTGCAAACGACATATCAGATAAAGGGCTAGTGTCCAGAATCTATAAAGAACTTAGCAAACTCAACACCCAAAGAACAAATAATCCAATCAAGAAATGGGCAGAGGACATGAACAGACATTTGTGCAAAGAAGACATCCAGATGGCCAACAGACACATGAAAAAGTGCTCCACATCACTTGGCATCAGGGAAATACAAATCAAAACAACAATGATCTATCACCTCACACCAGTCAGAATGGCTAAAATCAACAAGTCAGGAAATGACAGATGCTGGTGAGGATATGGAGAAAGGGGAACCCTCCTACACCATTGGTGGGAATGCTAGCTGGTATAACCATTCTGGAAGACAGCATGGAGGTTCCTCAAAATGTTGAAAATAGAGCTACCCTATGACACAGCAATTGCACTACTGGATATTTACCCTAAAGATACAAATGTAGTGATCCAAAGGGGCACGTGCACCCGAATGTTTATAGCAGCAATGTCTACAATAGCCAAACTATGGAAAGAACCTAGATGTCCATCCACAGATGAATGGATAAAGAAGATGTGGTATATATACACAATGGAATACTATGCAGCCATCAAAAAAATGAAATCTTGCCATTTGTGATGACGTGGATGGAACTAGAGGGTCTCGTGCTTAGCAAAATAAGTCGCAGAAAGACAACAATCATATGATCTCCCTGATATGATGAAGTGGAGATGCAACATGGGGGGTTAAGAGGGTAGGAGAAGAATAAATGAAACAAGATGGGATTGAGGAGGAGACAAATCATAAGTGACTCTTAATCTCACAAAACAAACTGAGGGATGCTGGGGGTGGGGGGTTGGGAGACGGGGGTGGGGTTATGGACACTGGGGAGGGAATGTGCTATGGTGAGTGCTGTGAAGTGTGTAAACCTGGCTATTCACAGACCTGTACCCCAGGGATAAAAATACATTATATATTTATTTAAAAAATAAATAAATAGATATATAAATTTTATTTTTTTTAATTTTTAATTTTTTATTTATTTTCAGCATAACAATCTTCATTATTTTTACACCATACCCAGTGCTCCATGCAATCCATGCCCTGTATAATACCCAACACCTGGTTCCCCCAACTTCCCACCCCCCCGCCACTACAAACCCCTCAGATTGTTTTTCAGAGTCCATAGTCTCTCATGGCTCACCTCCCCTTCCAATTTCCCCCATCTCCCTTCTCCTCTCTAACTTTCCATGTCCTCCATGCTATTTGTTATGCTCCACAAATAAGTGAAACCATATGATAATTGACTCTCTCTGCTTGACTTATTTAAAAAAAAATAAAAAGGAAACTTCTACTATTAGAAAGCTTTGAACTTAACTTTCTTAACATGTTTGAATTTCTTTTTATAATCTGTATAATGTCTGTACATATTTATTAGCTGCACATTGAAAACATATTCTGAAAGGAGTAGATGATCCAAAGAGTTCATTGTTCTGCTTGTGTTTCTCCAGTGTTCCCAGCACCATTTCTTGAAGGGACTATCATTTTCATTGGGTGTTCCTGGCTTCCTTGGTTGACCACAAGTGTTGGGATTTAATTCTGGGCTCTCTATTCTGTTGTATTTGTGCATATGTTGCTTTTGGTGCCATTACCACGTTGTATCCTGTTACTATGGCTTTGGGGTATGGTTTGAAATGAGGAAAGAAGCTACTTCCAGCTTTGCTCTCCTTTTGCAGGAATACCTGGGCTATTTAGAGTATCCTATGCTCCCACACAAATGTCAGAATTATTTCTTCTATTTCTCTAAAGAACGCCTTTGTATTTTGATTGAGATCACATTGACTCTGTAAATGGCTTTGTGTAATATAGTCATTTCAACAGTATTAATAATTTATATCATAAACATGGGATGTATTTCCATTTGTTTGTGTCTTCAACTTCTTTCAGGAAAGTCTTATAGTTTTCATTGTACAAGTCCTTCACTGCCCTGGTTACTTATATTCATATTTTGCTGCTTTTGATGCTATTTTCATGTTCTGATGCTTCAGTATTAGTGTAAAAGGATGCCTCTGATTTTTGTAAGTCAATTTGTAATATGTCACTTCATTGGATCATTGATTACGTTCAACAGATATTTTTATTGACTCCAGATTTTTCTGTATGTAAGATGATATTTGCAAAAAGTGACATTTTCACTTCTTCCTTCCTGATGTGGAAGGCTTTTATTTCTTTCTCTTGCCTAATTGCTCTAGCTACGACTTCTGCTACTATAATGAATAGAGGTGGGGAGAGTGTCCTTCCTTGTTATGTTCCTGTTCTTAGAGGAAATGCTTTCAATTTTTCTTCATTGAGTAGGATGTTTGCTGTGGGGTTCCTGTAGGTGGCCTTTGTTATGTAGAGGTATGCTCCTTCTATACCCAATTTGTTAAGAGTTTTTGTCATAAAAGAATGGTATATTTTGTCTAATTTCTTTGGGCAACTTTTGAGATGATCATGTGATTTTTATCTTTCATTTTCTTGATGTACTAAATTACACTTATTGACCTTTGTAGGTTCAACTACCTTTGCATCCCACAGATAAATTCCATTTAGCCATAATTTGTTTAATGTGTGAACTCAGTTTGATAATGTTTTGCTGAGAATTTTTCTATCTGTATTAATCAAGGATACTGGTTTATTGCTTTTTTGTTGTGGTGGTATCCTTTTCCAGTTTGCTATCAAAATAACACTGCCTTTGTAGAATATATTTGAAATTGTTGCCTCTTCCTTAACATTCTAGAAGAGTTTGAGGAGTATTGATATTAGTTTTCCATTGCATGTTGATTAGAATTCACTAGTGAAGCCATTTGACCACAAGATTTTCTTTTGGGAGTTTTTTGATTGCTTACTCTATCTCTTGAGTTACAAGTTTTAAGTGTTAGGCCCCCCTGTAGTTTCATTGGACCCAACCCTTGCGCAGAATTCAGGGGCCACCAGGACAAACCCCTGACTTTTCCTCATTCTTCAGTGCCCTCATTCAGGTTAGAAAGAGGCTCTGTGGGCAGAGTGGAGTCTCTCCTGACCCAGGGGAATGGAGAAAAGGAACAGTGATGGGGCAGGGCCAAGAAGAGGGAGGCTGATGAGGCTCCTCACTGCAGATGCTGACTTTGGGATGAGTCCTCCACAACAGGATCACATAGCAAGCCATAGCGTTTGCTCAGCATGTGGAATCATTCCAGGCCCAGTGATTCCATGTGCAACAACTCCTCCAGCCCCAACCCCGGCAACAGCCAGATTGCTGACACCTCAAAGCCAGGCACTCCAGGCAGGGCTGCCAAAATCTCCTTACAATAACTTGGGGAGGACTCTCCTGAGAGGATGATGTTGGGCCCTGAGCCATGGCAGGAACAGAGAGTCAAGTCCTGGTGGTTGAGGGCATGGGGGTCCTGTAGGCCACTAATTGGCCATTTGTCTCCTAAAAATAAAGACCCCTCAGAAAAGCTGGGGGATCCAACACCAGGCTGGTTGATGGGCTTCCATGCTAAACCGTTCTTGCTGCTGAGACAGAGTGTGTACCTGCCAGGGGACAAACAAGTCCTAGCAGCAGTCATCAAAGAGCACGCTGTGAGGAAACAGGTTCCCCAGGCTGAAGTCCCTCACTAGCTGATGGTAAATTCTTGCTCATGCCCATTGAGCTGGGTGGGTATAGTGTCCCACAGTGTGGTGGGCTGCCCAGGGGCTGCCCACCTGAAGGTTACATTGGACAGGCCTGAGAGGACTATCTCTAGATGCTATAGAGGCTTTGGGGTAGGTGGCTGGGTGGGCAGAACCAAATTTGGGGGGCTGCATGGGTATGGAGGCAGCTTCTGGTCAGTGGACAATTTGCTGGTATCCAGGAGGACACCCTGAGTGATACAGGACAAGGCGTGAGACATTGTTGCCAAAAACTTTTTAGGCAGCTGCTCTTGGATGTCAGTTGGGCCTTTGGGCAAGCTCAGGAGACTGAGGGGCACATGGTGTTGGAGGGAAGGGATTCCAGGGGAAGAAGTTGGGTAAAGGGGGTACCCAGCACAGGAGAGGAAGCAGAGGGGCAGGAATTGGAGGATGAGAGAGCCAGAGCACTGAGTGAGGGGTGGCCCAGGGAGGAGGCTAACAGTGAGGGGTGGCTATCAGAACCTTTACATGGGGATGGGGACTGCTCCAGGAAGCCTAGGGGTTGGGATTGCTCAGGGAAGACCACAGGATGGGTAGCTGAGCAGGGAGTAAAGTCCTGCCTCATCATAGCCCAAACTTGGTCCAGGCACTGGATCCCACTGATCCTGAGGTGGATCATGCTGTGTCTTAATTTGGAGGTACAGATGCCCTCACTCCGGCTGGGGTAGGCTGTCTCCTCAGGGCCCTGGGGGGTGGGAAGTGCCAGGGAAAGTGCAGGTTGGTGAGATCAGGTAGGGAGCTTCCTGTGTTCATGGCTGGTGGAAGGGCAGGCACATTGGCAGGCTGGTCAGGGAGCACATGGTGCTCTAATTAACATCAGATAAGTGTTAATTGCAGGGAGTTCACAGGACTAAGATAGGAAGAACATAAGGACAGCTTCCAAACATGGCGTGGCTTCAACAAATCTTTGTCCTCTAACACGTTCTCTTCAATAACAGGGATTTGGAATCCACTTTACCATTCAGAAAACCTCAATGGTGGCTGAGCAGGATGCTAGGAGGGGCGGGACCTGGATAAATGTCCTGAGGGCTGGGGTTCCTCACACTGGTGTGAAGGCAGAGCCAGTACTTGTCCTATTCAGTTAGATGGTAATAGAAAGACCTGCCCCTTCTCTGCAGGGACATTGTCCCAGGGCACATCCTCCACCAGCTGAGCTCTGGGGGGGAAGAGACAAATAGGCAGGACCACAGGGAGAGTTGTCTTTCTGGAAGGGATAGCAATGGAGTGGAGACGCCATTTTTCTGGAATCTCACTGTAACTGTTCCAAAGCTCCTGGTGCTCAGTTCTCTACAATGAATACAGAGGCAAGTGGAGGGGGCTCTTGGAACTCAGCCAGGTCAGAGCTAATCTGGGTATCAGTGGGCAGAAAACAGCCATAAGGAGAGCTCCTTGTGTATGCCAGTCACAATGTGGGGACCTATAGGCCCCATGTGTTCCTCAACCCCAGGCTCTCTGGTATCTGCGCCTCCCCTACAAGCCTGTCTTCCTGACCTTCAGCCTCCACCTGTGCCTCTCAGATGACTAGACTGGTCTGTTCAGGTTGTCTACATCTTCCTAAGTCAGTCTTGGTCAGTTGTGCATTTCTATAAATGGACTCTTTACATATATATGTATATGTTCCTTATATGTATATGTTCCATATATATGTTTCTTTACATATATAATTTGTTGGTATGCAATTATTCATAGTCTTTCATGATTCTACATATTCCTGTCCTATCCATTGTAATAACCCTCTTTTATTTCTTTTTTAATTTTGTATTAGTCACCATACAGTACTATGTCTCTTTTTTTCTTAGACTAGCTAACTTTTAGCTAACTTTTTGTGTTCATCATCTTCTAGAACCAGCTTTTAGTTTCACTGATCCTTTCTATTGTTTTTCTGGCCTCTATTTCATTTAATTCTGCTCTGATTTTTATTATTTCTTTCCTTTTGTTAACTTTGGGCTTAATTTTTCCTCTTTTTCTAGCTCATTGAAGTATAAAGGTAGATTGTTTGACATCTTTCTAATTTTTTGTTGCTCTAAACTTCCTCTCAGAACTGCTTTTACTGCAACCCACAAAATTTGATATATTGTATTTTCATTTTCACTTGTTTGAGACCATTATTTTATTTCCCTTTTGATTTCCTCTTTGACCTATTGATTGTGTTACCAAACTCGGACTAGTTGAGCACCCAATGCCCAGTAAGCCAATGTCTGAGACATGGGTTTTGAGGCAAAGAAAGCTTCCTTATCACAAGGAAAGCCTAGTGAGAAGGCTGGCTATCATTCCCAAAGCTGCATTGCCCTCTGTAGGAAAAGGGACAGCCACTACTTGTTTGGGGAAGGAGGTGAATGTATGAGAGGAGGATGAGGTGTTTTTGGAAACCTTGAGAGGGTGGGCCTTGAAACAATCTGGAGCTCTATATTTTTCCAGAAAATAAGGTACCCCATTCAGGACCTGGAAAGATCAGGTATGTCAGATAATTTTGAGACAAATGTTTCTTTCCACTCCCCATTAGGTTTCTATAATCAGTGGGTAAACAGGGAGTAGGGGTAAAAAGCAAAGTAAATGATTGATCATGCATGAGGTTAAGAGATGCAAAAACGTCCTCAGTAGGGAATAAAACGTGACATGTAGCTAAGGTCATAATGCAACTAATACAATATAGTTCTGCATATGCTTTCAAGACTAGTCCAGGAACCAGGTGTCTGGCCTCAGTTGTTTAAAATTAGAATTAGAATCTTGCTGATTCTGCATCTGGATAATAAAACTATTGTGGACCGTCAGGTATTGAGGTCCCCTGCTATTATTGGATTATTGTCTATCTCTCCCTTAAGATCTTTATTTGTTTAATGTATTTCAACACTCAGGTATTGAGGGCACATGTATTTACAACTGTTATATCTTCTTTTTGGCTTGAAGTCTATCTTGTCTAATACGCACATGACTACACCTTCTTTCTTTTTTGGTACCATTTGCTTGGGTTATCCACATCCATTCCTTCACTGTAAACCTATATTTGTCCTTACAGCTAAAATGAGCCTTCTGAAATCATCACATAGTTGGGTCTATGTTTTTAATTTATCAAGGCACTATCTGTCATTTGATTGGTAAAGTCAACCCACTTACCTTTAAGTGATTATTGATATGAAAGGACTTACTATTGTCACTTTATCTTTTCTTTTCTGGTTGTTTTATATCTTTATTATTTCTTCTTCTTTGTGTTTCTGTCTACTTTTATCACTTGCTGGTTTTCCATGATGATTCCCTCAGTTTGCCCCTTTTTAAGGTTCTCTCTGCTCTAGATATTGTTTTGTCTTACCATGAGGTTTGTATAAACTGTCTCATAGATTAAATAGTGCTTTTCCTGCTGTTGGCAACTTTTTGTCATTTGCCTACATGGCTGTCCTCTTCCCCTTTTACATTTTTGCTGTCACAAACTCTTTTTCTGGTATGGGTTTGTTACCAACTGTAGTAACTCTAGTTATTTTTAATAACTTTAGCCATTGCTGTTATCATTAAGTGTTTAATGCCCTATTCTAAAATAAGGTTACAGTTTCTCATGCTGTCTGCCAGCTTACTCAGAGTCTCTGTACCTTCATCTTTTCATTGCAGTATTAAAGTTCTGCCCAATATGTCTTGGAGGCAGGACTAGTGCTGGGGAATTCCCTCAAGTTTTTTTGTCTGGGAAAGTCTCTATTTCTCCTTCATGTCTGAAAGATAAATCCTGGATACAGACTTCTTGTCTGGCAATATTTATTTGTCAATGCTATGAGTATGTCATTCCACTCTCTCCTGGCCTGCAGAATTTCTGCTGAGAAATCTGCTCATGATCTCTCCTATGGGAGCTCATTTTTAGGTTACTTTCTTTTATACTTTCAAGATTCCTTCTTTATCTTTGACATTTGACAGTGTCTTCGGAAAGTGTCTTGGAGATGGTATTTTGTATTGAGATAATAAGGTTATATATTAACTTCACAGACGTCTATGTCCACTTCTTTCCCCAGAATTGGGAAGTTCTCAGTCAACACTTTTGTAATAACAACTCTGCTTCTCTTCTCCTTTTGGTATACCCACTATTCTTAACTGGCTCTCCTAATGGAGACTGGTAGCTCTTGAAGGATTTCTTCATTTTTTAAGCTTGTTTGTCTTTTAAGTAATCTCTACATGCAACGTAGAGCTCCAGGTCACAATCCAAAGATCAAGAGTCGGATGTTCCACTAACTGAGGCAGCCAGGCACCCCAGGGTTTCTTCACTTTGAAATAAAATAATAAACCTTAGTTCTCTTCACTTCCACCTGAATCATTTCTAGATTCCACCTTTCAGATCATGTATTCTCCCTTCCACCTCATCTGCTCTATTTCCAATGTTTCTAATGCATTCTTCATCTCATTTACTGAGTTCAGCTCCAGAATTTTGGTTTGGTGCTTTTTTAGAAATTTGATCTCTTGGGTAAAGTACTCCTTCTATCCTTTTATTTTATTACTGAGTTCATTGAATTGCCTGATTCTCTTGTATCTTGCTGAATTCTGTTCTGACAGTTATTTTGAATTCCCAATTACTTAGATCACAATCTTCTGTAAATATAGGTTGGTGGCTGGAGAACTGTCATTTTCTTTTAGCAAAGCCCTATTACCATGATTTTTCATACTCTTTAATGCGATTTTCCTTAGCCGAATACTTTGAAGTAGCCAACACCTTTTGTAGGTAAAAATGTGTTAACTTTGATTCTAACAGTTCATTGGTGGGAGGTTAGAGGCCCATCTTTAGTATTACAGCAGGTGACAGAGAGAACAAGTTTCTGATTTCTCTTACCAGAGTAGCCCTGGTAGCTGTATAGACCAAGCTTAAAGAAAAAAAAAAAAAAAAGTAGGAGGCTGGCACTCTGCAGGGGCCAGTATGTACTAAGCCCTTGGGCTTTGGGTGTGCCCCACACTCCAGGAGGAGGATCCTCAAGTTCAGGATTCCCAGGGACCTGGGAGTTCTCTTGCTGAACTCTCAGGACAGACAGTGCATAAAGTGTTTCTTCTTCTCTGCCTCCCTCCCTTGCCTTTTCCTTCCCCCCACTGTCCCCTCCTGGTCACAGATACCCTACCTCAGAGGACGCTGCTCTATGGCTTCATAACTAGGGGGTCCTCCAGCCACAGCCCACAGGACCAAGTAGCCTTTCAGTCACTCCTTTCCAACCCCAGCTCCTCGGCCACAGGAGTCACAAGTGAACATTTCCACCACTGTAGAAGCCAGGTTAGCAGGCCCCACCAAGCTGCCTGGGCTCTGGTCTCCATGAGGCCCAATACAGCCTTCTTCAGATGTAAACATGGATGGATCTCTTTGGCATCTGGTGTGCTGTGCAGAGGAAACTTTGTTGGGTTTTGGAATCCTACTAGTTGTAAACAGAAAGGGGGAGACAAATGGAAGGACTCATTCTGCCATGATGCTGACCTCACTCCTCCCAAGAATGATGGTTTTAACCATTCTTTTTGGAATTACATGGGCAACTGGTGCACTTGTTTCAAAAGACTCCTCTTTTTTGTGTGGATAATTCATATCACATCCATACCTTCCTTTCCCCTCCATTTCAAAGGAAATATGCCATAGCCCATCTAAGGAATCCAGTGTCATAAAGCCACAAGCCATATGGAAGGAGGAGATGAACATGTCAGATAATATATTAACATATAGAGCATTTAAAATATATGTACAGATCCCAAAGAGTATATTTATGGCTTTATTGGTTTGTTGTTGTGTTGTTTGGTAAATTTGAAAATTCTTCCACTACCCTTTCCTATATACTATGAGAAGTGTAGTGCCCTGTTCCAACATACAGTTCAGTTTAGACATTTGTATCAGCCAGTGTTCAGTCAGGAGGCAGAAGCCACATCAGTCATTTTAACAGGGAAAATCTGATAGAAAGAATTACTAAGAAAGAGGTATTTAATTATGAAAGAGATAAAAGAAAGCTCTATGGAAACCAGAAGTAGAAGATACAGTAAGCAGATATTTCCTCTAGAACTGAGGTAGAGCATCCAAAAAATGGAATACATTTTAAAGAATAAGACTGACATTCTGTTTATTGGACCAGGTGGGACCAGAGTCCCCAGAAAGGAAAAAAATTCACCAACATGCTGCAGACCAAGCCTGTTGGGCAGGAAAACCCTCACTAGAGAACTGGCAAGATTCCTGGGAGGCAGCCCTCTAGAACACAACCTGCTACGATGCCATACTCATTCACCCAAAGGCAAGAGAAGCTAAGTCTTCTCCAGGGCACTGTCAGCAGCATTATAAGATCAAGGGGGAAATGACACCAAAACTAGGATACCTAGGTGGCTCACTCAGTTACATGTCTTCCTTCAGCTCAGGTCATGATCCCAGGGTCCTGGGATTAAGTCCTGCTTTGGGGTCTCTGCTCCACAGGGAGTCTGCTTTTCTCTCTCTGCCTGCAACCCTCCCTACTTGTGCTCACTCAATCTCTCTCTGACAAATACATAAATAAAATCTTTTTTAAAAAACACAAAAAGAGTCCTTCTTGCTGCTGGGCCGTGCATCGAGCCAACATTAAGGCATCCTCATGATTCGACCCGACATGCCCACCCTCGCGACATCAAGGTGGGGTACTGGCGACAGGCTGGACTCAGTTACATCCAGTACTCCCAGATCTGTGCAAAAGCAGTGAGATATGCACTGAAGGTCGAGTTCAAAGCAAATGCTGAGAGGACTTCTGACAGCACTGCAAAAATTGTGAAACTGAAAAAAGAGTAATCTACCCTGGCTAAAGCTTGAAATGCTACATTTTCCAAGGTGAAGATGTGTGGATCCATGTTACAACAGATTGAAAACTATCTCCCGGGGCGCCTGGGTGGCTCAGTGGGTTAAAGCCTCTGCCTTTGGCTGGGGTCATGATCCCGGGGTCCTGGGATCGAGCCGCACATCGGGCTCTGCTTGAAGGGGAACCTGCTTCCCCCTCTCTCTCTGCCTGCCTTCCTGCCTGCTTGTGGTCTCTGTCTGTCAAATAAATTAAGAAAAAAAAAAATCTAAAAAAACAAAAGAAAGAAAGAAAACTATCTCCCTGCATGAAAAGAAATCCTGTCTTGTTCTCGATTGACAATGCCAATAAATTAAAATATGATTCAAAAAAAAACCCAAAAGAGAAAAGCTTTTACCCCTGCTACATCTTGCTGTGCTCCTTCTGGTGCCCTGTAGGAATTCAGTGTCTGCATTCACAAAATCTGACTTGCATACACCTCCCTGGATGAGTCTAATTGAAAAACAAAGGAAGAATGCCCAGAGAGTTAGGCCTCCATTGAAATTTCTTGGCTGAAAGTGGCCACATTCTTACTGCAGCTCAAGGCTCTCATCTAGGGAGTAAATGTTTAAATTTTGAGGAGAAATAGGCCCATGTGGTGCCCATGTACTTCATGAGCTCCTAGCCTCCTTGTCCTTACCACACGCTGCCCCACATATTATTGTCCTGACCATTAAGGCTATACTTTCCTCCTTGCTTTGTGCTTGTGCTTGGTGTATTGATATGACCCCAATGAAACTGGAGGAAAAGCTTGGTTGGAGGCCTTTTGCCACTAGAGTGTCTGGTCCCCAGGCCTCTCCTTTCTCCTATGAAGGTGTCTGGAGTAAACTTTTCATTCACCATCTCAGGGTTTGATGGCCAAACCCAACAGTTCACTAACTGACAAAGACTGTGCCAAATGTGCCACATGGCAAAAATGAAACATTTATGGCATCCGGTATCAACAAATATGGCACATACAGGGTAGATTTGAATCAAAAGACAATGATTCGATAATGAGCAGGCTTCACACTTTCAGTTCCTCAACTTCCACAGACACCATTTTACTCACATTGGAACTTCCAAATAACAAAACAACTGCACATTTTCACCCATCTACAGGGCTACACTTAAACAAGTGAAAAAGTTCTCACTCTTTCCCCAAAATGGAATAAACAGGCAGTCTCGGGCATTGAATCAGTTATATTTATTCCTTAATCCAGCCACACTCATTTGACTAATCTGTTACCTAGAGATTATATTTGAAATATTACCAGGGACAACTTGCATAAAATCACACTGGTAAGAAGGGAGAAGGAAAATAGATAATTAATACAAAGGACACATCTACATGACAAGAAAGAAATATGCAACCCTGACTCCAGTCCTTTTCCTATTTTTGGTCACAGGCAGGAACTGAGATCTGTGACCTCCTGCTCCCACTTCCAATTCAGTGTCTTCCTCATCTCTCCCAGAACCACAACAGGTCGGTGTTCTAGTTCAGGAGCCAACAAAACTTTCTTCATTAAGGTCTGAGTCCTCAGCAGTCTGGCTTCCTTGTGTTTCCTGTGGGTTATATCCACCTTTGCAATTGGACTAGAAGTACTGAGAAGCCGTACATAGATTCTGGAACTGTGCTCATGGACAAAGCTTTCTGCAATTCATCCAGGGTCTGAAAACACTCATCTTCATTTACCTCTTTATTCTGGTAGCAGTTCTGTTCTCTCCAACTGCTGTTGACTCACAAGGAAACCCAAACTCTCATTTCCCATTCCCTGAATTAATGCAGCACCAGTGTTTAAGAAATAACAGATATTTACTAAGGTTCATTAAGATAAGTATTCCAGAATAGGAAGCACATACAATAGAATATTACACTCCAATCTTCTTCAAGTCCATTAGCCATACATTTCTTCAGAAATGTTCAGATGGACAATGTTTTTTAGTCAGAGTGCACATTTCCTAAAATAGAGCTGGTAACCCAATGTAGCCTCTGGGTTCATCTGGACAACTCAAACCATATAAAATAAACACCATTTAATTTTTCAGAATAATTCAGACATCTTATTACATATCAAAACAATACAAAGACTCCATGAAATAATGTTCATGATCAAAAGAAACATGACTTCCAATAGCAAAATTCAGCCAACCCCATTACAGCTGAAAAAGTCAACATTTATCTTCCAATACCTGAGCATAAGACATGAACCAACTATTCTCATAAACTCACCCCAGCAGTCTATATCCAGAAAAGAAGGGCAAGCCACCCAGTCATTCAGGACTAACTTCAAAGGCTATTACCCCTGGGAATGTGCAGCTCCAGGAGGAGCCACCATGAGGAATCTGGGACAGGGTTGAAGCATTATGGGGACATAGCTTCAGGACCACAGGGGAGTAATGGAGATTCAGCCTCTGGGAGATCACCATCAACACCACAGCCTGAACTGAACCCCTGTCTTGAGAGGCTCGCAGGATCCTCTGAAGAACAAGGAGGGTTGTTAACAGGTACAGAGGTCTGCACAGGCCCACCCACCCCAGAGCAGATGGTCAGGGACACATCTCCTGACCTCAACCTGAAGTATGGAAACAGAGTCCCAGAGGAGGAGGCAAGAGGGAAGGAGAAAAGGTGGGAACCATCAGTCATGTTGTAGAATGAGACATCCCCTTCCTTCAGGTCCAGGAAAACCCCTACCCTCTGGGGAATTGGCACAAGGAGTTCTGAATTATCAGGGAGGGAAGAGAATGTATATCCATACATCCCCACAACCCAGAACCCCTTTTCTGGGGATTCCTGGTACCAGCCTTTCCTCTCCACATCTCTCCTACAGACCCCCAGGGCCCACTCACTTCTATCTGCATTCCTAATCTCCACCTCCCAGTAACAGCACCCTGATGTGATGCCTTCATGACCCAAGATGCTATAGAACCCAAATTCTGTGTATTTGGTTGAGTCCTTCAAGGTCACAGTAGTCTTGTCATCAGAGACATCAAGGCTGGAATGGGCAGACTCTGGATCCAGACTGACAGACCCTGCAGAGACAGTTACCAATCATTCAAGGACTTGCCTTACCACATAACAAGGCACACAACCACCACCCCACCCCCAGACACCTAGCTGCATTCAGGGAGGACCAAAGCTCCTGAGATGAGAGCCTTCTGGCTCAAGCACACAGCCTTCCAACCAGAAGAAGTAAGCATAAGACTGATCTGGGGGTTAGACATGTCACAGGGCCCTTGAGGGCCAGACTGGACACCAACACTAAAGAATACCCATTTATATCCAGTATCAGTCACACCCAGTATTCCCAGCTTCATGACCTTCACCACCCCATCCCACCCCACCACCGTTGATGATGCCAGCATCTGTATCACCACAGCAAGCTGAAGGAGTTGTCAGCAGCCATGGGATAGCAGTAGGAGCAACCAAACAACTGAAGTAACTCACAGGCCTGAAACTTCTCCTTCCGCCAATCTACAAGAAAACCACATTGCACAAATGTGAAAAACAAATCAGATACTTGAGGAGACTGTACAAACCAGTGTTAGTACCTATCTCTGAAATACACTGAACCAAGACTTATAGGGGAAAATGTTTTGGAAGCTTTCACCTGATAATTTATTTTTCACACACATTAATTCTCTCTCTCTCTATCTCTCTCTATCTCTTTTTCACACACACACCACATACACACACACACACACACACACACACACACGCACACTCTCTCTATCATACACCCACAGCCGTCATGTTACAATGTTCCCATGAAACCCAAACCATAAAGCTTAACACCACTGAGGGGCTGGATACTGACCTAAAAAGAAGGCTTTTGGCACAGATTTCATTATCAAAATAGGCTTTCTCAATTTCTAGCCACATATCCATCCTGAAAGCTAAGTTTTCTTGAGAAAGAACCGAAGAGATCAAAATTTATGAGGGCTCCATTTACTTATAAAGAACTGGCTGAACTGAACTTGCAGGTTGACTCAAAGCCATGTTAGAGGCAATAGAACTTGGTGGATCTGCACTTGAAGAATGACTCTCAGCCATGGGTGAGGAGAACTCAGGATATGGCACCAGAGAAATCTTCCCTATCAAGAGGTAATGGAGAAGATTCAAGGAAGGAGAGAGAGAAGTTCAAAGCAAGAAAGACATGCATCTAGTGAAAGAAAGTAATGAATTTTCTTCCCTATATCATGGAGTATTGCAAGGAAAAAATCCCTGCTTCTCCCTATAATCACCTAGAGAGATCAAAAGCAGCAGGAGACACCACACATGATCAGCCCCCAAGTATGGCTGTGTCCTATCCCCAGAAACTGTGAATAAGTTTTGGCAGAGAGGACTTTACAGATGTGAGTAAGATTAAGGAACTGAAGATACAAATGCAGCAGGGGTGGAATAACAGTTTCTCCAAAAACCTAGATGGAACCTCAAACCCAATTATCCTAAGGTCCTGAAATGAACAAGAGAAAAATAGAGGGACCCCATCCCTCAGTGACACAAAGCATAAACTCCTCCAAACTTCATACTCCCTTTTGGGAAGAAGAAAAGTCAACTGATCACAGCAAATGTGTATCTGTCATTAGACCCTGAAAAGTCCTCACAGTAAAGCTGTTACCTCCGACAGGACAGAGACTCCAGAACAAAATTAGAACAATTATAAAATAAGAACAGGACACTTTCTCTAATATTTGCCGACAACATGGGACCCATATTCTGCAACCCTAGGATCACACTCCTCCCCCGACAACTTTGGAAGAGTGAGATGGCCTCATTATGTGAAGCAAACCCAGTTAGAGAATTAATTCAAAACACATTAAAATAAATATAAGTCTTTTAAGATATCTCTCAAACATGTATCAAGGAGTTTATTACTTTTTGTGCACCCAATAACTTGCATGTCCTCTGTATACTTCCAACTCTAACCACCATGGCTTTCATTTGTGGTCTCTCTCCTACCCAAAGCCACCCAAACTGTCTCTTCTACTCTCAGTCACCCAAAGTGTCTCTGAGAGGAATCACAGGCTCTCTACTTTCCTTATCTTCTTCTCTCTTCTCCAGTCAGCTTTTTTTCCCTGATTTACTCCCAAATTTTCTCTGGTAAACAATTTTCACTCCTCTGAGCTTCTCCTATTGAAATCCTCACACATTGCCCCTAATAAATCTAACAAGTACTGAGCCCATCAGGTAAATCCAGAATTCTCCTAAAAGGAGTGATAATTGTTGTGAACAATTATAAGTTACTGTCCTTTAAAAAATCAATTTCTTAATGCTATAATATAAACACGTACATGAGATTTTGTATATAATGGTCAGAATCTCACAAACCCATTACCAGAACTCCCTACACATCCTGGAGGCTCTGGATCTGAGAATCAGAACAGCTGACCTAAAGAAAACTACTTCCAAAACAATCATGGAGGTTTAGAGGAAGATACCTGGCTTGGACAAGGAGTCAGAGCATGCAGAAGCAAAATGAAGACCATCACTCCAGAGAAACAGGGAAGAAAAAAAAAAAAAAAAAGACAGGAAAACCAAAGCAAGATCCAAAAAGAGGTAGGAATTTCAGGACAAAATGGATTCAGAAACAAGGATCCCTTAAGGAAGACTTGAGTCCTAAGCAGGTAAGCTTGATTTCTGAAATCTTCCAGAGACAGCAAATTCTGAAGTACACCGTCAATGCCATGGTCCAACTGTCCTTACAAATGACCACTCTGTTGTCACTGTACCAACAAAACTATTAATGAACAAGGTACGTTCAGAGGGTGTTGCTAATTCTAACAGCAACCTACAGTAGAGGATGGGTCAGAATAGAGGCAGATCTGTGTTCCCAAGGACAGTCCCTGCAGTCTTCAGAAGGACACAACACACATAACAAGGAGATCAGGGACACCAACCCCATCCTGTTGTGAGGTCCAATGACAGAGAAGGTGGCACAGTGGAGGCTGGGAAGGTAAAGCCATGGGAAACTGAGTCACTTACCTGCATACAGTTTAGCCTTCTTCAAGGCTGAAAGGGAAGACACCGTGGTGAGACATAAGCCAGAACAAGTCTGCATAGCATTGATCTACTGGCACTTGCCTCCTCTCTGTGCTACAGGTGACACTATAACAGAGTAAGGAGAGAGGCTAGAGAGGAGATACCCTCCTGACATGGGCAGACAATAGGATGTTCTGGGAAGTTCCCTAGACCACAGGTCAGAGAGCCGGCATTGCAGGCTGAGTTCCATGCCTGCCAATTGCTTCTGTGTGACCTTTGCCAAGTTAGTGTCCTGAGTCTTAAAAACCACAACATTAAAATAAAAACTCTGAGAAACAAATGGAGGGTTTTGGAGGGGAGAGGGTGGGAGGTTGGGTGAGCTTGGTGGTGGGCATTATGGAGGGCACGTAATACATGGAACACTGGGTTTACTGTATAAACAATGAATTCTGGAACACTGAAAAGAAATTTAAAAAAAAAGATACATGTGGTTGAATACTAAAACCATCAAAATGACAGTTAAATTAAAAATCAAAAGCACTTTTAACTATTCAACTTCTATTCTCCTACAGACAAGTGGACTCAAGAGTCAACCAAGAAAAACAATTCTAACCAGAAGAGACAAAATTTTAAAAATAAACAATTAAATTTAGCAGAGTCCAAAGAGACAATGAATATAACACAGAATTGAACGACTGATTATGACATTAAGAATCTCTAAGGTAGGGGTGCCTGGGTGGCTCAGTGGGTTAAAGCCTCTGTCTTCAGCTCAGGTCATGATCCCAGAATCCTGGGATCGAACCCCAAGTCAGGCTCTCTGCTTGGCGTGGAACCTGCTTCCCTTCCTCTCTCTCTGCCTGCCTCTCTGCCTACTTGTGATCTCTGTCTGTCAAATAAATAAATTAAATCTTTTTTAAAAATCTCTAAGATGAAAAAACTCAAGTTATTCATTCAATTTTATGCACAAAAGCATTGCAAGGCCAGTTATCTATATGCATTTAGTTTTCTGAATAGAAGAGACAGAGCTTCTGCAGAAACACTAAACCCATAAGAGTCAGGTAGGCCTCCTGGGGCCAGTGGAGAAGAATTTTAATCTCTAAAGAAATTTCATGTTTAAAAAGTTGGTAGCAGTATGGGAGGTACTCAGCATAAATACAGTCAACATCTAAATTTGTTTCTTCTTTTTTTTAAGGGGTGCAGGGGGATTCAACAATAAGTCAAAATGTGCATTTCAAATAAATTTTCAATGGAAAATAGTATTCCTTCAAAGAAAAATACACTGTGTCCAACCATTCTTGATTACCAAAAGAAAATGCCTAATACTAACAAATTTCATCCACAGAATTTTTCTGAAATGAATTCCAATATCAATCACATCCCAAAATAAAGAAATTTTCACATAAAAAAATGCAAAATTTTTATTCCATCTGCTTTCAATTGCTTTAAAGTTCAAAAATTATGCAATGTATGAAAATGTTTTAGGGAGTAATGTATACATTATTACATGAGTGTAAGAAATCATTATTACATCCAATGATTTCCAGGAAAGAGAGATATGGGAAATAACACAAAAGAGGAGATTAATTAAGGACCAGGATGTTAGGTGAGCTCTAGCATAAAAGTGGCCAACGTTCTCTGAAAACATATCACTGGATCACTGACAGCTTATCCCACGACATTCCCACCCAAGCTCTGCCCAGTCCTCTACCCAACACTTTGTGATCAGTACCTCCAGGAACAGGAGAGAAAAGACTCTCCCACGATGGTGTTATGTGTAGGGATCACACCCCTAAATTTAATGACCCCATTTATTTATATAGTTTCTCTAAAATGTTCCAGAGTATTCAAGTTGACTGAGAACCAGTTGCATTGAAGACTAAAATCCTACAAAGGAGGCGGGTAGATCAACCCAAGATGCACCACGGACTCCGGTGACCACCATCATTTCAGGTTTCAAAGCATCATGTGCAAACCAATAGCCCAGTTGGGGAAAGCCCATGGAGCAAGTTCTGCCTCCCACCAGTTTCCACCTCTGCACCAGGGATGGGTCCACATGTCTCTGCATGAAACGGAGAGGGAAAGCTATGGCTTAGGGGGCAAGAGACCCAAGGACATCCGGACAGTCACTCACCAACCAGGTAAACAGATTTCCTCCAATCTGAAAGGCAACATAGGAAACAAGTGAGCTAAGAACCAGAATGTCTCCTACAAATGTGACACAGAAACTTCTGGGAAAAGGACACAACATACCAAGATCTGCTTGGAGTTCATCTGAAAAAAAGTGAAAAATACTCTTAAACCCCCATCACTAAGAGCAGAAAAGACTGCACCTGGAAAACCTGCAAGAGCATATATATGTCTCCTTGAATATCTAACTCCAGACCCCTCAAGCCTCCACAGCCCTACCTGTCCTCTCTGGTCCTCCTCAGCCCCCTGCTCCTGGCCAAGGGCCTACTGTCTGCTTCTCCTCTGCACCAACTTCCACACTTGTCTGCCTTGGCCCTGTCCTGCCTTACCTCTGGCCTTCAGTGCCTCCTCCTTTATCTGCTGGATCTCCTCCTTGTCTCTGTGCAATTTCTTCCATTCCTGTGTCTCCTGGAGCTTTGCAGTATGTTCTCTCATGATGTAATAGGCAGCCCCAAGGATTGGGAGCATCAGAACAGTCAGGATCACCATGAAAACTGGCTTCCAGGGAGAACTCTGAGGGAAGAAGGGTTCTATGCCCCGCCAGACACCCCATCAGGGCACTGCTCTGACAGCCCCGCCCAGCACACACAGGGACCCCCAATCAGACCATCCCACCCTTGTAGGAGTGGGAAGTAATACTGACCTGGGATGAAAATGGCCATTGCCTTCTCCTGGCCCAGGATGGGGTTGAGGACTGAGCAGGTCACATTCCCTGAAGAGCTGTCCCTCACCACAAGAGTGGTCTCTATGGTGAACAGCCCTTCACCGTCTTGGGCTTGAGTCTCAGAGAACGTCAGGAACTTCTCTCCACTGAGAGCTCTCCACTGCACTTGGGGCTTTGGGAACCACCCCGAGGCCATGCACACAACTCGGACCCCGTCCTCCTCTGGCCCTGTGATGTGCACTTGAGGGGCAGAGCCCACACCTAAAGAGAGAAGCTGGAGAGCACAAGAAGGCCACCCAGAGCTCAGGGATTCCAGCAGAACCTTCCTGTACACAATACCATCCACAGCACTGAGTTTTGGGGGCTCCTTGGGGGAGTGGTCCCTACAAGGATTAATGTAAGGGGTCCTGCCATGGAGAACAGAAGGAAGGAACATGGGGACCTGTGGCAGGCCCAGAGAGCAGGCTCTTCTCCCCAACCATGAGGGTGGGAATTCCATCACCCAGAGGGATAGAAAGAGGAATTTGGTTCCAGGATCTATCCTTCTCTGTTCTTCTCAACTCACACACTCTCCAGGGCATCTGCAGGCACACCCACTGCCACTCGGTCATCACTTCCACCAACTACATACCTCCTCATCTCACTCCCTAATATCTACATCTCTGGTTTAGCTGTGCCAGGATTCCTCACAGATGCTTCAGACTCAAATCTTGAGCTAATTCATGTTTGGCCCCAACTGTGATAGGATAATGATGAAAATACCCCCAATCTTTCAGCCTTCTTTACATCCAGCCAGCCCTCTGCCACCTCTTGTTAATGCCTTCACACTCTGCTTCTGGGCTCCATCCTGTGACTTGACTCAGTCCCTGAAAGCTCAGGGAATGTGACTCTAGCAGAGATTGGAAACTGCTTCCGCCATTGCCTTGTCCTCTGCCACAGGACAGACATCTTCAGGCTAGTACAGCCTTTCCAGCTGAAGCTGTCCTAGATCAATCAATAGCCACCTGGACAACACCAGCTGAGCAAACCCAGCCAAGGTCCACTGTCAGGACAAAATATATTAAAATAAGAGGCGTATTGTCCCTGTTGAAAATAGGGAAAGAGAGCCCCCTCCCAGCCTTTTCTTATAGCATTTACTTGAGGAAACTTGTGGTTCTGGGTGTTTTCTCTCCTCTTTGAAATGTATATAATTACTTTAAAAATAATAATAATTGGGCCTTTTGCCAGCTCTGTGATCCAAGAATGTGTTTCTCAAGGACCTGGGAGCCCTCGCTTTGAACTGCTCACACAAAGGAAGACAGCAGCCCTCTCTCCCCCTTCTCTGCCAGAATAGGAACCTAACCTCAGTGTACACCACGATCCACATGTAACATCACCGCCTGTCATCATGATGGGAGAATTGGTTAAAAAAATTTAAAAAAAAACACTACTTTAACTTTTATTTGTCTGCAAAACTCTTCATCTCTCCTTCTATTCTGAATGATCCCCTTGCTGGATTCTTGGCTGCAGATTTTTTTTTTCCTTTTAGCACACTGAATATATCATACCACTCCATTCTGGCCCCAGAGTTTCTGTTGAAAATTCCACTGAGTATATGTAAAAGTGTTGAATCACTATATTGAACACCTGAAATGAGTATAACACTCTATGTTAACTACACTGGAATTATTTTTTTTTATTTTTAAGGTAGGAGAATTTAGTTTTCCTTGGAATAAAGCCAATTAGCTAACTTACGTGATCACCCAATTTCCAAGAAAATATTAGGTGCCCATCTAGGACAAACAGTGCTGGCAAGTCTACCTACTTGAGAGCTCATAACTGTTGATCCTGAGAACGTGTATGGAATGAGTTCTGTCTGCATATGGAAAAGATGAGATTTCTTCTGTCTTTGCATTTCTGGATAGAATCTCTGTGATGCACAGCACATTGTACTTAATGCTATTTTAATAATAAAAGGACCTTTCTTCCTACTATCTTAGAGAAAAGCTTCTGAGTTGGAAGATTATGTTTTTAACTATATTTCCCCTATGTGACTGAAGGTTTATGAGTAAGACCTAATAAGATTAGCCAAACACAGCCCAGATGAGCAGAACTCCCTGAATGCCAGATTAAATATGTTTGGTGTTATAGACCACTGAGATTTCTATGTCTGTGTTACACAGCATTATGGCAGCAATCTGCAGCTTACACATAAAATCAATATTTCTACCACTAAAAAACCGATTTAAAAAAAATCTGTGAGTACCTGAAGTCCCTTCTCTCCACACCTCTAAACCCTCCTTGTCCCCAAATCTCCTCACTCAGCTGGGTCTACTTTCCAAAACTCTCCAATGGTGGAGTGGTCCCTTCCCACCACACTGCCCCTACATGAATGCAGGAGGCCTCTCCACCCCATAAATACATCCAGGCCTCCAGCCTTGCTCACCTTCCATACACCTTTCATTACAGCTGCCAAAGCAAACCTGCCCTCACACACCTCGCTCCACTGCTCTGTTGAAAATTCCCTCAGCCCTGAATCTAAATGGCATAAGAGCACACAAAGCCTTTGATATCTGGTATTACCACTCCCACTACCCCAAAAACGAAACTCCTATCCAATTCCTCCTCATCCCACCATCAGCATCCATCAGGGAGTACACAGTCCAGGCCCGGGACAATTCAGTTGACTGCTCAGACCCACAATCACCATGCTATGTATGCGCCACACAGATCCATCAACCAAAGGCCATTTCAGAACACTGTCTGCTTCACTCAAATATCTGCTCAAGTGTGTGTTACTCATGGGCTTCTCCTGATAAATCCCATCTCTGGGCACCTGGACCAGGAATACCTCTATATTCTGGAGAGTCACCTCTCACCACCCTCCCATTCACCTCCACACCAATCATGTGGCCTCGCTCTCTGCCCAGACTCACCAGCCACACTCCTCCCTTAGGTGTCTCGTGTGAATGTTCTTCTGCTTGGAAATCTCATCCCTAAAATATTTATTTGGCTAAATCTCTACTCATTACCTTCTAATGTTGTCTATAACCTATTTGGCTATTTATTGTCTGTATAATATAAACTCTACAGGGACCTTTATTTGTTACACGGAGATATCCAGGTGCAGAGAACATAGCTATCACGTACCAGAAGTTCTATATATTTAAACTGAATAAATGAAGAGTGAAAGACCACTTTCCCTCTTGTATAAATTGAGGGCTATTAACTTGGACCCTGAGGTGGCTCTGAACGCCAATACTGCAGGTCTCTAAATATCGATCATCAACCCACCTACCACCTTGAGTTCCACACTGGCCTCTTCATGGAAGATTCCCATTCGGAAGAAGCAGGTATACAGCCCATTGTCAAAAGCCTGGACGTTGTGGATGCGCACTGCAGCCTCCCCCTGGAAGAGGAAATCCTTCACCAGTGAGGTTCGCCCCCTGTACTGAGCCAACTGCTCTTCTCTCTGCTCCCGCTGGTTTTGATAGATCAACACTGCTTCTGAGAACTTGGAGCGGAACCACCGCAGCTCCATATTCTCCACATCCATGGCCGGGGACACAAGACATGGCAGTGTGACGTCCGCACCCAGCACTGCCACAATGGGTTTGGAGGGGCCAATCACCATAAACTCCTCTGTGGACACAGACATAGGAGTGAGAAAGCTGGAGAGATACAGGACAGGGAAGAGAACACATTGGCAGGAGGGAGGCCCTGACTGAGGGACTAAACTGTGACAACTCCTAATGGGACAACTTTATCCTACAACAATTTTGAAACACAGAAATGGTGTCAAAGAGTCTCCTCAGAAGCCTGTGCTCCTGACTCCAGGTCCTTCCAGGAAGGACTCTCTAACTTAGTAGGTCCAACCTTCCACAGGCATCACAATCACCAGGAAGGCCTGTGGAACACAGACTGCTGGGCTTTACCCGCAGACGTCCTGGTTCAGTAGATCTGGAGTGAGTCCAAAAATGTGCATTTCTGAGGAGGCGGTGCGAAGCTGATACTGATGTTCCAGGGACCACACTCTGAAAACCACAGCTCTAACATGCCTCCTCTTAGGACAGGACTGAAAACTCACCAAAGAGCACTACTGTGGCCTAGTGGTAACATCCTCCTCATTGCAGCACACCTGAAACTTTCCTACACCTGCTCCTAAAGTTATTGTTTTTGCCCACGTCTTTGTCTTCTACTGAATTATATGTGTGCTAGAAACTAGACCTCACGGCTACTTCCATTAAAACCTGCCTTCAGGGGCGCCTGGGTGGCTCAGTGGGTTGGAGCCTCTGCCTTCGGCTTGGGTCGTGGTCCCGGACTCCTGGGATCAAGCCCCAAGTCGGGCTCTCTGCTCAGTGGGGAGCCTGCTTCCTCCTCTCTCTCTGCTTGCCTCTCTGCCTACTTGTGGTCTCTGTCTGTCAAATAAATAAATAAATAAATAAATAGACAAAAACCTGCCTTCACTCCACTGCTCACAGGACCCAAATTACTACCTGTTACCAAAGAGGGTTCATCCCACTGCCCCCAGCCCCTCGCAGGCCTTGGTCTTCTAAGACCTGGTAGATATGTCACACCAGGACACTTCTGCAGGACAAATCCCACCTGACAACCAAACACTGACTTCTCAGCTCCTGTGCTACTCAAATTTGGCTGAGTCACCATCTGTCTCACCTGGGGGATGACAATTACTAGTCTCCCTGTGACATCCTCCCTCCAGTCAATGTCTGTGAACCTTTAAACCTGGAACCAAAACCAAACCATGTGCCTCCTCTACCAAAGCCCTTCAATGATTCTGCAGTTGCCCAAGTGATCCTGAGCCCATTAAGAAAGACCCTCCCTGCTCTCTGATCCCCAACTCCTGCTTCTCTCCCCCTCATTCACTCTGCTCAGGCCAACACTCACCTCCTCTGCTCCTTGAACACCGAGGCACACTGCCAGCTTTGTCTGGCTGCTCCTCACTGTGGAGAACCTCTTCCCATGGGATCCAGACAGGCTCTTCCCACCTCTTCCATGTATTTGTTCCCATCTCACTACATACAGTGACCACCTTATGGAGCACTGCTGCCTGCCCACTTGCCATCCTGCAGCCCTGACTGGCCCTCCTGCTCTACGTCCTTGTCCCATGCTCTCTCCACTAACAGACAGAGACTGTACGCGGTTCTGGTACAGGACAGGTACTCACTGTCCCTGCCAGAATGTAAGCTCTGTAAAGAAAGAGACTGTCTGCTTTGTACACAGAGTAGCACCTAACATGTACTCAGTGCTCTATAAATATTTGTGAAATAGAAGTACCAGTAAATCCAGGAAAGAAAAAATAAAGACAATTATTTTCACACTTTTCATAGTGAAATTCACATTTTTTACTTTAGAGACTTAAACTCATTAGAGAACTGTCATGCTCCCATGCCCTTATTTTGCAGTTCTGGGATTCTTCTTATGTGTTTAATTTCAAATAGCAATTGGGGGATCTCCAGAATCTGGGTAGAGCCAGGGACTCCACCAATAGCCATCTGTCCTAATGGAGACAGCAGCAGAGCTCTGGGGGCTCTCACCCACCCCAGGGAGACACAGGGAGGGGGAAGGGACACACTCACCTGCAGAGCCCCCAGCAGGCAGCTGCAAGAGGAGAAGCAGGGAGGGGAGATGGGCAAGCAAGGAGTCCCTGCAGCAATCCTCCATTTCCTCAGAGCTGGGGGGACACAGGGCAGGAGGCAGGTGACACATCCAGAGAAGAAGCAAGGCCAGCCCACAGTTCTGGGCCTCAGAGCAGACAGCATGGCTCAGGGCTGGCAACAGTCCCCAGCAGGAGCACAGCCTTTTCTACTGCTCAGTATGCTGATGGGTGGGGGCCCCACAAACCTGATGCCAAGAAAGCCCTCCTAACCCTTTGGAAACTTCCCAACCTGCTCTGCCCACAGGACCAGACCCTTCCCACCTCAGCACAGAGGCCTCCTCCACATCTGCATGAGTCACAGGACACCACAGATGTCTGGGAACAAAAGGCGTAGACTCAGGGCCCTCCCCATGAAGGACACACCAGCTCCTGTGTGCTGTTCTTCTGCTGCCCCCTTATTATGACCAGAGAATGACTGAGAAGCACGAGAGTCAGACTGCATCCTCCTCAAGGACACTGTGGCTCCCACCACAGGCACGTTGTTCTGGGGTCCTTTGATAGGTGAGTTCACCCTGATTTCAGCTCTTGTCTCCTGCAGCCCTTTTCTGCTCAGGACCAAGGACGTGGACTTGCTCATAGCTGAAGCCAGACAATTCCCCATGAATGGTTAACCCTCATCTTCTCTATCTTTGAGGAGTTTCTGACTCAGGATAAAGGATCCCAGCAGAGCAGTGGGACGCACAGGATAAAATGAGACCTGGTCAGAAAGAAGGGCTCAAACCACTGACCTTGAGGGGGGATGGGGGCAGCCAGTGGTCCTGGGAAGGACAGATTCTGGGGCTGACTGCTAAGGTCTCCTCCACACTCAGCCACCTGCTGTGGGAATCACCTGAGGCAAGTTTCTTGACCTGCTCTGCCCCAAGTCCTATCTGCAATGTGGAGAGAGTAATAAGATCTCATCCCACGGTATAAGAAGTATCCTATGAATTTATGTATGGAGAGTCAGTGCACATTAGAACAGTGCCTCTTCCTAGGAATGCTACAGAAATGTCATTAAGTAAATGAGTAAAGTGGAGTCCCCACTGTAGTTGTCCTGGGTCATCTCAGAGCCTCATTATTATTCACTCCAGCTCCCCAGCCCCACCATGATCTTGTCTACCTCTTCCCAAGCATCTGCTCCCCACTTACCTCTTCTTGTCCAGCAAGTGTCTTCAGAACCCACACACCTGCTTGAAAACCTGGGGCTTCTGGAGCGTCTCTAACTCAGTACTGTGAGACCTCAGCCAGCCCCAAATCTGCTCTCAGAGATTGCACATGCAGTTCACTGCTCAAGCCCCAAAGCCTGCTCCTGCTCCAGGTGCCACAGGCTCCTCTTGTCTGAGAGGCAGCTGGTTCCAGGAGAGTGGAGAAGCACAGCCTGGCACAGGTTGCAGAGGTCTCAGCTGAAATAGGGACCTGGGGCACTCAGCACTCCCAGATAGAAGAATCCTGCGCTGACTCCTTCCACCATTTGAAAGTGAAAGCTTACAAAATGCAACCCTAGCAGACTCTGCCCTGCCCTCTGGACGGTGCACCCTAGTTACCAGGAAGGAAACAGCATGATCATAGCCACAGAAACAGGGCAGGTACAGATACACGGACCCACTTTGCAGGGGGACACAGAGACGGAGACTCCGTAATCCTTTGTTGAACAACTGCCACTCTCCATGTTGGCTAGCTTCTATACCAGAAGTAAGGAGTGTGTGTAGCACAGCCAAGATTAAGAAAGCCCTATGCTTGGGGCTACTTGTACTTTCTGTTCACTACCAAAACTATTCTGTTCATTGGTAAATCCTGTCAGCTGGTGAATGCTATGTGGCGGGAGCCTTTGAAAAGCCCCCAGTGTAGCTGCTTTGCTTTTTATCACCAGGAGGTAATCCAGGTGCTCCCCACAGCGTACCAACAGAGGGGTTAAACCTGAGCATCACAGAATCTTCCAGGACCAGCTATAGGACCCTGGCCCTGCCCCAGCTGATTGGACAGCACCCTGTGGCTTCTTAATACTGTACTATCACACAAGGCTGAGTACACCACTTTTTTTTTTTAAAGGTTTTATTTATTTATTTGACAGACAGATCACAAGTAGGCAGAGAGGCAGGCAGAGGGGCGGGGGTGGGGGCTGGGGGAGCAGGCTCCCTGCTGAGCAGAGATCCCGATTGGGGTTCGATCCCAGGACTCTGGGATCATGACCTGAGCAGAAGGCAGAGGCTTTAACCCACTGGGCCACCCAGGTGCCCCACTGTGTACATCATTCAGCCCCTCCCCGCCAGGCCACAGTGTGCAGCAGGAAAGGCAGATTCCGTGGTCTCTGAAGGAACACTGTGGAGCACTAGGGCTTCCTTTCCAGCCCCTCCCTTCCTGCAGTTCCCCATCTCAGTGAAGGATACCTGGGTTCACCCAGTTATGTCTGCCAGAAACTGGAGGGTCATTCCACCACATACTTCACTTTCCCACACACTTCCACTTTCTGCTGTCAGTGCACCAGAAAGTTCAAGACTTTTCTCTAATCCATATCCATGGCTACCTTCTAGCTCCACACCCATCTCACTTCCCCCCTCACCCAGACACGGTGTCCCTGCTTCCCCATGGACTTCTCCGCCCACCTCCAGCCCCACCCTCTCAAGTTCATTTTCCATCCAAGGTTGTAACCTCTCAAAACATCTTGTATCAGCTCTGCTTCACCCCTTCCAGGGATCCTCCTGCTAAACCTCTTGTCTGTGGCTCCCGGGCCCAGCTTCCTCTCTGACCTCATTCCACTACTCCCAGTGCTCCCTCCTGGCCTGGCATCATTCCTCCAGTTCACGGAGCTTTCCCAGCCTCAGGCCTTCTCACAAGCCCCTGGATGTTCCTGTTCTCTCTCATCCCCCAAACTGGTCACCATTCCAGTCTCACCTAAAGTGACCTCCCTCAGAGGGGCCTTCGTCAACCTGCTCATCCCCATCTGAGCCCCACACCCGTGCTTGTTGGGGTTTAGTGGTGCCCTGTCCTACCCCACAGCCCTGACATGTGATCTTCTGTGGAATGTCCGTGGCATCCACAAAGGGAGGCACTGTGTGCCCTGGTCATGTGTCCAGCACACAGCAAACACTCAGGAAACTTTGCCTGAACTCATGTGCAGAGAAGTCACCTCAGCAGCACGTTGGCTTCTCTGTCCAATTTGGAAAACACTTCAGTCCACTGAGAAACAGGAAGACTCTTAACTCTGGTCTGAACAAATCAGCCCCTGCATAGATACAACAACTCCACGTCTTCTCTGCTCTTTATTTCTTCCTACCTCAAACATATATGCATCCCTGAAACATCACTGGAATAGAACCATCAGACTCAACCGCCTTGTTTGCTCCCTCAAGCCCCTTGAGTGTTCATGTGCTAAGTGACTGGTGTTAAGACACCAGTTTGAGCTAGAGCCTCCCTGGCCCCACTTCTGACAGGTTGTTGTCATTATTGTCTTCATTCTATGGGTGAGGAAACCATTCTCTCAGAGTCCAATCACAATCACACACCCAGCAAAACCTCTGCCAGTCTGCGTTCACTTTCAATTTTTCTGAGTGATCCACTAAATTTTTTTCATGAAGAAATGACTGATGGACCCACAGCTGCATGGGAGTGATTGCTTTATTTCCGAATGTGTGCTCTAAAATCTTAAAAACTCTGGGCAGCAGCGCCTGGGTGGCTCAATTGTTAAGCTTCCAACTCAGCTCAGGTCATGATCTCAGGATCCTTGGAACAAGATCAGTGTTGTACTCCCCACTGGGCGCTGAGTCTGCTTGTCCTTCTCCCTCCCAGTCTACACATTCCAGACTGCCCCGCTCCCCTCCCAAATAAATAAATAAATTTTTTTAAAAAGATTTAATTTTATTATTTATTTGACACAGAGTTCACAAGTAGGCAGAGAGGCAGGCAGAGAGAGAGGGGGAAGCAGGCTCCCTGCTGAGCAGAGAGCCCGATGCGGGACTCAATCCCAGGACCTTGGGACCATGACCTGAGCCAAAGGCAGAAGCTTTAACCCACTGAGCCACCTAGGTACCCCAAATAAATAAACTTTTTAAATGAAATAAAAGATAAAACTCTGGGCAAACCCCAGACATCTAGATATACCTGAACACATCCCCTGCAGTCATCCCCAAAGGTCCATTTCCACTTACACATGGGAATATTGGGGAAATCCATCTTTATTCAAAAATTATGAATGAAAAAGGACCAATATCAGTCTCCAAGTCCTCCCCCCACTGCCACCACCAATCCCTGCCCATGAGGGAGACTCCTCAAGGCCTGAGAATATTAGAGGAATTTTGTGAAAAGTCAGAGGGGAAAAAATCAAATTTATTGAGTACCTAAGTGCCAGAACCTGGCCTACACAATTTGTATTTATGACATTTCATTCTCACACATGGAACAGAGATGAAGGCAGACATGAACCCTGCCATCTAGTAAACTTTCATCCAGGAACTTCCCAGAGAAGGTAGGGCTAGAGCTGCAAGGACAATGCCCTGCACAACTCTACACACCCCAGCCCTCAAGCCCAGCCCAGCCCCCAGCTCCACACAACTCAGCATGAAAGAGGAGCAGAAAGGGGATCTTGGACTCAGCAATGGTCCAGTGTGATATGGCCAGAAAGGTTATTTGCCCTGAATACAGCCCTAGGATCCCATGTTGGAAGGGAAGGGGAAGGAATGACCAAACACAAGGAATATTTTCCTGAAGGACAGAGGAAGGACACCTGGAAACACTGCAGGAGGGACACTAAACAGCAAACTTCACTGCCTCCCCCAGCTCATCAGGTTCATGGTCCAGCTGTTTATCTATAAATACTATTAATTGGCCATGAATGATTTTTCTTGCTATGGTATAGCTGGGGTGCCTGGGTGGCTCAGTGGGTTAAAGCCTCTGCCTTTGGCTCAGGTCATGGTCCCAGGATCCTGGGATCAAGCCCTGCCTCAGGCTCTCTGCTCAACGGGGAGCCTGCTTCCCTTCCTCTCTCTCTCTCTGCCTGCCTCTCTGCCTACTTGTGATCTCTATCAAGTAAAATTAAAAATTAAAAATTTAAAAATTTAAATTACCCTGATGCTAATTGGGTTAATATTATACTTTCTACTTTAACGACCATGTATTACCTCTTACCTTTGGTTGCTTCAAGGGCTTTTGAAACAGTTTCAGATAAATACTGAAGCCATAAGACAATGGCTAATGTAAAAAGAATTGTAATTTTAGGGACTCCTGGGTGACTCAGTTTAAGCGTCCTACTCTTGATTTCGGCTCAGGTCATGATCTCGGGGTCCTGGGACTCTCCATGTTCAGTGTGGAGTCTGCTTGAGACTCTCTCTCCCTCTCTTTCTGCCTCTCCCCTACTCTTGTGTACATGTGCACACTCTCTCTCTCAAATAAATAAATAAATCTTTTAAAAAAAGAACTATAGGGGCACCTGGGTGGCTCAGTGGGTTAAGCCTCTCCCTTCCGCTCAGGTCATAATCTCAGGTTCCTGAGATCAAGTCCCACATCAGGGTCTCTGCTCAACAGGGAGCCTGCTTCCCCACTCCCCCACTCTCGGCCTACTTGTGATCTCTGTGTGTGTGTGTGTCAAATAAATAAATAAAATCTTTTAAAATACATATAAATATAAATAAATAAATAAAATTTTAAAAAGAATTGTAATTTTAAAATGTGATATTTGGTGGAAAGGATTAAACCCCATTTTTAGAAACCTACAATCTGATGAATCTTAATTTATTTTGACATTGTAAGATGAAGGTCCATTGGATTATCCTCTACAGCACAGAAAAGCTTTTTTTTTTTATTTTTATCATTTTTTTAAAATTTTTTATTAACATATAATGTATTATTAGCCCCAGGGGTACAGGTCTGTGGATCACCAGGTTACATACTTCACAGCACTCACCATAGCACATACCCTCCCCAATGTCCATAATCCCACCACTCTCTCCCTACCCCCCACCCCCCAGCAACCTTCAGTTTGTTTTGTGAGATTAAGAGTCTCTTATGGTTTGTCTCCCTCCGGATCCCATCTTGTTTCATTTCTTCCTTCCCTACTCCCCAAACCCCCCATGTTGCCTCTCCACTTCCTCATATTAGGGAGATCATATGATAGTTGTCTTTCTCTGACTTATTTCACTCAGCATAATACCCTCTAGTTCAATCCACGTCATTGCAAATGGCAAGATTTCATTTCTTTTGATGGTTGCATAGTATTCCATTATATATAATATATATAATATATATATTATATATATCACTTCTTCTTTATCCATTCATCTGTTGATGGACATCTAGGTTCTTTCCATAGTTTGGCTATTGTGGACACTGCTGCTATAAACATTTGGGTGCACGTGTCCCTTCAGATAACTATATTTGTATCTTTAGGGTAAATACCCAGTAGTGTGATTGCTGGGTCATAGGGTAGCTCTATTTTCAACTTTTTGAAGAACCTCCATGGTGTTTTCCAGAGTGGTTGTACCAGCCTGCATTCCCACCAACAGTGTAGGAGGGTTCCCCTTTCTCTGCAGTCTTGCCAGCACCTGTCATTTCCTGACTTGTTAATTTTAGCCATTCTGACTGGTGTGAGGTGGTATCTCATTGTGGTTTTGATTTGTATTTCCCTGATACCGAGTGATATGGAGCACTTTTTCATGTCTGTTGACCATATGGATGTCTTCTTTGCAGAAATGTCTGTTCACATCCTCTGCCCACTTCTTGATTGGATTATTGGTTCTTTGGGTGTTGAGTTTGAGAAGTTCTTTATAGATTTTATAGATTTTGGATACCAGCCCTTTACCTGATATGTCATTTGCAAATATCTTCTCCCATTGTGTCAGTTGTATTTTGGTTTTCTTGATGGTTTCCTTTGCTGTACAAAAGCTTTTGATCTTGATGAAATCGCAATAGTTCATTTTTGCCCTTGCTTCCCTTGCCTTTGGTGATGTTTCTAGGAAGAAGTTGATGAGGCTGAGGTCGAAGAGGTTGTTGCCTTTGTTCTCCTCAAGGATTTTGATGGATTCCTTTCTCACATTGAGGTCTTTCATCCATTTGGATTCTATTTTTGTGTGTGGTGTAAGGAAATGGCCCAGTTTCATTTTTCTGCATGTGGCTGTCCAATCTTCCCAGCACCATTTGTTGAACACACTGTCTTTTTTCCATTGGACATTCTTTTCTGCTTTGTCGAACATTAATTGACCATAGAGTTGAGGATCTGTTTCTGGGCTCTCTATTCTGTTCCATTGATCTATGTGTCTGTGTCTGTGCCAGTACCATACCGTCTTGATGATCACAGCTTTGTAATAGAGCTTGAAGTCTGGAATGGTGATGCCACCAACTTTGGCTTTCTTTTTCAACATTCCTCTGGCTATTCCTCTGGCTATTTCTGTTTCCATATAAATTTTAGGATTATTTGTTCCATTTCTTTGAAAAAATGGATGGTATTTTGATAGAGATTGCATTAAACGTGTAGATTGCTTTAGGTAGCATAGACATTTTCACAATATTTTTCTTCCAATCCAGAAGAACGGAACATTTTTCCATTTCTTTGTGTCTTCCTCAATTTCTTTCATGAGTACTTTATAGTTTTTTGAGTACAGATTCTTGGCCTCTTTGGTTAGGTTTATTCCTAGGTATCTTATGGTTTTGGGTGCAACTGTAAATGGGATTGACTCCTTCATTTCTCTTTCTTCTGTCTTGTTGTTGGTGTAAAGAAATGCAACTGATTTCTGTGCATTGATTTTATATCCTGACACTTTACTGAATTCCTGTTCAAGTTCTAGCAGATTTAGAGTGGAGTCTCTTGGGTTTTCCACATATAGTATCATATCATCTGTGAAGAGTGATAGTATGACTTCTTCTTTGCCAATTTGGATGCCTTTAATTTCTTTTTGTTGTCTAACTGTACAGCACAGAAAAGCTTTAAGGGGTATTTTCTGTTTGTTTGGTATCTGGAAAAAAGTGAAAAATAACAGGAAACACACAAACACAGGTACATACACACATGTACACACACATGAGGTGATAGTTTCTGTGTGGACTTGAAAATCTGTCCTTCTAAGTTAAAAATAGAGTTACCCTATGACTCAAGAATTGCACTACTAGGTATTTATGTAAACAATACAAACATAGTGATTCAAAGGGGCACCTGCACCCCCAATATTTATAGGAGCAATGTCCACAATAGCCAAACTAAGGAAAGAGTCCCAATGGCCGACAACAGATGAATGGATAAAGTAGATGTGGTACATAGAGAGAGAGTGGACTATTTCTCAGCCATCAAAAAGAATGAAATCTTCCCATTTACAAGGATGTGAATGGAACTAGAAGACATTATGCTAAGTGATATAAGTCAGTCAGAGTAAGACAAACTACATATGATTTCACTCATATGTGGAATTTAAGCAAGAAAACTGATGAACATAGGGAAAGAGATGGAAAAATAAAATAAGATAAAATCAGAGAGGGAGACAAACCATAAAAGATTCTTAACTCTAGGAAACAAACTGAGGGTTGCTGGAGGGGAGGTGGGAGGGGAATGGGGTAACTGGGCAATGGGCATTAAGTAAGACATATAATATAATGAGCACTGGGTGTTATAAACAACTGATGAATCCCTAAATTCTACCCCTGAAACTAAAATACACTAAAGTTAATTAAATTGATCTTAAATAAAATAAAATAAAATTTTGCCTTTCTCCTCTAACCAGCACGACCCTGGCTAATGGGCTGAGCTCTCCCCTGACAGTCAGCTAAGGACAGGCCAAGGGCTCAGTGGAAATGATCACTATCCTCTGAGCCTGCACATTTGCCCCTCTGGAGAGCACAGCCCCTCCCAGTGGAGACTGTCATCCTATAACTGAAATATCCAACCAACGGTGCCTCAGAAAATTCCTAAGACCTTACACACTCTCAGGAATGGGGCCTGGCCAGGACCACCCAGAGGTCAGCTGCAAAGCCCACCAGGCCAGGGGCACCTGCCCCAGCACCCTCTGAGTGGGCAAGCCAATCTGCTTCCAAAGTCTGAGATTTCAGCAATATGACGAAGCATCACTCCCACCCACGTTCTCTGAGCTCTAGGAAAGCAAAGAGTGACAGCAGGGAGAAAAACATTTTACAGGAATTTTAATAAATTTTGGGCACCTGGTGGCTCTGTTGTTTAAGCATCTGCCTTGAGGCAGAGGTCATGATCTTGGGGTCCTGGGATCAAGTCCTGCATCAGGCTCTCCACTCAGCGGGGAGTCTGCTTCTCTCTCTTCTTCTCACTCTCACGCTCTCTCTCAAATAAATGAATAAAAAAGTCTTTTAAAAAAACAAAATTTTAATAAATTTTCTTACACTCACCAATTAGCAAAAGATAGATAAGAAATTAAAAGGAAAGGAAGCTGAGAGGAAGATGGTATAAGAATGGAAAGAGCAGGGGGAAAAAGAAAGAATAGAAAGAACAGGAAGGAAGAAGGGAGGGAGGCAGGGAGAGGAGAAAAGGAAGGAGCAGCTTCTCTTTGCATTCAGTCCTGATATATCTGGGGACAAGACACAGGTCTGTCCAGAGTGTCTCAAGCAGGTTTCCCAGTCCCTGAGATGTAGTGAATGATTTGCAGAGAGCAAGTGCATGTACTGCGCACATGGGTGACCCATGGAGTGACCTGGAAGAATTTACTCCCTCTTCCAATCCCATGTTGGTCAGGCCCATCCAAGGTGAAGGCTGAAGCAGGTAGTCCAGGCGCGGTGAGGGATGGGGGAGTTGTGAATGCCAAGTTATGGGGAAGGGCCTGGAGAACTGGCAGTTTGGCCTCAGACCTTGAAAGAATCAGAGAGGCCTGGGGGAGAAAAGGCAGGGAAAGCCCTGACCAACCAGGAGAGGCTAATTCTAACAGTCCCCAAGATGCCTGACACCCTGTTCCTCCGTGTCAGAAAACATGTCACCATAAGACATAAGCTGAAGCCCTGGGTCAGGCCCCTGCTCTCTGCTGACCCTCATGTAATATTCAGGCCCACCATTTATCAAGGGCCACTTTATTCTGAACATGAGGAATTTTATTTCAATAAATGTACTCTAGGGGCGCCTGGGCGGCTCAGTGGGTTAAAGCCTCTGCCTTCGGCTCAGGTCATGATCCCAGGGTCCTGGGATGGAGCTCCACATCAGGCTCTCTGCTCAGCAGGGAGCCTACTTCTTCCTCTCTCTTTGCCTGTTTCTCTGCCTACTTGTGATCGCCATCTGTCAAATAAATAAATAATTTTAAATAACTAAATAAATGTACTCTAATCCTCGGAGAAGAACCTTTGTTCATTTTAAAGCTGAGAGACAAGCTGAACAAGAGGGTCACGTGGTTCTGTGACCAAACCCTGGAGGAGCCAGGTCCACCGCAAAGCTCATCTGAGCTCTAAACAGAGAGCAGCAGGCTGGGGCCCAGAAATCAGAGAGGGAAGCAGCAGGACCTAACTGGGAGGCCACCAGACAGGCAGCTGGGAGGGAACCGTCACCCTGAGGCCCTTAGCTCTTTCAAGTTCCATCAGGTTCTGCTGCCCCCTAGTGACCAGAACGCACAACACTGAAGGAGGACTTCCCTCGGGGAGGATAGAGAGATAAAGGGAATGTACTATACAAACAAGGAATCTTAGAAATGTGGATGGAGCACAGGAAACCAGACACAAAAGACCACCCTCTACAGGATACCTGAAAGATGAAGTTAGAGAACAGGCACAGATCTGTGGTGGGAGAAGTAGATGAGTTTCCCTGACACTGGGGGGGCAGTTAGTACAGGAAGACACTAGAGAGTGTCCTGGGGGGTGCGGCCTAATTCATATACTTACTCACTTCCTGAAGTTAGTTTACTCATTTTATTTATTAGCCCTATTTTATTTCTTTATTTTAATTAAATATTATTCATTTTTTAAGAACACAGGAAAGTGCTAGGACAATGTCAGCATCTCTGTGCCACCAAATCCCCAGACATTGGTCTGTCCCACAATGTTCCCCATTGTCACTGTTCCCCTGAAGCCTAATAGGGTGAGGATGCCCCTTCACAGACACCCCTATAAACACACACACACACACACACACACACAACTGCACCTTGTCTTTGCAAAAGGCCCACGCACAGCAGCAGACCTTGGCTCTGCCATTACCCCCAAACCGAAAGCTTTCTTCTCCACCTTCCCCCTCCCTTTTCACCCCTTACTGTGCCCCTAGTGAAAGGTTATAGGACACGATGCCCACACTCACTTGTTCAGTGGGCATTTATTGATAGCCAGCTGCATACATCTGGGGAAGAAAAAGAAAGTCTCTTGCCCCAGACAGTCTCACAACCTGGCCACTGACAGAACACATGGTGAAGTGGAGAAAACCCTCAGCAATATGAGCAAGAAGCAGAGACTGAGATACACTGAAGGCAAGATAAACCTAAGGGAGGCCCTGGGCAGAGATGCGAGAGAAATGCCCTGGGTTTCCAGCCTTGACTCCTCCGGGGGAAACTCCAGATTCCCTGCACAAAGCTGGAAATGGCTGATCCAAATCTGACATCTCTGAGAAGATAGCTTCCTTGCTGAGGAGACACTGACACAGAGTTGGAAACAGAGGTTTAAGGTAGAGGGAGAAGTTGAAGGTGGAATCCCAAGAGCGTGGGTGATGGAAAAGACGCTGAACACTCTGCCCTTCGGTTTCTGGTGAGAAAGCACAGTTGTGAGTGAGGTGAGAGTGTCCTCCACCACATGCAAACTCAGTCCTTATCAGCCCAACTGAGGGCCAGAGTTAGAAGAAGAGAGGTGGACAGGCCCAGAAGAACACAGAATTCCATCGAGAGCTCCGACCAGGGCAGTGAGGGAGCAAGGGAAAATACCCGACCTGCTCTCCTTCCACCAAAGCCTCCCTCTAGTGCCTCCCACAGGCCATACTCAGTGAGAAGCTGCCAGCAAGTCCCCTGTGTCCTCCTTCCCCGTGATCAATCCACAGTGGTCAGTCTCCCCAGTTACAGAGCAGGCAGGGGAAAGTGAGAACGGACGAGAAGAGGGGACAGACAGAAAGCAAAGCAACAAAGGACAAAGGAACCCTGGGGGAGAGGTTAACATGAGAACCCCCACACTGATCCATCTCTACCACAAGCCCTTTCCCAGGTGACCCAGTGATTGCTTCTGCCAGATGGCAACCCTCCCCCAACAAAGATAAGGACACAGTGACCAACCAGTGACAAGTTCAGTGAGTGGGGAATCCAGGTGCACGTAGAGGTGGGAGAGCTAGGGAGGCCTGCTAGGGGGCTCTGGAGTGGAAAAAACACAGCTTTTGATGTCTCCAGACCAAAATTCATAGCCCAGACCGCCCTGTGGGGCCAGCAGAGCCCCTGCCACCACTTCTGCTCCATCCCCTACTGCTGGCTTAGCTTCCTGGGAACAGGTGACCTCCTCAGCTGGGAAGGTGGGGGCCTCCCAGCAGGTGTTAAAGCAGACCTCAGGTCTGGGCTGTATGTAAGTTAACCCCCAGGAGACTTCCCCACACACAACCTCCATCCACTCCTGCCACCACCACCACAGAGACCAGGAAGAATCGCCCTCTTTGTTCTTTACTTTACACTCAAGAGGTAGAGATTTTTAGAGAATTTTGCATAGGAAATGCAAATGGGAACACATGCAGTAGGGACACAGAGAAGAAGGGTTTTCAGTGTACATGGCTCTCAGAAAACCAGTCACAGCTGACCTAGGTGCAAAGCATGGTCCCAGCTAAGGACCACCTCCTCTCCCTAAATCTCTCACCCCAGTGAGCTCTGGGGCTCTTCCTCATGACCCTACTTCACTCTGCAAGTATGTCTCCACCCCCTCAGGACTTTCCTGTCCCATCTGCCTGCTCTGGGAAGCCCAGTGCCTCAGCTCCTGATCCCAGCTCACCTTCCTGCATGTTGCTCTCCTGCTCCCACCCACACTGTCCTCATGACCATCCCCCGTCCCTGCCCTCACTGCCGCCCACACAGGCTAGCTTCTGTGGGCAACAACCATCCTCAATTTCCTTCCACTATGACTCTGAACCTTTTTCTGCCAGTCTATTGTGCTCAGTCCCTCCTCAAACTACTCATTGCTGCCTGGGGTCAGACAGGAGACAGAAAGGAGCACCCAAAATGTCTAGTTCGTGCAATAGGCTTCACCTGTCCACTAACCCTGCTCACCATTTCCCACTCTATCCCTCTACCTGTGAAGTGACACCTTCTCCTTAACTAAAATGGATGAATGGAGTGGCTCCCAGTGATTGTGACAGGCTGCCCCTTCCCAAGGCTGCCTGCCCTCCCTGGCCCTGGGATTTCCCATTTGCTTCCTCCATTTCAGGGCAAGGGTCCTTTCCTGTCCTGGGACTGCACCCAACAGATAACACAGTTCCTCTTCCAAAGGATCAAGCATGGCCACCGGCTTCTGATGAGGTCTATGGTGCACAGACCACATCAGCGCCTCCCCGGAGACAGGGCTCAACCTGCTCCTCTCCTCCCACAGCCAAGAGTTTGGACACGCTCAGTGAGCAGAAACCAGGTGCTCACACATCAATGAGGCTTTTCCCCCAGGGAGCAGGTGACAGGTCACATTCATCAAAAGATATGCTGGGGGACGGGAGTGAGAAGTATTCCAGAAACTTCCTAAAGGCCTCCTTATTTCCCCAGTCCCCCAGGCCACAGAAAGGGAGAGATTTCAGTGCTCAACAGCACCCAAGGAATTCCTATGCCCGGAAGGACAGAATCCAGAGCACCTCTGCCCACATCCAGCCCAGAGCACTTCATTGCAGGCAGGGGAATCACGAGTTTGGAGGTAGACATATTTCTGTTGACTTTCCTGTTAGACATCTTGGTGGGGAGTGGAAGACACAATTGAACATGTGGGTCTTGAGCCCATGGAAAGTTCTGGGCTAGAACCATCCATTGTTTGGCTATAGGGCCATTGATGGTGGTCAGAGCTGAGGGCATGGAGAATAGTTGTCTTCTCCCAGAGCTTCCACAAGGGATGTTTGCACCCCTTCCCTTCACATCCACAGTTCTATTTGTTATAACTGTCTGGGATCTCCCATGTAGGTTAGGAACCTCTAGAGGGCAGAGCATGGGAGGCCAAGATCCTTTAGTACAGACAGATCCTCCAACACCTAAAGCTAGGTTAGTTCCAGAAAACCTGGAAGGAAGAGGAAAAGGAAAGTAGACCAAGGCTAGGCAGCCCTTGCCCCATGACTGTTGTCCTGGGCTGGAGCCCAGGATCCAGAAGAGTCACTCCCAGCTTTGCCATCAACACAGACCATGGACTGGAGAATTTCCTCCAGTCCCAAACACCCAGGGAGGGTGGGTTGTGAGAAGAGCAGAGCAGCCCAGGAAGGTGGCCAGCTGCCAGTCTAACCACCTCTAGCTACTTTCACAACACACTGACCTCTTCACTCCCACACCATGTATCTTGGAACCCTCTGCATCTCCACTGAGTCTGCCCCTTCATCCACCACTAAACAGCCCCTGGGATAGGCCCTAAAAACTGCAGCCAAATACCTGTTGCCTCCACTCTGTGTCATACTCCACCTTTATTACCTCCCTAATTCCGCCCCTCCCCATCATACCTTCAGCCATCCCACTCCCTGCCCACCCAGCCGCTCCCCCTTCCTACTCCAAACCACTCCCAACCCAGGCCCTTGTAAGGGCTTTCTTCTACCACTGACAAAGCACTTCCCCTGAAAATACATCTAAGGGCCCTCTCTCCTCAGCAAGTGTTCTGTAAACTTTGGCAAGACAGGCAGGAAAAAAGGAGAAAGTAAATTCCCAAACCCTTTGGGTCCCTGGGGCTTTGAATTTGGGGATATTTACTAAAGATGGACCAGTTGTTTTGTTTCTATTACTTGTCCTGTCACTCATTCTTATACTTGGTAAGTTTTGGACTTAAATTTCCTCCATATTGTAATAGATTTGCTCCTCAAAGTAGACCCCAATACAAAACTGTTTTGCTCTTCAGGAAAAAATAAATAAATAATTTGTTGTGCTATCTTTAACTTTGGCCTGTTTATGCAATAGTTTCTAAATTTAAAATGGGGGATTTGTGGTGGGGGGGGGCGCCTGGGTGGCTCAAGTGGTTAAGTGCCCAACTCTTTTTTTTTTTTTTTTTTAAGATTTTATTTATTTATTTGACAGAGAGAAATTACAAGTACACTGAGAGGCAGGCAGAGAGAGAGAGAAGGAAGCAGGCTCCCTGCTGAGCAGAGAGCCCGATGCGGGACTCGATCCCAGGACCCTGAGATCATGACCTGAGCCGAAGGCAGCGGCTTAACCCACTGAGCCACCCAGGCGCCCCAAGTGCCCAACTCTTGATCTCAGCTCAGGTCTTGATCTCAGCATCATGAGTTCAAGCCCTGCATTGGGCTCCATGACCAGTATGGAGCCTACTTTAAAAAAAAAAAAAAAAAGGAGGACTTACTTTTTGAATCGGTCCTTGATCATCTATGTCTAGTAAAAATTTTAGTCTATTTTCAGGGTTTAATTGTTGATCTTTCTGGGAAAGGGATAACCCATGATGCTGCACCTCCCAGTTTAAGGTCTTCTAGGACAGTTTCCGACGCTGGCCAAGTACCCATGTATCTCCCTGTCCATCTCCATGCTCCTCATTCAGCACCCACTCACTGACCCTCACCAGCTCCTGGCCTCCACAGCCAAGGTCTGAGGACCCAGGGCCAGTTGTGTGCAGGTGAACGGGTTGCGGGGGTGGGCAGACACAGCTCACTGACTTAGGAAGAACACACCCTATGTTGTGGCAGGAGCCACTCTCAGCCCCTTCCGAATCCCAGCCCTGGGGCAGTGGCCATTTCCTCAGCCCACCACCTCCTCCCAGGTCAGGCTTTTCAGAAGGAACTACTGTGGGCTCTGACATTATGAAAGCATGTCAGCATCATCAGGGTCATCTTCAGAGCCACTGTCCAAAAGTCCCAAGGGCCCTTATCTACATCTTCCATGAATACAGATTAATCACTGACTCCATGTAATGAATTCTCCAGAATATCCAAGATCCCTGTATCGGTCCTTTGTGGGGAGAGGACCAGGGCAGCTAGGAGATGGATGTGGGGGGAAGCAGTCCCTACAAGGAAGGCAATAAGCCTAATTCACAAAACCCCAGGACCCAGGAAATGGAAAGGCTTCTCTGAAGCTGAAGGGAGGTCATTAGAAAATACTGAATGAATTTTAAGTATCCCACACTGTGCTCAGCACCTCCTGTCCTTGCAAGTCACTGTCTCCCCTGCCCATCCCCCACAATTTTTCCTCTTCTCAGACTTCCAGCCCCTTTGACCCTAACAGTAACAGATTCTGCCCCATTTCAACAATATCCCACTTAAATTTCGTGACCCATTGTTATAACTACCTTGCACACTCAATTTCTATTTTCCTCACTGTCTCCATCATACCAGCCTGGAAAAAATTCAGCTCTGCCTAAATTCAACTTCCCACCTACTCCATGCCTGCATCCAAGCAGCCAAGTGATTAGATGGAACTATTCAAACATGCTTATAGAATATTTATAATCACACCCTTCAAGTTGGCTGATAAGAAGACCCAGCATTTTCCTGGCTACTCACACAAACTTTCAAGGCAATTATTTCACATTTTCTTCTTAATCGCATACCCTCCCCCCTCTTCACCTTCAACTGAAAACCAACTCCTTCACCAGAGCACAATAGCCCGGGCCCTCTCATCTACTCAAGGACATTCCTCCAGCAACCCTCCCTCTTCTGCAATGCAAAAGATCACACCCACCAGCGAGCTAATATGGTGTACTTTCCATCTTAAAAAATAAATAAGTAATAACCTTCCCTAGCACCTAAACCGAGGTCTCTTACTACCATTTTCACTAAAAAGAGGCATATGTGGGTGCCTGGATGGCTCAGTGGGTTAAAGCCTCTGCCTTTGGCTCAGGTCATGATCCCAGGGCCCTGGCTCTTTGCTCAGCAGGGAGCCTGCTTCCTCCTCTTTCTCTCTGTCTGTCTCTCTGCTTATTGTGATCTCTGTGAAATAAATAAATAAAATCTTTAAAAAAAAAAAAAAAAAGAGCCATATGTAAGAGATGACCCTGATGACAAGGAGGCCATCAGAGACACTAGAATCTTGTCAACTTGAGACTCACACTGGCCAAATATGGGACAATCTGAGCATCAACAAAAGGATTCACTGCAAGAGATTAAAATATATTAAAATGTCTTTATTCATAGTTATACTAAATAAAAATTCCTGTGTTACTTTTAGAGGATACTAAAGAATGAACTCTATTCTGAAAACGAGAAAATAAACAGCAAAGAAAGGTATTAATCTGCCTTTCCTAAGTATATTGTGCTGAAATAGTAAGTATTTCTTTGTATGAATGAAATAAACAAGGACAGAAGGATAGAACTATAATATCACCACTTTACAACCCCTGTAAAATAATGGGTCTAGACAATGTTCATCAATGGCTGCCAATTAGAATTATATGCCTCCTGATGGAAGGTACCGCCCAACACTACCTATGACACATCCTTCCCAAAAAAAAAAAAAAAAAAAAAAATCCTGAATAATATCAGGTCTTTAAATGTAACTACCTGTTTACATGAAAAAAAAAAAAGTGGAGGAGGCAGACATGATAAATGACTCAGGCATGCAATTAGCAAAACTTAGAATACAGAAAATTCTATAGGAAACAAACCATTTCTTCAACAAATAAAGGACAAGAAAAGTCCTGAAAGTTTAAAAGACAATTAAGCTCTCAGCCTAACCATGAGAAAAACACCAAACAAATTCCAAAAGAAGGGAATCTGACAAAATACCTGATTAAAAATTGTCAAGATAGGGCACCTGGGTGGCTCAGTGGGTTAAAGCCTCTGCCTTCTGACCAGGTCATGATCCCAGGGTCCTGGGATTGAGCCCCACATCGGGCTCTCTGCTCAGCAGGGAACCTGCTTCCCTTCCTCTCTCTCTGCCTACTTGTGATCTGTCAAATAAATAAATTTTTTTTAAAAATTGTCAAGATCATCAAAAACAAGGAAAATTTGAGAAAATGTCACAGCCAAGAAAGACCAAGAATACATGACAAATACATGTAATGTGGTATCTTGGATGGTATCCTGGCACAGGTAAAGAACATTAGATAAACACTGAGTAAGTCCAAAGAAAAAATGAACTTTAATGATAATTTACCAATATTGATTCATAAGTTAGAAGAAATGTACTATAATCACATAAAATATTAGTAATAGGAAGTCACCTAGGTGGCTCAGTTTGTTAAGTATATGACTCTTGATTTCAGCTCAGGTCACAATCCCAGGGTGGTGAGATTAAGCCCCGTGTCCAGCTCTACACTGAGTGTGGAGCCTGCTTGGGATTCTTTCTCTCCCTCTCCCTTTGCCCCTCGCCCCCACCCCATCCCTTCCCCCCACTCACTCCAGGGCTCTCTTTTCTCTCTTAAAAAAAAAAAAAAGGTTAGTAGTAGGAAGCAGCTAGTGCGGGATACATGGAATATACCAACTTCTCAATTTTCTAAAACTAAAACTGTTCTTAAAAATAAAGTGTAGGGCGCAGATTGTGGGGAGCACTGGGTGTTATACACAACCAATGAATCATGGAACACTACATCATAAACTAATGATGTGGGGAACCTGGGTGGTTCAATGGGTTAAAGCCTCTGCCTTCGGCTCAGGTCATGATCCCAGGGTCCTGTGACTGAGCCCCGCATTGGGCTCTCTGCTCAGCAGGGTGTCTACTTCCCTTCCTCTCTCTGCCTGCCTCTCTACCTACTTGTGATCTCTCTCTCTCTCTGTGTCAAATAAATAAATAAATAATCTTAAAAAAAAAAAAAACTATTAAAAAGAAGAAGAAGACTCTAAAAGATGGAGAGAAGGCCGACTGGCTAGGAATGTCAAGACCAAAATAACAACATGATGAGTTCTCTAGGTTTTCTTTTTGCTTCATATACATGAGACTCGGCGCTAGAAAAGCCAGAACCAAGAAACTCTTAACGGGCACATACACACACATGCACAGGCCCAAAAGTCTCTAGCCCAAGAGCGAAGAAAGGGACAGCCTAGCTAGACAGAAAACTTTTAGACAATAACAGCTATACTCCAGCCCAAATATTACAGGGGGAAAAAGAAAAAAAACCTGCCAGCAAAGGTTAAATGGGGAGCCTAGACACTCACATTTACCAACAAGGTGCTCCTCCCTACAGCTGGCATGGTGTCAAAGAAGGCCAAGCGGGAAGCTGGGACTTCCAGCCCTGCCTGCTGGTAACAAGTCCCCTTCCATCACAGTGTCACTGAAAACCTAGTCGGAACAGTAAAAAGGTACTTCACACTCCCCGTCAGGATGTGTCAGCAGAAGTTTCATGGGAGCCCTATGAGATGAGGTTGGGGGAGCCCAACCCCACCTAGCAGTTTTAACATGTCCCCCACAAGTGTCAACGGAGACCAAGTGAGGAATCTGGACTTTGCCCATCTAACAGCAATGAGGCGGCACATCTTTCCCTTACCAGTACAATGTCAGAAGATACCTGTTGAAATAGATTTAACTAAAATCCGGAGTCTTATAACATGATATCTAAAACACCCAGGATACACTTCAAAATCTCTTATCATAATAAGAACCAGGAAAATCTCAAATTGGATAAGAAAAGACAATCAACACTCAAGATGACCTTGATCTTGGAATTATCTGACACATATTTTAAAGAAGGCAAGTTTGGGGTTTTTTTTGAGGTTTTTACATACACTTTTTTTTAAGATTTTATTTATTTATTGGACAGAGGGAGAGAGAGAGATCACAAGTTGGCTGAGCAGCAGGCAGAGAGATGGGGGGAAGCAGGCTCCCCACCCATCAAAGAACCCAATTCGGGGATCCATCTCAGGACCCTGAAATCATGACCTGGGCCGAAGGCAGAGGCTTAACCCACTGAGCCACCCAGGTGCCCCAAGAAGGCAAGTATTTTAAAGTAAGAATTAAAAACGCCTCTAAAAAGATTTATGAACTCTCTTGAAACAAATGAAGAAATAAACAGTCTCAGCAAAAGAAGAGGAGGAGGAGGAAGAAGAGGAGATAAAGAAGAACCAAACAGAAATTTTCAAACTTAAAAATACCATAATCAAAATTTTAAACTTAGTGGATTGGCTTAACAGAAGAAACAGCAGAAGAAAGAATCAGTTAAATTAAAGACAGAAAAATAGAAATTACTCAATCTTGACAACAAACAGAAAACAGACTTAAAAAAAAAAAAAAGCAGAGTTTCAGAGAGGTATAGGACTATAACAAAAGATCTTTCATGTCATCAAAGTCCCAGAAAGAGAGGAGAGAAAAGTTATAGCAGGAAAATATATTCAAAGAAATAATGGCTAAAAGTTCCCAAATTTGGCAAAAGATACAAACCTATGGATCCAACAAGCTGAGTGAATTCCAAAGAGTGTATTTCCATGTATTTATTGGCCATTGGTGTATCTTTGGTGAAATACCTATTCAAATATTTTGCCCATTTTCTATTTCTCATTATTGAGTTATAAATTCTTTATATTCTGGATACAAGTTCCTTTGTGATATATTGCAAATATATGATTTGCAGATATTCTGTTGCTTAACTTTTCATTTTCTTGATGTGCTTTATGGAGCACAAAAATTTTTAATTTTGATAAAGTTCAATTTGTCAAAATTGTAATTTGTTGCTTGTGCATTCAGTATCATGTTGATACCACTGCCTAATCCAAGATCATGATATTTATTCTTAGGGTTTCTTCTAACAGTTTTATAGTTTTAACTCTTACATTTAGGTCTATGATTGATTTTGAGTTAAATCTTGTGTATCGCATGAGGTAAGTGTCCAAATTCACTCTTTTTGCATGTAGAGAACCATTGTCCCAGTACCATTTGGAGAAAAGACTTTTCTTTCTCCCTCTGAACTGTCTGCGCACCTTTGTTTACAATCAATTGACCATAAATCAATTCTATTGCATTGAACTTTATATTTAAACTTATGCTAATACCACACTGCCTTGATTACCATAACTTTAGAGTAACTTGTGAAACTGGGTAGTGTAAATCTTCCACTTTGTTGTTCTTCTTCAGAATCATTTTGGCTATCCTAAGTTCTTCATATTTCCCTATGAATTAAGAGGACTTTTGAGCTGAGGGAGCAAGCCATACAGATAGCTGGGAAAGAAAGCAGTCCGGGCAGTAGGAAGAACAAGTACAAAGGCCCTAAGGTGTGAATATGCCTGTTTAAAGAACAGTTAGGAAGCCAATGTGGCACAGTGGACAGGAAGATGAGGTCAGGGAGGTAAACAAGTCAGGACAGGGAGGGAGTCAATACGTAGGCCCTTGCCTGCCCCATAAGAAATTTGGCTTTACTCTGAGTGCAGGAATGATAGAAGAGTTTTGAGCAGAACAGTGACATGGTCTGACTCATATTTTAACAGACTCACTGTGGTTACTGCATGGAGAAATTACCAAGGAAGCAGTGACAGCAGCAAGCGGGGGAAGTCAGGAGATGCAAGAGATGATGGTGGCTTGGACTGGAGTGCTACCAGTGGGAAGAGAAGAGATGAGAAGTGGTAAGCCAATAGGATTTAAGACAGAGTGGATGTAGAGTATGAGAGAGAGGAGTCAACAATATCTGAACAAGTGAAAGGAAAGGATGGCAAAGGCCAAGTCCATTGGGAGGGAGAAGGTTTAAAGAAGCAGATCACATCAGTTCTGGACATGACCAGGTTGAGGCACTCTTGAGACACTGGAAGTACATGTTTAGGTTCAAGAGAGTGAACTGATCTAGAAACACAAATTTGGAAGTTATAAACACAAAGATAATCTTCAAAGGTGATATTTAAATCTGGTAGGAGCATGAGACTAGATGAGATCACTTAGGGACAGATGAAAAATAGAAGAGGTCCAAGAGATTGCACAATGGATGCTATAGTGGTAAGAAGCTGGGGAGATGAGATGTCACCAGCAGGGAAGCAGAGGGGAGACTGAGGGAACAAAAGCAGCTCCAAGTCTTCTGAACTATAGATTCACAAGTAATCTCTCAGGGTGGGACACTTGTGTATTTCTACATCTACCATGAACTATTGTCTCACCTGTGTTTGGTCCCGTTATCAAGGCCCAGCTTAGAGATGGATCCTCTTAAGGCCAAAAGTCTGTAGGACTAAAGTGTGAATGATAGGCAAGCTTATGCTCTTCTGAGATATACGATGTAAGAAAAGTCAGTTGTGTAAAACAAACCTCTATTTGATGGGCTATTGTAAGGAATGAGGTCATTTTATACCAGAAAGAACTTTCTTTGTCTTCTGGGATGGAGAAACAAGCTCTTAAGGAAGCATCAATCCTCTTCTGGTCCATAAGATCCTAGAGGCCAGGAGAGTGTCTGGGGCCCAAGCACAGCTCATAATACCTTTAGCGGGTGCATACTACCTTCCTTAGGCAGGGATTAGGCCAGAAGTGGGCCGTGCACCTTGCTGAACACTGTCTTTAAACTCAGGTTCTCCCCTGTCATGCCCCCTGCTTCCCCTTCCACTATCCCTGTCCCTGTTACCATTTCCTCTTCTCTCAAGCTGCAGCCTAGTCCCCCAGCCTCCTTTCTCACAAAAGGGGTAGGGTCAGGAACATGAAGAAATGGAGAGTTGTTTTTTGCCACTCAGGTCTTCATAGTTCCATGAGGAACCTAGTGTCCTTATTTTCCTTCCCCTTCTCACAAACACCAAATCCCACCCCTACCCACCAGTCAGCAAACCAGAAGGTGGCAAAAGCAGGGACTTGGGACGCCTGGGTGGCTCAGTTGGTTAAGCGGCTGCCTTCGGCTCAGGTCATGATCCCAGCGTTCTGGGATCGAGTCCCACATCGGGTTCCTTGCTCGGCAGGGAGCCTGCTTCTCCCTCTGCCTCTAGCCTGCCACTCTGTCTGCCTGTGCTTGCGCTCTGTATCTCTCTCTCTCTCTAACAAATAAATAAAATCTTTAAAAAAAAAAAAGCAGGGACTTTTCACACTAGGTTTTTTCTGCCCAGGACTCCATCCCCACACTACCACCAATTAAGAAAAATGATAGGAAAGTGACAATGACATGAATAGGACAGAAACGTGGACAGGAAACTCATGAAAAAAACAAGAATAGTCACTCAACAGAAGAAAACAATTTTAGCCCTGCAACAAAGTGCAATTTAAAATAACAATGAGACACCATTTCACCTGGCAGAGAGGTAAGTATTTGGATCCCCAGGGCTGGAAACACTAAGGGCATGTGTAGACACTACTTGTCCACGTGCAGTCCTGTCTGCTTTCTGGAGACTGGCTCAGTAACACTTAGATACCAAAATCTTGTGAAATAAGTCTGTCCTTTGACCTTTTGAATCAGTGGTTTCACTTCCAGGTATTCAGCCTAAGGAAATAATTTAGACAATCATGCAAATATGTTCAGGAATCTTTATTGCAGCATATAGTGGGGTTTTTTAGCATCTAGGAGTTTTAAGGTTTGGGATCCTCCTAAATGCCCCCACAATGGTAAAGTGGTTTCAGTGAACTAGGGGTCATCAAATAGTGGGATACTGGCTGACCATTAAGACTGATGTTAGCCCATGTGTCTTCCAGTGGGCTGCACGGAGGATACAGCCTCACTTCGGTGGTATTCCTGGCAGAAACAACAGACATACCTAAATTTAGGAATAGTCTACAAAATAACTGACCTGTCTTCTTCAAAATGTTAATATAATGAAAGGCAAGGAATTGTGCCTATATTAAAGGATGCGGAAAAGATATAACTAAATGCAAGACATGATCCTGAACCAAGAAAAAAAATTCATTACTGAGGACATTATGGGGCAATTGGAACGTTTGGGATATGGACAGTAGATTGTAGCATTGAGTCTATTTAAGTTTCCTGATTTTGATAGTTGTACTGTGGTTATGTAAAACATGTTGTTGTTCTTAAGATATTCACATCCATGTGTTTATGAGTAAAGAAATACCTTGGGTACAGCTTACTCTCAAATGGCTAAGGAAAAAAAAAAAATCCTGTATTTAGGGAAATAATGTCAAGCAACTGTGGTCATGATGTTGATGGGTGATTCTGAGTTTTTCTGAGAATATAATTCTCAGAATATGTAATATAATTCTAAGAATAATATAATTTTGACAATTATATTCTTGCTCTTTCTCTGTGAGCTTTAAATGATTTTTAAATAAAAAGGTTTTTAAGAAAAAGAAGGTACTCTGGGCACACCAGGCTGCAGCCTTGGGCACCCCAGTGCTGGGGGCTGTGCATGGCTGTGGATGACACCGCCTGTCGCCCAGACTCTCCATTTTCAGTGCTACTAAAGGAACTCAGTGTGTGGTTGACCCCAAAGCTGTCCTGAGTTGACTCACAAAGGTAGGATGAGTCAAGGCAATGAATTTTCTTTTGTCATTTTATTTACTACAATTTTGAATTCAAAATCTGACATTCCTGGGGCACTGTGTGGCTCAGTTAGTTAAGCGTATGACTCTTGATTTTGGCTCAGGTAATGATCTCAGAGTCGTGAGATTCAACCCCACATGGGGCTCCACACTCACCTCAGAGTCTGCTTAAGATTCTCTCTCTCCCTTTCCCTCTGCCCCTACCCCCCCCACACACTCTTTCTCAAAATAAATAACTAAAATCTTAAAAGAAAAAAATGACATTCTTTGCATCCCAGGGATCTCTGTGGTAGAGGGAGGGAAGGGGAAGCTACCCAAATGTAGTGTTTGTTGTGGATAATCCAGACTGCAGATTTTCGTATAAACAACGTTCATTTATCGTTGATGATGCTCTTACACGTTCTCCGGCAAAGGCAGGTTGAGATTTCCCCCAGAACCAGCCCAGCATCTTGCCTATTCCCCAAAAGGAGAAAACTAAGTCCCCAGCAAGGGCCAAGGTAAGGACAAGAAAGTACCTTGGGTTCCCTCCACCAAGGTTAGTGGTTTCAACTTACGGAAAGTTGCAGATTGTCCAGGAAGCACAGATACGGACCTGGAAGAGATGTCCCAGCACCTCACACCTCTGTTTTCCGGTCCTGACCCTCCCAAGGCAAAGGGCAGCCACCTTGCCATTCTCATCTCTAGAAAGGGGAGGCCACACAATAAGATTCAGTCCCAGCACCACCCCCAGCCCAGTGCTCCCCTCCTATCACCTGCCCTCCAGCCCACAGTCCCACTACTCCCTCTCCCCGGGGTTGTCAGGGACAGAAGGCCCCTCCCTCATCCTCCTCAATGTTCCTCCCCCTCCCCCTTCCATCACTAGGGTGTCCAGGACATTGTGTGACTCAGGAAACAGCTCAGACGAGAGGCTTGCAGCAGGCAGAGGAGGAGGAAGGGGCCGTGGGAGCAGAGGAGGTAGCTCCGGCCACAGTGAGGGCTCTCAGGGTCCTTGCCTGAGAGGGCGGCCAAGGGCTCGGGGTCTGAGCTGGTGCTCTGGAATGCAGCCACCTTCACTGCTGCTGCTGTTGCTGTGTCACTCAGTCGTCAAGACCAGAGGTGAGGCATGGGGCAGGGGAAGTGAAGGGACCCATCTTCCTTAAGAGGCAGTCGGTGGGTTGGGGGCAGAGGGCCAAGCCCCGTGCTTTTGAGGGGACACTGGATGGAGGAGAGTTTCACACAGGGAGGGAGGACTCTGCCCCTGGAGTTGCACAAGTGACAGCGATGGTGACTATCAAGGGAATGGGTGGGAAGGTGCCTGCCCCCAGGGAAAACCCAGCTGGCCTTGGAGCCGGGAGACAGCAGGCCCTCACAATCGCATTTAGGAGGTGAAGAGGGGAAAAAAACGGACCACCTGCTAAGGGGAGGCTGCGACAAGAAAGCAGGAGATGGAGACACAGGAAGGTCAAGGGCTGACCGAGTCCGTTTCCCGGTCCAGCTGTCCCCACCCCCCCGGATGGCTCAATGCTGGGCCCTTCCGGGAGGAAATCCCTTCAACGTCTCAGCCATTCACCTTCCTGGAGTCCCTTGGGCCCCCGTCCTGAGCCCGGCTGTCCTGCTTCCCAGGGATGGAGCCTGAGGCTGGACTTGGGAGGCTGGAGAATAAACAGGAAAGGGGGTGGGGATTAAGAGCTGAAAGAATCTAGAGGCCTGGGGGTGGGAGGGGCTGGGGCTGGAGCACCACGTGAGGACCAGGAACAGAGCGGGTGGTGGTTGTGGGTACGTGTGTGGAGCTAGTGCAGGTAGGTCCCTCCAAAGCAGCTAGAGGAGGAAACAGGGAGCACAAATCTCCCTTCTCAAGCCATCCTCATCTCCATCCCTAGTGCTGCACTGTGGGGACTCCCCAGAGCCTTGTGCCAACGGAGGCACCTGCCTGAACTTATCTCAGGGACAAGGGACCTGCCAGTGAGTGTGCCCCCTGGGAGAGGGAGACTGGGGGTGGGGTGGGGGCGGCGCAGGGCGGAGGGAGGACTGGGAAGGAAGGAGAAAGGGAGGTGGTGAAGGCTCTGAAGGGAAAGGAAAGCAGAGGAGGGAGGTAGGCAAGAAGGCAAAGAGACCCGATGACATGAGTCTTCTTCTCCCCCTTCCCCGCCCTCAGATGTGCCCCTGGCTTCTTGGGTGAGACCTGCCAGTTTCCTGACCCCTGCCTGGATGCCCAGCTCTGCCAGAATGGGGGCAGCTGCCAAGCCCTGCTTCCCACCCTCCCAGGCTCCCCCAGCCTTCCCTCTCCCCTGGCCCCCAGCTTCTCCTGCACCTGTCTCTCTGGCTTCACTGGCCAGAGGTGCCAGGCCCAACTCAAGGACCCCTGTTCTTCCTTCTGTTCCAAAATGGGCCGCTGCCACATCCAGGCCTCAGGCCGCCCACAGTGCTTCTGCCTGCCTGGATGGACAGGTGAGCACTGCAGGGGTGAGGGAGAGGGGACAGGCAGGAGCAGGGGCTGGGAAAGATAGAACGGGAGTCTGAGCGACAGGGAGCCCTTCTGAAGCCTGTGAGAATCAAGAAGCTACTCTTGCTGACCGTTTACCAGACACTGACCTTCACCAGCCCAGTGGTACCAATGGTTAAAATGTTGAAACATTTCCAAACCCGTCAGTGAATGGTTACTGCCATAGCCCCCTTATTGTACCACCCTAACCCTTCTCCTGGCCCCTCCACCCAGCAGCTGGAGGGTTTTTGCCCAGCACAAGGTGGGGGAAGGGGGAACCTCCAGGATTCTGCCTGATAGACATCTGAATGGCCTCTCTCTGAGAAGTGGGAGCCCGTGATAGCACCTGGAAAAATGTGCTGGTGGAAGGGATCTGGCCCAGAGAGAGGAATGGGTGTCAACCCTGGGAAGAGGGGTGCAGCCCTGGGGCAAGGTGAGGGACCCCGGGCGGCAGGGTGTGCTAGCCTGAGGAAGCAGTCGGGAGTGCAGAACAGCGGAGAGCCCCTGGAGAGGAAGGCCCCTCTGACCTACAAGGATGGAGGGGACTGGACGACTGGATAGGGTAGTGGAGGCCACAGGGGTAGGAAAGTATGCTGTGAGCAGTGGACTAGAAACCAGGCTTCTCACACTTGGCCATGCTCAGCCCCTAAACATCCCAGAGAGGCTGATTTAGTGGGTCAGGAGTGGGTCCAGGCATGGAGATTTTTTAACTGCCCAGGTAATTCTGAGGAATTGGGGGTGAGAGGCCAGGCTGTGTGACAAGCACCATCAGTGTTAACTTGCCAGGCCCCGTGCTCTGAGCAGGGGCTCTGGGCAGCCATTCTCACCAAGGAAGTGTGTGCCCTTGAACTAGCTCTCTATGTCCTTGGTTGTCTGCTGATGTCCACATACAGTTGTTGAGAAGAGGACGGGGGCCATGCTCAGGCGGGGCTGACTTAGCTCAGTGCCAGCCACCCCCTGGCCATTGCCCCTGTGCCAGCAGCTGAGGGGGGCTCTCCTTATCATCTGGAACACTGTACCCACCCAAAGATTAGGGAATCCAGAGGAGAGCGGCCAGAGAACTGCCCGAGGGTGCACAGCCAGCAGTGGGAAGGGGTGGGGGGCAGCAAAATGCTAAGTCTGCTGGGAGTTCTCACCTCCCCACCAAGGAAAGGTGACCCAGAGTTTCTCTGGCAGGGCCAATCAGCCATACTCCCACCAACTACATGTCATATTTTCCAGAATGGCGAGGGGTGGTGGAGCAGGGCAAAGCGGGTATGGGAGGAAACGGAAAGAAACATGAAAATCAGCCACAGAGAGAAGCCAGCCTGAGAGCTGCATTCTCTCAGATGAGCTGGGATTTGTGTAGTGCTACTGACAGCTGTCTCTGTCCTCTGGCTCAGGTGAGCAGTGTCAGCTTCAGGACTTCTGCTCTGCCAACCCCTGCATCAATGGAGGGGTGTGTCTGGCCACACACCCCCAGATCCAGTGCCTCTGCCCACCCGGCTTCGAGGGCCATGCCTGCCAACACGATATCAATGAGTGTTTCCTGGACCCGGGACCTTGCCCCAAGGGCACTTCCTGCCATAACACGCTGGGATCTTTCTGGTGTCTCTGCCCCACTGGGCGAGAGGATCCACACTGTGACCTTCAGCCAGGACCCTGCCCCTCTAGTGGCTGCTCCAATGGGGGCACCTGTCAGCTGTTTCCAGGAAGAGACTCTACCTTCCATCTCTGCCTCTGCCCCCAAGGTGTGTCCTAACCCGCAGCCCCTCTCCCTGAGTAAGGAGGGCACCTTCCCTCAGCTAATCTCATGACCCTGTCAGGTTTCACAGGCCCGGACTGTGAGGAGAACTCAGATGACTGTGCTGGCCACCAGTGTCAGAATGGGGGCACTTGCCAGGATGGGCTGGGCACCTACAGCTGCCTCTGCCCAGAGGCCTGGACAGGTGAGTCATGTAAGCCAAGTCCAGAGCACCTGCGACCCAGGTGGTCAGCCCCTGGCCTTCCCTCCTCGCAGGGCTCCCAGCTCCAGCTTTTGTCCCCTTCCCACCCAACCCTGCAGGTTGGGATTGCTCTGAAGATGTGGACGAATGTGAGGCTCCTGGTCCCCCTCGCTGCAGAAATGGTGGTACGTGCCAGAACTCGGCTGGCAGCTTCCACTGCGTGTGTGTGAGCGGCTGGGGAGGCACAGGCTGTGAAGAGAACCTAGATGACTGTATTGCTGCCACCTGTGCCCCAGGATCCACCTGCATTGACCGCGTGGGCTCCTTCTCCTGCCTCTGCCCACCCGGACGCACAGGTGTGACAGCGGGCCCAGGGAGGGGGTGGTAGAGACGGCAAGTAAGAGAGGCACCAAAAGGACAGCTGGGGGCTTTGAGCGGCCCTGGAGAGCCCCACAGCCACCCTGCCCTCCAGGACTCCTGTGCCACATGGAGGACATGTGCCTGAGCCAGCCGTGCCATGGGGAAGCCCAGTGCAGCACCAATCCCCTGACGGGCTCCACACTCTGCCTATGTCAGCCCGGCTACTCAGGGCCCACCTGCCACCAGGATCTGGATGAGTGTCAGATGGGTAAGGCACCCCCGCCCACTTCAGAGCCTCTCTGAGCCCCCAAGCAGCCTCAGCAAATTGTTTTTCAAGTGAAAAACACAATCATCTCTTTTTTCCTGATTTTGCCCAGATTTGGCATCTCTTCCCTACATAGTATTCTCACCAATGCTCCGCCCTCCAGACCTCATTTAGTCCCTCTGTGTCTTAAAGACACTGGCTCTCTCTCTAAACAGGCCCACATGCCTTCCCTGGCAGTCTGGCCTCCTTGCCTTTCCATCCCGGGCCCTTCCGGACTCCTGACTCTTCTCTCCTCCCAGCCCAGCAAGGCCCCAGTCCCTGCGAACACGGCGGCTCTTGCCTCAACACCCCTGGCTCCTTTGACTGCCTCTGTCCCCCTGGCTACACGGGCTCCCGCTGCGAAGCTGATCACAACGAGTGCCTGTCCCAGCCCTGCCACCCCGGCAGCACCTGCCTGGACCTGCTCGCCACCTTTCACTGTCTCTGCCCACCAGGTATGAGATGCATGGAGCCTTGGGTATAGAATCAGGGGACTAATCCTGAACCCCCCAGTCATGACTCCTGCAGAATACAAACGGCCCCAGGCTAGCCAGGCTGTTACCAAAGAATGCTTCTCATCTCCCCACCCCAGATAAACGCTCTGGGATACCCGAGGCTCCTAGGAGAAGGGCTGCCACAGATGATAGCGAGCTTCACGCCGCTCAAGTCTGGGTGAGGGAAGAGCATTCATTTCATAGTCATTGTAAAGTGCACAGCATGGTCCACTATACACAGAAGCTGCTCAAAAAAGAGCAGAACAGCAGCCTCTGCTCATGCCAACTCATAATGTTCCTCCTAATCAGAGAAACTCTCCCCTGTAGAGGCCCTTGAAATCCCAAAGGGCCTGTGTGCTTGGATTTGGTACAACAGAAAAAAAGGTGCCACAGGAAATTCTCCTCAGGGACATATAGCCAATACCAGGAAGCTGAATGAAACCAGAAAAATACTAGCTTACTTCATGCCAGGAACCACCTGAGCATCTTACATGCCTTTTGTCATCTTTGCAACAATCCTATGAGGTCAGCATTATTGCTGTGCCCATTCTATAAATGAATAAACTGAGGCACAGAGAGGGTAAGTGAGTTGTCCAGCTAGTAAGTGGCAGGGCCGGGATTCAAACCCACGGCTTCTGTAGATTTAACCACTACACAAAACAGCCTTTCTCAGCGGAGCAGCATCCAAAGTCAAAAGCAGAGAAAACCATCTAGCAATCCAAGGGACAGGGATAGATGCCGAGGATCTTCACAAGCAGACTCCCCAGGCAAGAAGTGGGAGGCAGCTGAGGACTGGAGGCCCATCCAGTTTCAGTTTAGGGTGAGACTGTGGATACCAGGAGAAGTGCGAAGATACAGGACAAATATGGGACAAATAAACTCCCCAAATGCCCTTCAAATACCTGCCTTGGGGATTCCTGGTCTCCCTGGCACAGAGGCCCACTTGGGTAGAACAAGAGGCTTGAAGCTCCTCTAAGTAGATGCCCATTTGTCTCACTTGTACCTTGAGAACCTTCAGGCTCATTAGTCCAGCCGGGTGAGCCCACCTTCTGTGCAGAGAGTGGCCCCAATAGGTACTTCTTGCTGCCCCCATAGATCCCAGCAAGTGCCCCACTCCCTGAGCTTTCTCATCTGGAGAGGGCAGAGCTACACAGCAGAGCAGCAGGACCGCAGGTTCATCTCCCCAGCCCGCAGGCAGAGCATACCCTGGGAGGGGCTGCCTGATGGGGACACATGCTGGTTCTAGAACCCAGGCCTCCTGGGCAGAAGGGGTGAGTGTCCAGGCGGGGCTGACCTGGCTGAGCCTCATCCCGCACCACACCTCCATGTCCTCAGGCTTAGAAGGGCAGCTCTGTGAGGTAGAGACAGACGAGTGTGCCTCAGCTCCATGCCTGAACCAGGCCGACTGCCACGACCTGCTCAACGGCTTCCGGTGTGAATGCCTGCCCGGTGAGTGCCAATCCCACTCCAGCCCTCTGCCCCACCCTGAACCACAGTGCAGGCCCTGCGATCACCCCAAGCCTCTTGAAGCTCACTCTGGCCTGGCCAAGGAGGCCCCCATTTCTCCAGCTCCTCTGCCCCCAAAACTCTTTTACGTTCCCCAGGTCTTCCCTGTATACTCACCCATCTTCATCTCTGTCCTGCCAAATCACCCAAACTACCCTTTCCAGCCCTCCTCCAGAGTCCTCTGTGTGCTCTCTCTGCTCATGGGGATCCAGGGCTGGTCCTGGTACCGCTCACCCTGGACGCAGGGAACATTGCCCTGGCCTTCCTCTTCCAGCTTCATCAGACCCCTCTGTTCCCTGCTCTCATGATAATGGATGTTTATTGAATATTTACTCCAGGCCAGGCACTTGGCTGTCTACTTTTCAGACATTCTTCATTTAATCCTTTCAATGACACCATGAGGTTCCCTTTTACAGAGGAGGAAACCGGAACCTAGAGAGCTCGAGTAGCTTGCCCAAAGTCACACAGATAGCGGGTGGCTGAGCATCATTCCCTTGTCATCTCCACCTGCCCAGGTGTCTTCTCTGGGAAGCCCTCCAGGTTCACCTTTCCTGGTGAGGGGAAGGGCTAGGACTTGCATTTATGCTTTTCACACAATATATTTTTAGCCTTGATACAAATATCCAATTATGGCTTATTTACATGAAGAATGAACTTACCAAGTTACTCTCTGTTATTTTATCAAACTCAAATCAGTATTTGAGAAGCCCCGAAATTTGTGCCTCATTATATAATGAAACATGTAGACGAACCCCCAAACCAAGCCATCTGAAACAAGAACCTTTCCATTGCCATTTGTAGCAGTTATTTCTACATATGTAAAGAGAAGACTCTAAGTATTAACTCTAAATTTCTTATTTAAATCCATGAAATCATACCTGTACAGCTTAGTCAGAAATTTTTGTAACAAACTGCCTAATGAATCTAGAGAAAATCACTAAAAAGGAAGGAAGGAAAGAAGGGAGGGAGGAAGGAAGGGAGGGAGGGAAAGAAGAAAAACATGACAACCTTTGCCATCTCTCCGCACTCACTCCCTGCCCCACCAGGATTCACTGGGTCCCAGTGTGAGGAGGACATCAATGAGTGTGGGAGCTCTCCCTGTGCCAATGGGGGGCAGTGCCAGGACCAGCCCGGATCCTTCCGTTGCGAGTGTCTCCCAGGTAAACCAGGGCTCAAACACTGGAGGGGAGAGTGGGGCAAAGGACAGACTTCTGGTCAGGCTCCTTACCCTCCTGCTGTGCCACAGGCTTTGAAGGCCCGCGCTGTGAGGCAGAGGTGGACGAGTGCCTGAGTGGCCCATGCCCCGCTGGAACCAGCTGCCTGGATCTCCCCGGAGCCTTCTTTTGCCTCTGCCCCTCTGGCTTCACAGGTCAGCCAGGGAGGCATTAGAAAGGACTGGCAGGAGAACTGAGCCCATATGGGGTGGGGCAGAGGTCACAACTGGGCATTCGAGGGCTGGGACGTGAGAAGAGAAGGCAACAGGAACCCCTTGGAGTTATTCCATGCGCAACCTGCACAATTGTACGACCTGGGGCTGACGGCAGGTGTCATCCTTAGGGCACATGCTGGGCCCAATTATGAATCATGTGTGATTAGGGTTCCACAGGAAGCCATTCATTTGCTTATTTAGCAAAAACATATTAAGTGTCTCCTCTGCCAGACACAGACACAAGCACAGTAAGAGAGTTGCTCTCCTCAACTGGCTTTAAATCTAGAGCAGAGAGACCACGAAGTCCTGTTGGTTATGGCCCAAAGGTGCTCTGGGAGAGGACTGCACAGGATTCTATAGGAGCACAAAGGACCAGCCGACCAGACTAGAGATAAGAGGGCTTCATGGAGGAGGTGATGGCTGAGCTGAATTTTGAAGAATAAGTAGGAGTTTGTCATGATAGAGTGATTGCATGTTTTAGCTGCAGGTTAACTGCATGCACAAAGGTATGGAAGGAAAACTGAGCAGCTCAGCAGTTACAGGAAAATCATGTCACACAGGGCCCTGTGTGTCATTCTGAAGAAGTTAGACTGTATCCTGAGGCAATAGGGAGCCACTGAAGGACAGCTTCATGGGGTGTGAGCAAGTCATACATAAGAAGTGGCTTTGGCCCCATCAAGGACATGGAGGGACTCTGTTTTCTCCCATCTCCCCACTGCAGGTCATGTCTGTGAGGTTCCCGTGTGTGTCCCCAACCTGTGCCAGCCCACAAGAAAGTGCCAGGATCGGGAGGACAAGGCCCAATGCCTGTGCCCTGACGGGAATCCTGGCTGTGCTCCCATTGAGGGCAACTGCACCTGCCACCATGGGCACTGCCACAGGTAACCTTCCAGGCCTCCCTGCGCCGTCCCCCTGTCCTTCTCAGCGAGGGCAGAGCACAGCCAGTGAGCAGGGAGCCTGCAGGAAATGACAGAGAGAGAAGATGGAGATGGCAAAGTGCTGAGCTCATTGCCAATTTGAGGGCATAACTAGTGAGTGATGTCCCATGGGGGCAGAAGTCATAAATCATGGGGGGAACCAAAGGCTAGGGGGTCAGAGCAGAAAGAAAAGCATTAGATCCCAGGCCCAATTCATCATACATTAGACAAATACTGAGCATCTGCTATGTGTGGGTACTTTTCTAGGGACTGGGGAAACCGCACAGAACAAAAGAGATAATGTGTCTGTTCTTTTTTTTTTTTTTTAAGATTTTTATTTATTTATTTGACAGAGAGAGAGCACAAGCAGAGGAGCAGCAGAGGGAGAGGGAGAAGCAGGCTTCCTGACCCTGAGCTCCTGAGCAGGCTCCTAGGCAGGGAACCCGATACAGGGCTCGATCTCAGAACCCTGGGATTATGACCCAAGCCAAAGGCAATGCTTAACCGACTGAGCCACCCAGGTGCCCCAACACTTCTGCTCTCATGGAGCTTTCCTTCTAATTAGGAAAGAGAGACAATAAACAGTTACAGGAAAAATGTAGTATATGGAAAGGGGACGATGCTGAGAGCAGAGCCACTGAAGAAAGGGGCCAGAGTCTCAGGGCAAAAAAAAAAAAAAAAAAGAAGAGGTCCTAGGGGTTTGACCATTGAGGGAGGGGATGAAGTGAAAAAACACCAGAAGAAGAAAACCCTCCATTTTCTTTTCATGACCAGATCCTCATGTGTGTGTGACGTGGGCTGGACAGGACCAGAATGTGAAGCAGAGCTGGGGGGCTGCATATCCATGCCCTGTGCCCATGGGGGGACCTGTCAGCCCCAGCCCTCTGGCTACAACTGTACCTGCCCCCCAGGCTACACAGGTGAGGCCCGCCCTAAGCCACAGACATTCTGGGCTGGCCACCCTCTAATCAAGGTCAAGACCAGTAGAGACATGTCCCAAGACTCTGGGTCTGGGTCACCACCCAGGAGAACGGGGCACAGGCTGTAGGGAACACAGGTGATGTGCAAGAGGCAGTAAGAAAAGACAAAAGGTTGGATGGGAGAAAATAGGGATGGGGACGAGGAAAAGGAAGGGGAGGGGAGTGGAGGAAGACAAGAGAGAAGAGGATTCCCTCTCTCAGACCCTACTCACTTCCCTCAGGACCTACCTGCAGTGAGGAGGTGACAGCTTGTCATTCAGGGCCTTGCCTCAATGGTGGCTCCTGTAGCCCCAGGCCGGGGGGCTATTCCTGCACCTGCCCTCTGAGCCACACTGGGCCACGTTGCCAGACCAGCACTGACCACTGTGCCTCTGGTGAGTGCCCACCGCATCCTCCAGCTGGGCCACAGGAGGATAGAGGAACTGGTCTGGGTGGGTGTGTTACATATGAAAACAAATTAACTGGGTGCCATGATGGGGTGCTGTTTTGATGGGGACAGGAGGGAGGGCGTGTGTGTCCTGTGTGTGGTGTGACTAAGGCTACAGGTCAGGTTACAGGCAAGGAACCCAAACCCTCACAGCCTCCTCTCTCCAGCCCCGTGCCTCAATGGGGGTACCTGTGTGAACAGGCCTGGCACCCTCTCCTGCCTCTGTGCTACGGGCTTCCAGGGTCCACATTGTGAGGAAAGGACCCGTCCCAGCTGCGCCGACAAGTGAGCAAAGACCCCCAAGAGGAAGGGAGGGGGCCCCCTCAGCCTTCCCACCCTTCCTCTCCATCTCCTCTGGGGCTCCAGACTGCCTTGAATTCCATATCGCAGATCCTTTCACTCTGCTTCCCTTTCTGGTTCCCCATCTCACCATCACGTCCCACCCTCTCTCCCCTTTGATTGCCCGGACTTCCTCCCACTGTGCCCTGTGTCCATCCTGTTCCAGCCCCTGTAGGAACAGGGCAACCTGCCAAGATGGCCCCCAGGGCCCCCACTGCCTCTGCTCCCCTGGCTACACAGGAGGCAGCTGCCAGGTGAGCGGTGCTGAGCCAAGATGCTGAGGAGGGTAGTGGCTGGAAGGCTCTGGTGGAAGGGTCTCTGGGACTAAAAGACAGAGCAGGGAGCTGGGGAGAGGTATCCACAGGTCTGGAATCTGGGAGTGGAGTGAGGTTTGCATGGAATAGAAAGAATGAAAGGATTTCTGATGCCAGGGATGCTCTGGGATGTGGGTATGAGAGGAAACCAGGGTGGGAGGGGGGCTATCACCGGGCCCCAGACCATTCAGGAGAGAGTCTCAGAAGTAAGGATTTTGAGGAGCTAGCTGAAAACCTTCTCTGGGTCTACACACATGATATTCTGTCCTGACTCTTGCTCCCTCCCAAACCTCAGAGTCTGATGGACTTATGTGCCCTGAAGCCCTGTCCACATAATTCCCACTGCCTCCAGACTGGGCCCTCCTTCCAGTGCTTGTGCCTCCAAGGATGGACCGGCCCTCTCTGCAACCTGCCACTATCCTGTCAGAAGGCTGCTCTGAGCCAAGGTACTGACCCAAGGACCAAGGGGGAACAGATGAAGAGAGTAAGGGTGTCCCCTCTACCTGATCCCTGATGGCATCCACACACAACATTTGTCCAAAACAACCAACTGAGAGTCAAAGTAACACAAACCAAACACTATTACTGATGCTACAGCTCTTGAGGCAGCCTACCTCCACTTAGCTTCTATCCCCATGCTCAACACAACTCAAGCAACACCAACCCGTCCAGCCAACAAGACCCCAGCTTAACACAACCCCTGGGACATAGCTCACTGCGAAGCAACCCAACTCTGTCATGACCAATCATAACTCACCTAGAGTGGACCACACTTCACTTAACTCAACGGCTGCTTCCCACTCACTAGGGGCCAAGCCCCTTGTAAAAGAACATACCCCTCATTCATATGAGGCTTACTATGAACAGAACTCAAGCAGGAGCCTCTTGTGGGCTTAAAGGATAGAAATCACAGTGAGGGAACATGAGAGGATGCAAATTCAGGAGACAGACTTAGCCCATTAGTTAACCCCCCTCCCAAAGTTTCCTTTGAGTTCTTTCTTCCTTGAGACTTGTTTTAAACTAAGAATACAGTTGCTTATAATGATCTAAAAAGCTTAACAGGAGGTATCTCTCCCCATTCTGGCACAACAGGCAGGAGGGGGATCTTGATGTTATAACCTTTTTAGCACCAGAAGTTACTGACTCCTCTGGCTCCAAGTGGCCTCCCCCCACCCCAGGAACGTCAGTGATCCCCAAAAGCCTCTCTGCTCTAGGTCTGGGGCCCCTGAGAAACTTTCCTCCCCACTTAGCTACATCCATCCCTGTTTGCCTCTCTCCTCAGGCACAGAAGTGTCTTCCCTGTGCCAGAATGGAGGCGTCTGCCTTGACAGAGGCTCCTCCTACTTCTGCCGCTGCCCTCCCGGATTCCAAGGCAGCATATGCCAGGACAGGGTGGACCCATGTGAATCCAGGCCCTGCCAGCATGGGGCCACCTGCATAGCCCAGCCCAGCGGCTATCTATGCCAGGTGAGCAGGCCTAGAGGAGAATGGGGAGGGGAGACAAGGGCGGGCTGCACATGGGAAAAGCCGCTGGGCAGGGCACTAATGCATTCATCTGCTTTTCCTTTCTTTACCCCACACAGCCAACGTACCCCCAAATCATGTCCTTTTGGCTCCTAAATCTTTATCAACTCTGGCCTTCCTCCTTCACCCTTTGTCCCACTGCCTCCGTCAAGGCCTCTGCTGCAGGCTACCTGGGCACCTGGAGCTCCCTGTCCCTGCCCTAGAGGCTCAGCCTTTACTCCACCACCAGGTGCTCTGTTGAAAATGTTAAGCTGGCCTGTCACTCCTCCACTTAAACCCCTTCAGTGGCTGCCCACCTCTTTGACAGTGAAGTCCGAGGCCCTGGTGACCGGCCTGCCACCCAGGTTTCATCTCACCCCACCCCCACCCTCCTGCTCTCTGCTCCAGCAGCTGCTGGCTTCCCTGCACACCCCGTTTACTGGCTCTTCCATGCTCTTCCCCACCCCTCTTCCACTGATGGTGCCCAAGAGGTACCTTCCTCAGGAAAATCTCCCTAACTTCTCTCCAGACTGAGTTTGGGCCTCTCTTTGGTGGTTCCAGTCACTGAGCAGCAGAGACAAAGCTGGGACTCAAGTCGGAGCAGCCTAATGCCTGTACTCCAAACTCCCAGCTTTGGGGGCGCCTGAGTGACTTAGTCAGTTAGGCATCTGTCCTTGATTTCAGCACAGGTCATGATCTCAGGGTCATAAAATCCAGCCCTGCATTGGGCTCCAGGCTGGGTATGGAACCAGTTTAAGATTCTCTCCCTCTTCTTCTGTGCCACACACACACACACACACACACACACACCAAAAAAAAAAAAAAAAAAAAAAAGAGGGGTACCTGGGTGGCTCAGTCGTTAGGTATCTGCCTTTAGGCTTGGGTCATGATCTCAGGGTCCTGGGATCAAGCCCTGCATCAGGCCCCCTGCTTGTGTTCCCTCTCTCTGTCATCTCTGTCAAATAAATAGATAAAATCTTAAAAAAAAAAAAAAAAAAAAGAACCCTGACTTTGAATAAAAGACATGATGCAGATCCCCTAAACATTTTCTTTGACTTTTTAAATTTTTTATTCAAACACACATGAAAGCAATGTACTAATTAGTAGTGAACAGCCCTGCACCCATGACTCAGCTTTACCTCCCATTTCCTGAGACTCCTTCTCTCAGACATCCCCAAAACACCCCACTCACCTGCTTCTCTCAACCCTCTGGCCACTCCCCAGATTCTCTGTTAACTCCCTCTTTTCTCCACCTTTCGGAAGCCTTGCTGGTACTGTGTTCTTACATGCTCTCCTTGCTCTTGCAAGAACTCAGCCCATGGTACAGAACCTCAGCAATGACCTTGCTCCTACTAGCAGAATGGCATGAAGCAAGTCCCAAATGCTTAAGGGCACTGGTTGGACATCACAGACTTGCACTGAATCCCAGCTCTGCCACCAGTTAGAAGTGTGACGTGTGCAAGTCACTCAGCATTTCCAGGCATCAGTTGCCTTTTCTGTAAAGTGAGAATCAAATGAGATAAAACATCTGCAGGGTTTGGGGGAGAGTTTTGTGAGGTTATGTATAGAAACCATGTAATAAATTCTCTCTCTCTCTTCTGGTTGAATGAGAATTTAACAGAAGTGGGGAGGAGTTCTAATTCTCTTCATATTCCTAGTCCTTAAAACAATGCCCAGCACAAAGTCTGAACTCAATAAATGCTGAACTCAATAAATTAATCAACAAAGGATGCCTGGGTGGCTGAGTCATTAAGCATTAAGCGTTAAGCGTTTACCTTCAACTCAGGTCACGATCCCAGGTTCCTGGGATTGAGCCCTGCACTGGACTCCTTGCTTGCCCTGGAGGGGGTGGGGGGTTAGGGGGCCAGGGATGGGGGCTGCTTCTCCATCCCCCACTCCCTCTGCTTGTGTTCCCTCTCTGGCTGTTTCTGTCAAATAAATAAAATATTTTTTTAAAAAATGATAAAGCATGACAGAGCCTGGTGGAGGTGTGGTGGGGGAAGGAGGTCTTACCAAAAATGGACCTATTGCTTAGTGGCAGTGGATCCTAAGATGCTTTGGGACTGCTGGAGGGGCTAAGTTGCAAGCCATTGAACGAAGGTGTGTCATGGAGTTGAGACAGAAGGGTTGGGCTACACAGGGCTGCGATTGACAATAAACTGAATGATGCTTTGAACTGGAAGGTGGGGAGAAGGCTGGGCAGATGATCTTGAGCTGGGTCCCCTGTAGTGCTGGGATGGGTGGTACGACTGCTTCCCTGTCTGACCCTCTTTGCCTACAGTGTGCCCCAGGCTACAGTGGACAGAACTGCTCAAAGGAATCCAACGCTTGTCAATCCCAGCCCTGTCACAACCATGGGACCTGCACCCCCAAAGCTGGAGGCTTCTACTGCACCTGCCCTCCAGGCTTTGTGGGGCTGCGCTGTGAGGGGGACGTAGACGAGTGTCTGGACCGGCCCTGCCACCCCACAGGCACAGCAGCCTGCCACTCTCTGGCCAATGCCTTCTTCTGTCAGTGTCTGCCTGGATACACGGGTGAGGCCTGGGAGGGTGTGTGCAGGCACACCTGGGGCACAGCTGAGCTCCCAATCCCCACCCACAAGGCAACCTAGTCATTGTGTTTATCCCCCTGCCTCCACACTACACCCTAGAGACTATGCCCAGGATTCCCCTGCCTGAGCAGGTAGGGCTGGGTTAATTCCCAGGAATGAGCTAGGGGGGAGGCAGTGACAGAAGCAGAGTGTGACATCTGATCCCACCCCATCACAGGCCAGTGGTGTGAAGTGGAGACAGACCCCTGTCAGAGCCAGCCCTGCTCCCATGGAGGGTCCTGTGAGACTATAGTAGGACCACCCCTGGGTTTCACCTGCCACTGCCCCCAGGTGAGTGAACGCAAAGCTGTCTTCTCTGTTGCCCCCAACACTGATGCAAGGTGAGAATGCCTGAACTGGGATCCTAGAGGGGAGCCCAGGGAGCACCAGAGGTCTATTACTGTGAAAGCTAGCACATGTTACAGTGGTAAATTATTCAGAACCAATTCAGGGGGAAAGGTAGGATCAGGTGGTAGCATGAATGGAATTTTCAGAAATCACAGGCACTGCCTAACACAAGACCCCAAAGTCAAGCTGGGTGAGACCTTGGATAAGTTCTTTTACGTGTGTGTGTGTGTGTGTGTGTGTGTGTGTGTGTGTTTATGGACTTCAGATGCATGAAATCAGGTTAATTGTAAGCCTTGGTTCATGATACACTAACATCATTGATTTGTGCATGTCTTTCTTTGATTTCTTCTTATAACATAAAACCCATAAACCAATAAACGATAACTCACATGTGCTTATGTCTTCCTCTATCCCATTCCCCTTCCAGAGAAGGAAAAGTATATAACCCTATGTACAGGGATAAAGATATTAATTACTACCACTCTCTAGGTGGTTAGTCTCCTAGGTTGTTGCACACAGCTGTGGTTCATCCATTTTCACCACTGCGCAATATGTCATTGTGTGAAAGTACCACGGACCATGGTTTCAACATCTATAAAATGATGAACTTGATGTTCTCTGAGGCCCCTTCCAGATATGAGACTATAAGACCCACTGAGAATCTGCTTGTCTGGGGGAGGGTTGAAAGAATAATAAAGGGCCTCCCCCAATATCTCTCTCCTCTTCACAGGGTTTTGAGGGCCCCACCTGCAGCCACAGAGCCCCCTCCTGTGGCCTCCATCACTGTCACCATGGTGGCCTGTGTCTGCCCTCCCCCAAGCCTGGCTTCCCACCCCGCTGTGCCTGCCTCAGTGGCTATGGGGGCCCTGACTGCCTGACCCCTCCGGCTCCTCATGGCTGTGGCCCTCCTTCTCCATGCCTACACAACGGCAGTTGCTCAGAGATCCCTGGACTTGGGACCCCAGGCTTCCGATGCTCCTGCCCTCCCAGCTCCCCAGGGCCCCGGTGTCAGAGGCCTGGAGCAAAGGAATGTGAGGGCAGAGGTGGAGATGGGGCCTGTGACGCTGGCTGCAGCGGCCCTGAAGGAAATTGGGATGGGGGAGACTGCTCTCTGGGGGTCCCGGACCCCTGGAAGGGCTGCCCTTCCCACTCCCAGTGTTGGCTTCTCTTCCGGGATGGGCAGTGCCACCCGCAGTGTGACTCTGCTGAGTGTTTGTTTGATGGCTACGACTGTGAGACTCCTCCGGCCTGCACGTGAGCCTGAAACCCTGACTTGGGGGTGAGGTGTGGAGGAGGGCAGAGTGAGGCAGGAGGAAGGACATAGATGCCTCTGGGTTGCCGTGTGACTACAGCCTCAAGCTCCGGGGAGTTTCCCCCCTAATAACCGTTGCTAAGTAGCGGTAGAAGACACTGGGTTCCAGTCCAAGGGAGTAGGGCAGCATCAATATTTAACATGGGGACCAGGAAGGAGGGCACCACCTCTGTCTGGCCTCCTCTCAGAGTTGTGGAACCTCTGACCTCAAGCCTCTTTCTCTGTGCCCATTGCCATGGAATATCTACCCTAGCAACCAGCACCCCTGGTTGGGCCTTGGACTCTCCTTCAGGGAGACAGGAGTGCTTGGGAGGGTAGGGAGAGGAGACAGTCTTAGGAGACAAGGGTGTGACAGACATTAGAGGGTCTGGACTACCTGCCATCCAGGACCTGACTAAGCCCGTTGCTCCGGAGCTCTCCCCACTTAGCAATCAGTACCTAGAGGCAGTGGAATATCAGACATCTCTCTGGAATGAAAAAGGGGGTCGGGTTTCTTTGGGAATCCTGAGTCCCCCTCTCCTCACCCCACAGTCCAGCCTATGACCAGTACTGCCACGATCACTTCCACAATGGGCACTGCGAGAAAGGCTGCAACACTGCAGAATGTGGCTGGGATGGAGGTGACTGCAGGCCTAAAGATGGGGATTCAGAATGGGGGCCCTCCCTGGCCCTGTTGGTGGTGCTGAGCCCCCCAGCCCTGGACCAGCAGCTGCTTGCCCTGGCCCGGGTGCTATCCCTGACTCTGAGAGTGGGGCTCTGGGTAAGGAAGGATAGTGATGGCAAGGACATGGTGTACCCCTATCCTGGGCCCCAGGCCGAAGAGGAGCTGGGAGGAACCCTGGACATCTCCCATCAGGAGAGAGCAACCCTTCACACACAGCCTGTGGGCAAGGAGACTGACTCTCTCAGCACTGGGTAAGAAGGTAGGGCCAGGGGAGCGGTGCGCCAGACACCAGCTTTTTAGTGGGTGGAGGGAAGGGAGCCAGGGACCAACACAGGGGTCTCTGGGGCACCTCCCCTACAGGTTTGTGGTGGTGATGGGTGTGGATTTGTCCCGCTGTGGCCCTGACCACCCTGCATCCCGCTGTCCCTGGGATCCTGGGCTCCTGCTCCGCTTCCTCGCCGCCATGGCGGCAGTGGGGGCCCTGGAGCACCTGCTGCCAGGACCCCTACTGGCTGCCCATCCTCGTGCTGGCACCGGTAGGTGACCCCCATCATCTCCCCTGACATTGCTCCCGACCCACTTCCAGCAATGGAGGCCAAATGACACAGGATTGCAGGGACCACAGATGGTAGGTGTAGAGACTGACCCTTGTGAACCTCATTCTCTAACTGGATCTCCTCATGGCCCCTTTGCTCTTCAGTCTCCTTCCTCATTTCCCTAAGTACTTTATCCTAACCTTTATCATCTGGTCCATCCTCTACTAAGTGCAATCATCCCTCTGTCAAACAGCTCACAGTACAGGAAAGAATCATAGCCCATACAGCACTTCCTACAGGCCGGGCCTTGCTCTAAGGGCTTTTATAGTATCAACTCATTTAATCCTCCCAACAACACCATAAGGCAGGTACTATTATGATTCCCTTTTCCACTTTGCATGAGGAAACTGATGAAAGAAGTTACTGCACTTGCCCAGAGGTCTCACAGTTAGTACCCAGCCTCACGAGAAATGGTCTCTTTTTGTGACTGTCTCTCTCCCGCCAGCACCACCCACCAACCAGCTTCCCTGGCCTGTGCTGTGCTCACCCGCGGCCGGGGTGCTTCTCCTGGCCCTTGGGGCTCTTCTGGTTCTTCAGCTCATCCGGAGGCGGCGCCGAGAGCATGGGGCCCTCTGGCTGCCCCCTGGATTCATTCGAAGGCCTCGAACTCAGCCGGCTCACCGCAGACGCCGGCCTCCCCTGGGTGAAGACAGCATTGGCCTCAAGTAAGAGTGAGGAGGAAAGGGGCTCAGGGAGGGAACCCTTTCCTGTGGAGACATTTATGATCAGAATTTGATGACAGAGGAAGGGGAGACGGGGAGGAAGGCTGCTGGAAGTCCTGGGGACCCTGAAGGTCGTCTACCCAAACACCCCCTTCCAGGGCACTGAAGCCAGAGGCAGAAGTTGATGAGGATGGAGTTGTGATGTGCTCAGGCCCCGAGGAAGGAGAGGAGGTGGGCCACGTGATAGTACTGGGGCAGGAATGGTCCTGAGGTAATGGCAGAGTTGAAGGGAAGAGTCAGCCTTCCTTCACTGATCCTTGTTCTGATCCCCAAGGCTGAAGAAACGGCCTCACCCTCCAAGTGCCAGCTCTGGCCTCTGAGCAGTGACTGTCAGGAGCTCCCCCAGGCAGCCATGCTGACTCCTCCCCAGGAATCAGAGATGGATGTCCCTGACGTGGACACACGTGGACCTGGTATGTGAGTTAACCCAGACCAAGAAAAGAAAAATTCCCGTTGACTCTTTTAGAATCAGAAAGTATTTTGATATTAGAATGGAGAAAATTAAGCTTAGAGTTAGTGCCTTAGAATAGTGATTCTTAAAGTGTGGTCCCAGGACAGAAGAATCAGGCATCATCAGGGCAATTGTTAGAAATACAAATAGAGGGCGCCTGGGTGGCTCAGTGGGTTGAGCCGCTGCCTTCGGCTCGGGTCATGATCTCGGGGTCCTGGGATCGAGCCTCGCGTCGGGCTCTCTGCTCGGCAGGGAGCCTGCTTCCTCCTCTCTCTCTCTGCCTGCCTCTATGCCTACTTGTGATCTCTGTCTGTCAAATAAATAAATAAAATCTTAAAAAAAAAAAAAAAGAAAAAAAAAAAAGAAAAAGAAATACAAATAGAAATACAAATTCTCAGGCTCCACTCCAGAGCTACTGACTCAGAAATCCTCAGTCTGCTGTCTTACTGCTTTACAGACTCCTGTCAATCACTGAGGTACACATTAGGTGAGTGAGAGGAAACCAGAACACTTGTTCATAGCTGAGGGTTTTTTCTTTTTTAAAAGGAATTTACTCACTGTAATACTAAGGACTGTGTATTTTAACCAGCCCTCCAGTCCGATCCAGACTCAAGTTTGAGAACCACTGCCTGGAAAGTCTAAGAATTAAGGCACACCGGCTCCCTTTACAGACAAGGAAACCGAAGCACAGAAAAAAGTAATAAAGTCATGACTAAAGACACACAAAATCAAGAGCCAGAGCTGGGCTTCCTGACACCTCAGGCTATGATTCTCCCCGAACCACCATGTTCTCCTCCTGCAGTCCCATCCTTTTGACTAACTTGTCTCCCATTCTTCATGTCTCCCACCCACAGATGGGGTAACACCCCTGATGTCGGCAGTTTGCTGTGGGGGAGTGGAGTCCAGGACCTTCCAGGGAGCATGGTTGGGAAGCCCTGAGCCCTGGGAACCCCTGTTAGGTGGAGGGGCCTGTCCCCAGGCTCACACTGTGGGCACTGGGGAGACACCCCTGCACCTGGCTGCCCGATTTTCCCGGCCAATGGCTGCCCGCCGCCTCCTTGAGGCTGGAGCCAACCCCAACCAACCAGATCGAGCAGGGCGCACCCCTCTGCACACTGCTGTGGCTGCTGATGCTCGGGAGGTTTGCCAGGTCAGTGCACACTGGGGTCGCTAAAGGGAACAAGGGGCAAGGCAAAAGCATCCCCTAGGGTTTGGCAGAGAGGAAGGTGATGTGAGATTGGGGGTCTGAAAGAGAAACAACAGATGGCCAAATATGGATTGGGATCTGGTTAAGAGTGTGAGGGGCCTGAGCGAGCAGTCCAGGACAAACAGGGTTCACTGGCCCTCTCTGGACCCCCAGCTCCTACTCCGCAGCAGACAGACTGCAGTGGATGCACGGACAGAGGACGGGACCACAGCCCTGATGCTGGCCGCCAGGCTGGCAGTGGAGGACCTGGTTGAAGAACTGATCGCAGCCCAAGCAGATGTGGGGGCCAGAGATAAATGGGGTACGGATCTGGAGAGGTTGGTGCTGTGCTGTGGAGAAGTGGCACAGATGGAGTGTGAGATAAGATGCAAAAAAAGGAAACAGCAGAGAGACCAACTGCAGACGGGGATCCCCTCCCACCTAGCCATGAGGGTGGTAAATGTGCAGTGCGACGTCAGTATGGAATCCTACCCCTGTCATCCTCAACAACATACCCACACTGCCCTAGCCCACTGGAAACTAGGCTGAGGAAGGAGTGTCTGTGAGAAGGGGGAGAGGTCTAGTGGGGGTAGGTCTCCCGGTCCCACCGAGCCCAGAACAATGCCCCATTGTCCCTCCCGCGCGCCGGTGACGTTAAGAGAAGCAGGGCTTCCTGCCGGCCGGCGGTCACCCGGGTAACGCTTCCGCCTTTGAGGTAACCCCCGCGGGCCCAAATAAGTCCTTCCCCCAAAACCAGAATCCGTGGGAAACAGGAACCCAGGCGTCTGTTTCCCAGCCTCGGAGTATCAACCACCCACGTCGTCCCCTAGGAAAAACCGCGCTGCACTGGGCCGCCGCCGTGAACAACGCCCGGGCCGCCCGCTCCCTTCTCCAGGCCGGAGCCGACAAAGACGCCCAGGACAGCAGGGTTAGACCAGGAGCGGGATCTACTAAAACAAAGCAAAACAGGGCGTGGGAAAGGCGGAAAGCGCGGGAAGCCACCCGACCTGAAGGGGGAAGGGCCGGTGCCCAAGTGGGTGGAGTCCGGAAGGACCACTCTGTGGGCGTGGTCCCCCTGACCTCGCCCCCTGGCGGTTTCCTCTGGCACAGGAGCAGACGCCGCTGTTCCTCGCGGCCCGAGAAGGGGCGGTGGAAGTGGCCCAGCTGCTGCTTGGGCTGGGAGCGGCCCGAGGACTGCGGGACCAGGCCGGGCTAGCGCCGGGGGACATCGCCCGACAGCGCAATCACTGGGATCTGCTGACGCTGCTGGAGGGGGCGGGGTCACTGGAGGCGCGTCACAAAACCACGCCGGGCCGCGGGGCGGGCCCCTTCCCGCGCTCGCGGACAGCGTCCGGCAGCTTGCCCCCGCGGGGGGGCGGGGCCCCATCGCGCTGCCGGACTCTGTCGGCCGGAGCACCCCCGCGCGGGGTCGGAGCATGTCTGCAGGCCCAGACTTTGTCCGTAGAATGGGCGGCGCGCGGGGGCGGAGCCTACTCGCATTGCCAGGGTCTTTCGAAAGGAGGAGCTGGAGGAAGCCTGCGCCCCGGAGCCCGTAGGTTTTCTGCAGGCATGCGCGGGCCTCGGCCCAACCCTACAATAGTGCAAGGAAGATCCGGGGTCGCTTCCGGAAGCGGGGGTGGGGCCTCGGCTGATGACTGGCCCTGCGATTGGGTTACCCTAGGGCCCTGCGGCCCCACCTCCAACACTCCCATTCCGCCTCTTTGCCTTACGCCGTCCCCGGAGCGGGGATCCCCTCAAGTTGCCTGGGGTCCCCCAACCCACCAAGTAATACCTTTAAGCGCGGAAAGCGAGGGTCAAGAGTAGGACGCTACATGACAGGGAGGGATTCTAAAAATGGGCACCCATTCTGGGACAATCCGGAAAGACTCCAGATTTTAAGATCCCGGAGCCCCAAAAGTGAGGGGTCATGAGTATGCTGTCCTTTCCCAGATGAGTGTATGCCCACTCCGTCTTCCACGTGGAGAAGCTGCAGCCCTAGAAAAAGGGTTTGGGGTGCTGGAATGACGGGGGCCTGGCCCTTCTCCCAGGGCATAAGGGTGAGGGGCTACCCAAGGGTGGAGTGGAACTGGGGATGTACCTCTGAACTGGAACCAGTAACTGCAGACATATAAGATGTAAGATGTTCTTTCCTGTATATTGTATCCAAAGGAAGCCTCTTATCACCCATCACACCCACCACCTACAAATGGCTGACAAATATTTATTGAGTGCCCACTATGTGCCAGGCACTGTGTAGGTGCTGAAGTGGGGGGCCAACGCCACTCCAGCTGATGATTCCTTGCACTCTCACCACTTGCCTTTGCGGGGATGAGGCGCCATTCTTCTCACCTCTATCTCTATTTGAGAACCTTTAACCTGTCACCCCATAATAAAGCTTATTTGAAATGTTAACCCTTTTTTTTGGAAGAGTTGAGTGGGATGGGAAAAAATATTAAATGACTGCATAATGTTTTCAGAATGTTGTGCCCCAAGATCAAAGTCATCCCTTTGGATGGAGGCTTTTAGTACAGTTCAAGAGCAAGAATAAGTAGATTTGGGGGTATTATGTTAATTTAGAGTATCATCTGAAAGCAGGAATCTCTCATAGCCCAGGGAGAAACCAGACACACAAACATACACACACTAAACCATGCATATCCTTTGTCCTCTTCCAAAGGCATTTAGTTATTCCTAAAAGCATCAAGTTGGAGAGAGCACCTCAAACGTTATCCACCTTTCAGGAACATGGTTATACCTCTTTAATGGTGATGGGCCTGAGACATGGAAGCATGAGGCATTTTGAAAGCTAATAGTAGGGTGCCTGGCTGGTTCAGTCATTAAGCAACTGCCTTCAGCTTGGGTCATGATCCTAGGGTCCTGGGATCGATTGGGCCCCAACACCTTTCTCCCCCCACTCCTCGCCATTCTGCTTCCTTCTCACGGGAAGCCTGTTTCTCCCTCTCCCACTCCCATGCTTGTGTTTCCTCCCTGGCTGTATCTCTCTCTGTCAAATAACTAAGTAAAGTATTTTTTTAAAAAAAGCTAATAGTGACTACCGTTTATTGAGCATTCACTATATGCCAAATTCTTTTATCACATTTAATCCTCACATCAATTCTACAAGGCAGGTGCTATTAAAACTCCATTTTACTCTTTGAGAAACTGAGGCACAGAGATTTTATTTGCCCAAGGTCGCAAGGCATTAAATGGTAGAACCCGATCTCATCACATTTCATGCTCTAAGCCACTCAGCTGTAAACATAATAGGGCAGGTTGCCATTTAGAGGTACTAAAATATCCCTACCCTGCTCCTACCCTGGTGCCAAGCAGCCTGACCAGCACTGAGACCACACCAGGGAGGTGGTTGTCTCCCTTTTCCATTTCTGTATCCTTCATTCATGAGTAGAGGAAAGTTACCCCTGACCCTCATCTCACATTTGGTACATATCTTGTACCCTGAATAGACTGTAAGCACCTGGAGGGCAGAGATAACTATTCAACACACATTCGTCAAATAGGTACTGTGGTGTTAAAGTCACTCCTAGAGGTATATGTTTGAGGGCCCAACATCCCTGGGCCTGAGTCCTCTGCTTCCCACTGGAACCATGCCCCTCCCAGTCCCCATAAGTCTTTGGGAAGTTGGGACACAGGGGAGGGTCAAAGCCTCTATCGGGGTCCTCTTAGGAAAGGGGCCTGGGGGCGGGAGGGGGGTTTCTGAGGAGTAAAACCACTTCCTGTGTAGCTAGTTCCTGTGTTGACAGAAAGAGCTGAAGGGGAGGAGGGGAGTAGAGAGAACAGAGCCTGGGGTTGGGGGGTCAACTGAGACCCAAGATGAAAAGGCCAAGAGTCCTTCCCCATCATGAACACCCTCCACTACTGCAGCTGGAGGAGCTTTTCCCAGTCTCTGTGCTCCCCTGGGGCAAGAGAGGTCGAGCAAGCAGTTTGGGTGGGAAAAGAGAACTGGAGGAAGTTGACAGGGATGGGCGGGGCCCGTGGGGGGGGGCTGACCAGGAACCCAGCTTCCTGCTCAGTACCCAGGCATCCAGCCCCTGGCTCACCCCCACCCCTTCCAGCCCCCACTCCCCTCAGGAACCTAGGGTTCCAGCCCTCCTCCCAAATCCCAGCTACCCTTCCCCCTTCAGTTTCTCCCCCTCAGGGGATGGAGGCCGAGAGACCCCAGGAAGAAGAGGAAGATGACCAGGTGAGCTGCGCACCGGGTTGGGGAGGCTGACACTGGGAGAAAGGGAGGTGAGAGGACCTGGGACAGCAACGTAGTGACAGGGGTTTCAGGGGACTTAGAAGGGTTTGAACAAACTGAGGCAGGAACAGAGAGACACAGAGAGAAGAGATGGGCTGTTGGCCTAGCCCCCTGCCCACCACACCCAGGCTTGATTGGACCGGGTGTTTCTCAGCATCAGGGACCCCATCAGGATGAGCATGACTGGCCCCCTATGAACACCAGCACTCGGCCTTGGCGATCTGCTCCTCCGTCCCCTCCTCCTTCAGGGACCCGTCACACAGGTACCCTCATCCGACCCGGGAGCTCCCTGACCTTGATGCCCACATCCTTCCTGATCCCATTACCAAGGCCCACTCCATCCTGGGCCCTCTCCCCACCTCCTCCTGACTCCCCATTACAGCCCCTCAGCTCTGACCCCAAGTGCCTAAACACCTTGCACCACCAAAGCTCCTGTCTGCCAATTTCTCTGGGTCTCTGAACCCTACCTCTCCTTTTCCCAGCCCTGGGGCCCCGCTCCGCCTCCCTGCTCTCCCTACAGACTGAGCTCCTTCTGGATTTGGTGGCAGAGGCCCAGTCCCGCCGCCTAGAGGAGCAGAGAGCCACTTTCCACATCCCGCAGAATCCCCTAAACAGAGCCCCAGCCACACACCGGCCTCTTGAGGACAGAGAACAGCTCTACAGCACTATCCTCAGTCACCAGGTGAGACACCTACCCAAAAGGCAAGATCCACGGTTCCTGGTCTCTTGGTCCTCCCTCTCCCTAGCATCTGCCCCCTTGCCTAGCCTAGTCCCCACCATGCCCATCACAGGTATCCCCTATACCCCTTCCACCAGCCTTGGCTCCTTTCAAGGCCTGTTCCTCTTAAAACCTCACCAACACCCTCCCTCCCCTCCACTCCTCCAGTGCCAGCGGATGGAAGCCCAGCGGTCAGAGCCTCCCCTACCCCCAGGGGGACAGGAGCTCCTGGAGTTGCTGCTGAGAGTTCAGGGTGGGGGTCGAATGGAGGAGCAAAGGTCCCGGCCCCCAACACATACCTGCTGAGATTTGAGCCACCCCACCAGCCACTCCGCACTCTGGGGCTCAAAGCTGGCCAGCCCTCAACTACTGTGTGGCAGGGACACCAGAGACTGGAGGACCCAGGAGAAATCTCAATATTCATCACCCTCATCCACCTTTCCTGGGAATGGAGGGGGTGAAAGTCCTCAAAACCTGAGCATAGTCAAAGTAGGATGGTCATTTAACTCCCTCCCCTAGTGTGTGGGAGCTTGAAGCAATGAAGGAATCCCAGCCACTGAGGGACACCCTACCCCCTCCCCTGATCACAAGGAGTGGTTCTAAGTCCTGAGTTGTGGAGACATCCCCAGGGGGCAGAATCTGAGGGCTCAGGCCTCCCTATCTCCCAAGAAAAGGCAAATCTTCCAAGGTTAGGGCCTGACAGACAGTCCCACCCTCCTTCTCAGTAAGAAGACAGAGAGGGCACTGTAAAGAGACCATTCTCCCACCCACCACCAGCACCCCCAGCCCCAGGATGCGGGGTCTACAGGCTGTGAATGGACACTTAGTACTCCGCCCCCTGCCTCCCCACGGCTGCTCTGAGTCTGATGTTTTGGTTGTATGAATAAATGTAATTCTCCCAACTGAAGAAGACTGGTGTTTGGGGCTGCGGTGGGGAGGGAGGGGCAGTGGGGGGGCGGGGGAGAGGAAGGTGAGGCCGGAGGCCGCCTCTCTCCCTAGTCTGGCGAGAGGCCAGCTCCCCTCCCTGGCTGGTTAATTACTGGCTCATTAAGCAGCGGCTGGAGACCTCCCTAATTATACTCCCCCCACCCCCCTCTCCTGGTTTTAATTAAGTAGAACAGGGAGGGGAATCATTAGGACAAGAAATATGAACTGAGCTGTCTGTGAACCCAGGCATTCTAGCGGCCAGAGGCCACAAAACCTAGATCCCTGATTCGGAACCCAGGCGGCGGTCCCCTAGCCCCAACAAGCCCCGCTTTCCAGACCGACGACTTGCAGCCCGGTTGCCTTCGCATATTTTCCCCGTAGGTCCAGTCTCCTCCCCTCGCCCCCTCTTCCCTCTCCCCTCCTCCACTCGGTCCCAGTTCCTCTGCTTCTGTGTGTCTCTCTCCGCCCCCAGCTCCTCCCTGTTCCTCCTCTCTTCTCCCCTCCTCTTCCTCCCCGGCTCCCCTCCCCCAGCCTCCCTCCCTCGCTCCCCCTCTCCTCCCTCCTCCCTCTCTCTCTCACACACACCCCCGCTTGGGCCTCCTCTCTCTCCGGCTCCATTTTCTCCGCCGCCGGGGGCCGGGGTCTCCTGTGGGGGGCCCAGCGGTACCCCAGGTCTCCCTTCAGGCCGGGGGTGAACCTCCGAGGGAGCCGGGAGGGGAGAAACGGGTGGGGTTGGGGCGGAGGGAGCAGCGGCCCCACCGAGTTTGGGGGGGGGGAGTAACCAGGCGGGGGAGGGCGGAGCAGGGAGGGGGCCTCAGGGCCCCCCCCCAACTATGGACGAGCGGCTGCTGGGGCCGCCCCCTCCAGGCGGGGGCCGGGGGGGCCTGGGATTGGTGGGTGGGGAGCCTGGGGGCCCTGGCGAGCCTCCCGGCGGCGGAGACCCCGGTGGGGGTAACGGGGGGGTCCCGGGAGGCCGAGGGAAGCAAGACATCGGGGACATTCTGCAGCAGATAATGACCATCACCGACCAGAGCCTGGATGAGGCCCAGGCCAAGTGAGTGCCCCCACCCCGGGACCCTACACAGACCCAGCAGAAGCCCCATTCACAAGCTCTGAATCTTTTGGGAATCCCCACCCCCACCCCCCCACTCCAGGACCCTCTCCAGGATCCTACAGCTCTCTTCTCTCCTTACTCCTGTTAGTCCTGAGATAAGCCATCCCTCTCAAACCTCCCTTCACCACCAGACCCTGAAACCTTCAAAGAGGGGAGCCCAGGGTGGTCTCACTGCCCACCCACCCCCCACCTCTCACTGACCCCTGTACCGCCCTGGAACATCCTTCTACCTCCAGAACCCTGCCCTGGCTTTGAGACTAAGAAACTGCTATGCTGTCTGTGTTCCTAACTCTCCACCCAGCCCACCCCCATCTTCTCCAGACCTGGGTCCATCCCAGAGCTCCTACCACTCCTCTCCACCACTTGCCCACCCTCCCAAGGGTCCTCATCCAACCCTTAGCCCTTGCTCAGCCAGACACTAGGAGCATCAGAGCCTCCTGCCTTGGTCAGTCCCAGGACCCCCCATACGCATCTGTATTGAAATCCCCAGCCCCGTCTCTGGCACCTCAAACTCTGACTCTTCTCACAGTCTCCATCTCCTTTCATCTGAAATCTACCTAGTCACTCTCAAGTTGGCAGTCACCCCAAAATTTCCCTTTGTCCCCTTCTAGGCCCATTTCCCATAGCCCCGTGTGTGCTTGTGGTGCCTTTATCTTGCTGCCTGCACCTTCCCCCCCATCTTCCTAAAGCCAAATTCCCCACATCTCCACATTCCAGGAGCTGTCTCCCCGCTCAACTCCGTCATGTCCCCACCCCCACCTTCTACCTCCCTTCTTGTTCCCAGGCTCCCCCTCACCCTCATGGTACCCCCATCCCGCCCCACCTCTGTTCTTGTAGCTTCTCAACTATTCTTTCCCTTTCCCCCCAAGGAAACACGCCCTTAACTGCCACCGCATGAAGCCTGCTCTCTTTAGTGTCTTGTGCGAAATCAAGGAGAAAACCGGTATGTGAGTCCCCCTCTGATTCCTCACCTCTGGGGACTGAACTCTGTCCTTTAGAGGGCTCAGGCCGAGTTTGACATTTCGGGGCACTGAGGACAGTAGGGGTTAGGGAAGTTGCTAAGGGAAAATGGGGAGGGAACCAAAGCCTAGAAACGTGGGTCTCCAGGAGACACCAGGAGGGCTACGAGCTGGCTGTGGGTTCCCTGGGTCCTTAAGTTCACTCGCCTGCATGCTAGGCCTCAGCATTCGAAGCTCCCAAGAGGAGGAGCCGGTGGACCCACAGCTGATGCGCCTGGACAACATGCTTCTGGCAGAGGGTGTGGCTGGGCCTGAGAAAGGGGGGGGCTCTGCTGCAGCAGCTGCAGCCGCCGCAGCCTCGGGGGGCGGCGTGTCCCCTGACAACTCCATCGAACACTCCGACTATCGTAGCAAACTTGCCCAAATCCGCCACATCTACCACTCGGAGCTGGAGAAGTATGAGCAGGTGAGGAGACCAAGCTGGTGTGGGTGAGAGGACAGGGCATCCCAAAACCAGAGGTCCCCTCCTCACAGCCCCTGGCGCCCACTGCAGGCATGTAACGAGTTCACGACGCACGTCATGAACCTGCTGAGGGAACAGAGCCGCACGCGGCCTGTGGCTCCCAAGGAGATGGAGCGCATGGTGAGCATCATCCACCGAAAGTTCAGTGCCATCCAGATGCAGCTCAAGCAGAGCACCTGTGAGGCTGTCATGATCCTGCGTTCCCGCTTCTTGGATGCCAGGTGGGGCTCCTTCCCCCCACTTTTCCCAGCCTCAGGGCCATTGGCTCACACACAACACGGTGCTTCATGGCAGCGGCGCCCTCTAGAGTGGTGCAAGACAGACGCCCTGCTGGGAGAGCAGCCGCCTCACCACCATTCTCCTTCTTCTGTAGACGCAAACGCCGCAACTTCAGCAAACAGGCCACTGAGGTCCTCAACGAGTACTTCTACTCCCACCTGAGTAACCCGTATCCTAGTGAGGAGGCTAAGGAGGAGCTTGCCAAGAAGTGTGGGATCACTGTTTCTCAGGTATGGGGTGGGACTCAGGGCCATGATGTGGTGTTCAGGTTAAAAGCTCTCTGATCAACTGACTGAGGCCGTTACGGGGGGCGGAGGGTTGTGGGGGGAAGGTCTGCACCTGACCCTCCTTTCTGCTCCATGCCTCACAGGTCTCCAACTGGTTTGGCAACAAGCGGATCCGCTATAAGAAAAATATTGGAAAGTTCCAAGAGGAGGCCAACATCTATGCCGTCAAGACTGCCGTGTCAGTCACCCAGGGGGGCCACAGCCGCACCAGCTCCCCGACACCCCCTTCCTCTGCAGGTGGACCCCGCTGCCATCCTGGCTGGTTCTCTTGCACACTTCCGGCCTTTGTTCCCACTTCCTATCTAGACAGGATCCCAGCAGAGAGGGGGCCTTTTGGGATGAGAGGGAACTAGCTGAGATGGGGTGGAGATGTCAGGGGACAAAGGCCAGTCCAGCAAAGTAACTGTCTTCCAGCAAGTGGCCAGGGAGGGAGGGGGAGGCTCAGACACAGCCTGCCCCTGAGTGTTGCTGTGTCTTAGGGATAAGTTGTGTATAGCAGCACACTCCCAGAACTAGTTCAGAGGGCTTTTTGGAAACACAGGACTGTGGTGAGTCTCAGGCTCTGTTAGACTCTTCCCTAATACCCTCTCTGCTCCCTTAAGGCTCTGGCGGCTCTTTCAATCTCTCAGGATCTGGAGACATGTTTCTGGGGATGCCCGGGCTCAACGGAGATTCCTATTCTGCTTCCCAGGTCAGGTGGCCCGTCTCCCCTCGACCAGGGCTTGCCCAAACTCGGTTTCCTGCTCTCCAGGGTATGAGACTCCTCACCATGTCCTGCCCTTCTTTGCTGCCTGCAGGTGGAATCACTCCGACACTCAATGGGGCCAGGGGGCTACGGGGATAACCTTGGGGGAGGCCAGATGTACAGCCCTCGGGAAATGAGGGTGAGTGAACACCTGACGCTCCCTTTGTCCACCTCTCACCTGGACAGGATGGCTTTCCTCTGGCCGTGTTGTCTCCCACACTGGATTTCCCTGCCCTAACCTCTCTCTTTTTCTAGGCAAATGGTGGCTGGCAGGAGGCTGTAACCCCATCCTCAGTGACATCTCCGACAGAGGGACCAGGGAGCGTTCACTCTGACACTTCCAACTGATCTTGCCCCTTAGGGCCACAGGGGTGGGGGCTCACAAGGCGACTCTTGAAGAGGACGCAGGCATCCAGAGGACAAACCCCAGACACAGGAGAAGCACAAGACAGAGAAGGGCAAATGGGGTCATCCCTTCCCTGACCAGACTCTCCAGTGCTGGGGGTACTGACTACATGGCAGGGAAAATGGGGTCCCCTAAGGGGAAAGTGGGGTCTCAACCCCTTTTTTCCTTTGTCTTTCTTCTCTCCCTTTCTCTCACACATACACCACACACTCAGAATTCTGTTGTTCAGATTGCTTTCCCTTTGCTCTACCTGCCATACTATATTTCATTTCTGTATCTTTCTCTGGGCTCCCCCACTCTTCCCTCCTCTACCCGACTTAACCTGCTCTGGGATCTGTGGAGAAGCCAGCCCTGCCTGACCAGAGATGCCAAAACTGGGGACACTCCTGGACAGAGGATATGGGCCATGAACTCTGTGCCTCCCCACCCCTGCCCCTCCAGATGGCTTTATTACCTCATACGCAGCTCATCTTAAACCAATAGAATCGCTCGGTGGACGAGAGTGTCTGACTCAGATATCTACCTCGGAGGGAGTTTCTGCTACTTTAGGGAATTGTTGACTGGGCTTTGGGGTTTTGTTTTTGTTTTGTTTTGTTTTGTTTCTTAAAGGAAAGAAACGAAACCCTGGGATCCATCTGTACTATCTGAATTTTTTGTTTTGTTATTGGTTCTTAATTTTTAGTTTGGGGAAGTAGATGTTTTTATAAATATATTGGTTTTGTTTTTGTTTTAATTTCTTACTTCCCCACGTTAGGGGTGATAGCCGAAGGGGTCGTAAGAGAAAGGGGAACAAATAGAACTTGTAAAGAGGCCCACCTGGCTCCAGTCCCATCCATCAGAAAGTATGCTTAGCAGGGCCCCAAGCCTGCCCCCCTAAAATGACTTAGGTATTTTTGCTTGTATGATCACTTAAGTGTTCTTTGCTTATGCAGGCAGCTCTCTGCTGCATTTGATGTGGAGGTAGTCAGGGGCTTGTTCTGCTGACCTATCCCCTTCTCCCCCCACATACAAACACGGCACCCCTGGGCAGGGCTGGACTCAGTAGTTTTGAGGAAGAGCCACCTTCCCCTGTGAGTGACACGTCTTTAAATCTTTTTAAACTACTCTTTGCAGACTGGAGGGGAAAGAATGGGGAAGGGGTTATTGCCAAATATGGTGAATGTGGGTTGGGGTACCTGTATGTGTATCTCCCTCAACTTCCCCAGAAATGAGGCATTTTTTTTTCTCAGTTCAAAATCAAGAGGGTGGGGAGAGAGAAGAGGGAGATTACAAAAAGCCAAGTATGGGGGAAAGTAAAATCACCCATGTCCTATTCTTGGCCAAAAACCTACCAGCTGAGCCCCTCAAACATCCTCAGGATTTTACAAGACTGTCCTAGTGAGGAAACCTCTCCTGTCTAAGATCCAGGCAGGACTGGAAGGGAGCAGATTGGATGGGTGTATGATGGGTGGTGGGCAGGATGAATGGGTTGGGGGCAGTTCTCTCCTCACTTGTAAACTTGTAGTTTCACAGAAAAGGAAAAAAAAAACACGCAGTTTTAAATAAAGAAATTTCTTTTTTCCCTGGGTTTAGTTGAGCATTATTTTCAAAAACATAAGAAACCCCAGAACAAAATCTGTCTCTCATAAAACCCCACACAGGTGTTTCCCCCGACTCCTCCCAGCCTTCCCCTCGCCACCCAGGTCCCACGGTTCACCTTCAACCCTCCCCAAGGGCAACAGCCAGGCCTGAACCCTGTCGTCCAGCAACCTTACCTAAGCCATATGGGCTCCAGTTCATCCACCAGGCAAGCCCTCAGTAGACAGAGTTGGGGTCCTGAGTAATGAGAAATTCTAGGAGGTACACCCCCCCCTCCCACCGTGGATATGGCTGTGCCTGGAGACCGGCAGTGCCTAAGGGTGGGGTGATCATTGTTTCTCCTCCTACCTGAAGGACTCTTGTCCAAGCAGCATGAATTCCTAGCATTCCCTGTGGCGGGACAGGACGGGAAGATGGGGGTAGAGGAGAGGGTGCAAGCCCCACCTAGGGCGGTGGCCACAGCAGTGAGGGGCAGACAGAGCCAGGAGCCTGGGAAGGAAGCAGGATGGCAGCAGGGGCAGCAGCAGGAGCCTGGATGCTGGTCCTCAGTCTGTGGGGTGAGCCATTCCCCCCCCCACACCAATCCTCCCCGTAGAAAGCATTTCATCCCACTCCCCAAATCTGCCCAGAACTTTGTGGAACCTGGCATTGCTTTTCAAGCTCCCTCACCCATCTTAACCTCCCCTAGTTTTGTTAGCCTCTCCCTTCCTTCCTACCCCTCCACCATTGTACTGTCTCCCAGGGGCAGTAGTAGGCGATCGAAACATCACGGCCCGGATTGGGAAGCCACTGGTGCTGAACTGTAGGGGAGCCCCCAAGAAACCACCCCAACAGCTAGAATGGAAACTGGTAAGCAGGTCTCCTGCCACAGTTTCCCTGCTTCCAGAGACCAGGAATGATTCCCTTCCCCACCTCCCTGTCTCATGAGTCCTTTCCCAAAGGACTCGCACTGTTCAGGCCCCTCTCCTCTGTCCTCAGAACACAGGTCGCACAGAAGCTTGGAAGGTCCTGTCTCCCGAGGGAGACTCCTGGGATAGCGTGGCTCGAGTGCTCCCCAATGGTTCCCTCCTCCTGCCAGCAGTAGGGATCCAGGATGAGGGGACTTTCCGGTGTCAGGCAACAAGCAGGAATGGAAAGGAGATGAGGTCCGCCTACCAAGTCCGAGTCTACCGTAAGAGTTCCAGGACCTTCTCCATGGCCCACCTCTCATCTAAGGAAAAGCCTTTAACCCCAGCCCTTGATTCCTTGGCCCTGGTGTGGGAGAACCTGTGACTTCAGCTGCCCTAGATCCTACACCCGCGTGTGAGTCTTCAAAGCTGCAGCCTCTGACTGAAATTTTCCTTCCTTCAGAGATTCCTGGGAAGCCAGAAATTGTCTCTCCTGCCTCTGAACTCATGCCTGGTGTACCCAATAAGGTAGCAGAAGGTGGGGGGGGGGGGGAGTAGAAAGCAGTCCTAAGAAGAGGAAGGGGAGTGTAAGTTCTGTGTGTGTGTGTGTGTGTGTGTGTGTGTGTGTTGTGTGTAGTCTCTTATTTTCAAAGATAATGAAGGTCACTCTTTCCCCAGGTGGGGACATGTGTGTCCGAGGGGGGCTATCCTGCAGGGACTCTTAATTGGCATTCAGACGGGAAACTCCTCATACCTGATGGCAAAGGTAAGTCCCAAAGTCTCCCCTCCCAGCTGCTTTCTTTCTGATCCCTCTCCCACACCCACCCTGGGATATCTTGCCTTACCCTCCCCTCCCTGCACAGGAGTGTCTGTGCTGGAAGAGACCACGAGACACCCTCAGACAGGGCTTTTCACACTCCAGTCGGCGCTGATGGTGACCCCAGCCTGGGGAGGAGCTCCCCACCTCACCTTCTCCTGTAGCTTCAGCCCTGGACTTCCCCGGCGTCGAGCCCTACACACAGCCTCCATCCAGCTCAGAGTCTGGGGTGAGTAGAGACCCTCAGGGAAGAGGAAAGCCCATGGCCACTAGGACCACACAGGTATAACTCTCAACTTCATGCCCTCTGCCCCAGAGCCTGTGCCTCCAGAGGTCCGAGTGATGATACAGCCAGAAGGTGGAAAACTAGTTCGTGGTGGTACTGTGACCCTGACCTGTGAAACCCCTGCCCAGTCCTCCCTTCAGATCCACTGGATCAAGGATGTGAGTGACTTGGGGAGGGGGCTGGGAAGTAGAGAGACACATCACTGGCAATGAGAATAGGAGGCTCACGGAGAGGCTGGCAAGGAGTTGGGAAAGACAACCGAGTACTTGAGGATGTAAAGACAAAGACAGAAGTATGGGATGTGTGGAGATTTTATAAGTCTCTGTCCCCCTTCCACCCCCAGGGCATACCCCTGCACCTTGCCCCCAGCCCTGTGCTGCTTCTCAGTGATGTGGAGTTTGACGATGAGGGAAGCTACAGCTGTGTGGCCACCTATCCCAGCCATGGGCCCCAGGAAAGCCCGGCTATCCGTGTCGTCATAGGTGAGAAAAACCTCTCTCCGAACCCCAGGGATCCTGGGGCTGGGTTAAGGGACAGTGCAGATACCAGTTCCCTAGCCCAACCTGGCACTGTCTCCAAGAACCACACCACTCCTCCTTGGTTCACCCACATCCAGGCCTCCTCTGCCCCACCCAAACTCTCCTGAGAGAGCAGCCCAGCTGTTCCCTCTCTCCTCTCAAGAAAGGGGAAGACTCAATCAGGGCTCCCACTAATAGCCTTCTCTCAAATTTAGACCTTCCCTTCTAAATTGCTCTGACTTTGCCTTTCAGAAGCAGAGGAGGAGCCCATCGCAGGTGAGGGGTTGGAAGCAGAGGGCCCCAACGGGACTTGGGGATGGGTGGTCAACAAGAAAGGAATGGTGAGTGGTGGGGGCCCTCACTTCTCCCCATCTCTCTACAGGCTCTGTGGAAGGGCAGGGACTGGGAACTGTAGCCCTGGCCCTGGGGATCCTGGGAGGCCTGGGGGTCGCTGCCCTGCTCATTGGGGCCATCATGTGGCGAAGACAGCGACCCCGAAGAGAGGAAAGGTGAGTGAGAAAGCCAAACAGCTCAGACTTAGGACCACCAGGCAGCAAGGAGGGGTGTGGGGGCATGAATGACGGAGCGCTAGAAACCATGTGCAGAATTCTCCCCAATCCCCCTCCCCAGGAAGGCCCCAGAAAACCAGGAGGAGGAGGAGGAGCGCGCAGAGCTGAATCAGTCAGAGGAGCCAGAGGCAGCTGAGAGCGGTGCAGCCGGGCCCTGAGGGGTGACAGCTAGACCCCATCTGTCAGCCCCCTTTTCTCCCCCCGCCCCCAGCTGCTCTGTCCTGGCCTCAGAGCACTTTCCCCTATATAACCTGTACCCCACCTCACCAAACTTGCTTCCACAACCAGAGCCTCCCATAGTGATAAGTAAACACCTTGCCTATTTGCTCTCGTGCACATGTCTGTCTGTGTGTGTGTGAGACAGTGAGTGTGTGTGAGACACCCTCACCCCCTGAATCCTTGAGAGTCTTGAAGAAGAGGGGCTCACCCTCACACCTCCCCATACCACACAGATATTTACTCAGTTGGGGATAAGATGCTCCTGTCCTGGAAGGAAGGAGGAAAGGACAAAAGTGGGCAGAGCTCCCATCAATAGATCTCACCTTGTTTATTGAATTTATAATAAAGGAGGTAGTGAGGGGAAGAAAGCACTTAGAGGCAGAAACCATATTAGACAATAGGGAGAGAAAAATTAAGTTAAATCAACAGGGGGAAGGTAGGGGAGAGTCAGAGGGAGCCTTGTTCATCTTTCAACATCAAATCAGTAAAAGTGGGGGAAAGCAAAGGATCAGGAGAGAGAAGAAACAGACATCCTCTTCTGTCTGTCCTCCTGTCCCAGAGGTGGGAGTTATGATGCTACTCAGTGAGTTCAAAGCAGAAGGTTCTCCCATACTCTGCACAGATGTCACTCCTCCTACCCACAGCCTCCTAAAAAGTAGCCGTGGCCTTAGCCAATAGAAAGGGAGGAGCTGGGGAAGGAGGGGCCAGGAGTAAGGAAAGGTCAGCAAGGACCCCCAATACTGATTCTCCTCTGGCTGGAGGTGGGCAGGAAGGAGACAAAGCTCAAATACTGAGCAGCCAGAAAAAGAAGAAGATGGCGAGAAACAGGAAGAGGGAGTCCTGCCAGCTGGAGGCCGGGTGACCCTGTCCCAGATCCACACCTGTAGGAGAGAGGAAAGCTGTGGAAGAAGCATCCACTCCTAGGTTGGGAAGGGGCCTGAGCTGAGGGAAGGCTCTTACCTGTACCCCGATGGAATGGCTCATGAGAGTTGAAGACGGTGGTGAAAAAGCCAAAAGGAAAAGCACCAACACCAAATGAGAAGTGAAAGCCCCCGGTATCTCCAAATGACTGGAATCCCTACAGGAGGTGGACAAAGTCAGAGGAGAACTGGGCAGGTCTTTGGCAGGGAAGTAACACAATTAGACAAGACTCACCCCTCTGCTTTCCGGGGCTGGTCGCTGGCCCTGGGGGCGGGGTGGAGTTTTCAATCTGAAGGACAGGAGAGGGGTTAGCAATGAGAAACCATCTCTTCCCTTCCACACCCCACTCCCAGGGCAGAAGCCCTCCATCTTCCCTCAGTAACACCCCCTCTCTCTCACCTGGGGTCCTGGGACTTCTGGCTCCCTCGCCCATAAAGAGGAACAACCTTTTCTCTGCTGATCCCAGCTTTACACACTGGGCACTCCTGCCGCTCTGGCCGCGTCTCCAGCCACTGAGGGAGAAAATGAAGTGGTTTCCAGTTCACAGCAGGGTCTTTCAACTCCTCAGACCTCCCCATTTCCCTCTTCATCTCCTCTGAGTACGCACCTGATGAAGACAGGGCCAACTGGATGGGGGGAAAAAAAGAAGGTCAAACTAGCTACAGAAAAGACAGACACAGACCCAACCTCACAAGAGTCTGATCTCACCCCCTCTTCCCAGGTATTCCCTGTTTCTTTTCCTTTTCTTTACAATTTCTACCATGCCAGCTAGTCTGGCTTTCCTGCTTCTCTGATTTCTCTGATCTTACAACATGTAAAGTAATATCCATCCTCAACATGCTCAACCCTCTCCTCTCCCCCTACACACACACACACACACACACACACACACACACACACACGCATGCACTCACGCACCCATCTCCTCCTCCCTTCTCTGCCTTTTGACTTAAGTTTTCAGGTCTCTTCAAACAAGGCTTTCCAGATCTCCTCTTTCAGCCCCCAGCCCCATCCTTGTCCCTATCACTCCCAAACAATTTTTTCCTCTCTTCTAGGCTCAATAATGTCCCCATTTCCACCATCCTTTAACTTCTTAGGATTGCCCCTTCAGTGCCCTTGTTCTCGGGTTTGTCATACCACTCCCTATCAACATCTCGCCTGAATGTGATCCCACATTCCCTAGGTGTCCCCTACCCACCCCTAATCTTTGAGTCTAATCTATTAACAGCTTACAACTCTGTACAGCTTAGACCTCTCACATTCTCGGGTCTCACCTGTTACAGATGTGCTGTGACGCCCACCCCGCCCCAAATCCTCTTAACACACCATACATACCCCCCAGCTCCTAGTTCCTATGACTCTCCGTCCCACGAGTCTCCTCTGTACAGATATGACTCTCTGGCCCACACAGACCCAAAGAGACCTAAGTCCCCTCCTCGGGCCTCACCGATGTGAATGTGCCCTCCGATTATCTGTATAATTGTATGCCACCCCGCCCACAACCCCACCCCCCGAGTAAGGAGGTGAGCCCTTCTTTTCTCCCCCTCCCGGATCCTCACCAGTACAGGTGGCCACACACACTGACCACAGCTTCCCGAGCAGTCTCCAAACATATATTACATTCGAAGGTCGCGCCCGCCCCGCCCCGCTCGCGGTTTGGCCCTTCGGGGCCCCCGTCCTCATCCTCTGCTGCTGCCATGGCCAGTTCTGTTTCGCCTTCACGTACCCCTTAATCCCCCAAAAACACACACACACGCCCCAACAACGAGAAACCGCCTCCAACCCACGGTCGTTGGGCGGGCTCCAAACACTCCAAGCACTATTGGCTTGAGTGACTGACAATCACACAGTTCAAAAGAAAGGATTGGTCCAAAGTGTAGGGGCGAGGTTTGCGCCGTCCTGCCCTTGCACAATGCTCATTGGCTAATACAGTCTCAGTCAGTGTGCAACGCGAACGGATTGGTAACAATTCGACACGTGCCGTCGCACGACCAGGGGGAGCTTTATTCGTCTGATTAGCTGCCAATCATAACCAAAGACCAAAAGCAATTGGTTCGGGGCTACACAGGCCTCGCCTACTCTAAGTTGCCTTTCTTTCCTTCACGTCCCCTTTCAGAGAATGTCTGGAATCCTATTGGACTTTGGAGTGTAGGGCTCCAGAGCACTTGATTGGCTGGAACTCGACGGAAAATGGTGGTTAGGTAAAATGCGCGTGCGTAGCAGCCGGCGGGAAGGGGTGGCCCAATCCCGTGATGGTTGAGCCTTCTCTGGTCCCACCCCCTTCTCCTCTATCTTGTCGCCATGGTGACTGCTCTACGATTGGCGGGGTTTAGGGTTCAAAGGCCTTGGCTCGGCCTCATCCGGGTCCTCCGGCTGTGGTCTCTCTAGGCTGATTGGTCAGTTTCTTTCACCCCTGATTGGCCGAGATCGGGAAAGACGGCGAAAAGCTCGGCGGGAGACCAAATGCTCGGGTCGCAAGGTTCAAAATGGCTCCGGCCTCCTTCGGAGGTGACGTAGAGAGCAGAACTTGTGTTCGCCCCTCCCTTTTAGTGAAGAAGGGAGCAGAACGGGGATCAGCTCGTTTGGAGGGTGCGAGCATCGATCTGGGGCGCTGGTGTTAACCCATCTCCTTCGGCTGGAGGACTCAGCCCGCTCCTCCTTAGGTGATTTGCAGAACAGAACTAAGGGCCCACACCTTTCTAATGTGACACAGTATGACAGAGTTGATCCCGACTGCTTTTTAAATCTTAAAAGCAGATAAAGGTCTAGCTCCACCCCTTTGCGAGTAGGGGCCGAAGGGGCGAGGCCCGCCCCTTTTTGGGCGACCGCGGCCGAGTGGGGTTAGGCCCGCCCCTTCCGTCCTGTAATGTGTCCCCCAGAACTGGGGTCTTTCTCCTGGGTTGGACCCCCGGAACTTGGGAATGCCAGAGCTTGGCCTTTTTGTACGAGTTTGGGCCTTTTCTGCAGTCAGTAACCCTCACTGTGGCCCAAGGAGCGGAACTAGATAACAGTCTTCCCACTACCAGTGTTTTTTACATCTATCTCAGGGTGTGTACACTGAAGCAGGGCGAAGCTGTGTCTGGCAGCGGGGACAGAGGCTGAGGGCAGTTCCACACCCAGATACAAGGTCCCACGTGACTCAAGTGAGGCAAGGTGAGAGGCTGGGAGTTTCCTAGAGGAGAGGCGGGAGGTGAAGGTACAGGATGCCTGTATGGGTTTAGGAGAAGAGTTACTGAGAAAGAGGTGGAAACCAAGGAGAGGAGTAATGGAATGAATGATCCTGGTAAAGGGATAATGGAAGTATGGGGAAGAGATCAGGGGCTGAAAAGGGAAGAGATACAGGAGTACACAATTAAGGAGGCATGCTCCTCCCAGAGTAATCTAGCGTTCTTTCTCATTTTTTTTTAAGCAACCTAATGCCCAGTTTCTATTGGAAAAGATGCGCCTAGATTCTATGTTGGGGAGAAGGGCTGTCTCAGCTTCAGTGACTAAGGAGACCGATAGGAAGGAACTAGAAAAGCAAAAGTACTGAGGGTAAAGAGCGTGGGAAGTACAGGGGCAGGGAGAGGGCCTGAGAGTATCCCTTCTCTTTAAAGACCGGAGAGAGGGTTGAAGGAGTGAGCTGGACTGAGGGGAGATGGGGACGGCGGGAGGAGGGCAAAAGTCAGAGACCAGCCAGAGGGCCAGGGAGATGGAGCCGTGGAGAGAAGACGACAGGTGGAGAACTCAGTGACTGGCATATAGTAGGTGCTTGAAAATACCTGGAGTTGAGTGGGGGGGGGGGGGGCAAGAAAGAGGTTTTTGGAGAACAGTTGGAGTTGGAGGGAATAAACAGCGGATAAGGGAGTTAAGGAGAATGAAAGAAACCAAGTGAAATTTCCAGGAAGAGGAGAGCTGATGAAGAAGGAATGGGCCAAAGAAGGAATACAGCACCAAAGGACACACAAGCCATAAGTGCTGAAAGGGAGTTGGAGGAAAAAAAAGATGCAGCTGGAGCCAGAGAGCAGGCCAGAGACGGAGGCCGAGCCCAGCCGAGCTCTCGCAGGGCGGAGCTACCAAGAGGAGACTGGCCGATGCGGGGAGGAGACGCCTGGGTCCCTGGGAGGCGATTGGCAAAACGGGCCGCCCGTCACCGCCCCCTACTTCCTGGCCAGCCCCGGAAACCAGCAGGCGTTGGGGAGGGGTGGGGGGGGGGATAGCGGCAACAGCAGCCCCAGCCCTCAGAGAGACAGCAGGAAGGGAGGGAGGGAGGGAGCTGGGGGGACAACCCCCCCACCATTCCTACCGCAATGGGCCCAGCCTCCCACTCTCACCTCCCCTCCATCGGCCGGGGCTAGGACACCCCCAAATCCTGTGGCCCCCTTGGCACCGACACCCCGACCGAGGCAGAGACACAGCCACCCGCCACCACCGCTGCCGCAGCCTGGCTGGGGAGGGGGCCAGCCCCCCGGGCCCCCCACCCCACTGAGGTGGGGGCGGGAAAGGGATGGGAGGAAGCGGGAGGAGGGTGCTGAGAGGGACTTGGAGGAGGGGATGGGGGAGAGATTGGGTCTGGGAGGCGGACTGGGGAGAGGGTTGCTGGGGAAAGGAGAGGGTCCCCGAGAGGGAGGAGACCCGGTGACCCTGTGAATCTGGGATGGGGGTGTGGATAGAGAGTCCTGAAGAGGGAATTCCTGACATCTTCCCCAATTCCTTTTCCTGCCCTTTGGCCCCACGTGACTCTTAGGGGGCTGTGGCCGGGAGAAGGAGGTTTATTTCCCTCCTTCCCCCAGCAGAATTTGCTTCCTAGGAATGCCCTCAGACACCTCTGTTTCCATCTAGGCACAGGACTTTCTCAGTGGCCATCCACACTGGGCTAGATCCTTACTGACACACAGATGCTTTGTGGGGGGCCATGTTTTCTACATGGAGTCTGTGCCTTTGACATGTTTAATGGCTTATGTGCAGCTAGCTTCTCCCTATACTATCCATGGTTTGTGGAGAAACAATGTGTTATTTTCCATCAGAATTGCCCATTCTCCTCTTATGTCCATGTCTCATGTCCAGTCTTGACATTGTTCAGGTGTGTGAGTTTTTGTATATTGCCATTATGTGGTTTCATGTTTCTTGCACATTTTATGCTTTTGCATGTTTACTTCTGCATGTAAAGATCAAGCCTTGTTTTGGTTCATATTTCGTATATTATGTCCATGATGCTGTCGTATGCGATAACCCTCATGTGTGGGATCCTGTGGTTTAGTGAACTAGTATACACTCCTGTTGTGATCAGGTTGGCCTGTTTGCTGCTTGTGTTTTCCTAGTCAGAGTACACACGACATCTATGCGTGATCCTTTACTTATTTATCATACTTACGCTGATGTGACATGTCCACAGCATCTGTGCTTTTGGTTATACATACTACATAAATTTCATAATTTTATTGGCAGTATATTTTTGTGAGTCATATATATGCACATTAACCCATTTGGCACTCCGTGGTGCTTATTAATCTTGGATATTTCTGCTCCGGAGAGGGTCACTTAATGTCATGTATTAGAGAAAAAGGCGACAAGCCTACATGTCCCCAGAAAACCATCCCCAGATGCCTTACCTTGCTGACCTTCCTGGCCTGTGTCTCTTCACATACATTCTCTCTCCAGTGGCTATGGACAGTCTGTCTTCATGGAGCTCAATGCATCCCACGGAGTCAGCCCTGCTGTGCACATTATCTGTTCCCCACTCTTTTTGCACAGTTGGCATCTTTTTGATGACAGCAGCATCTCTCCCCTGTGGCATGTTAATCCTCATGCTGTATGTTTCTCTTCTGTATGAGATGGGATGCTCCATCTTGATTGTTGGTACTTTCCCTTCAATGTGATGGTATATTGTATGTGCATATTTCAGAATAGGTTATGGTTAGGCTTCTTATGTTCATTGTTTTCTTGGTGACTTATCTTTTCACAGTTAATAGTTCTCGAGAGTGTAGCTATCTGATTCCTGATCATCTCTGTCATTAATTATGGCTGTGTGGGTGTGCACTCAGCATTATAATCTGTTCCACAGATGTTTATTGAGCCACCTCTCTGACTCCTCCTGTCCGGGTTTTGGGAGTGCCTACCCTCAAGCTGCTTACAGACTGGGAAAGGAACAGAAATGCCAGTGAGCAGTTACATACACAGTGGTGTCAAAATCAGTGGTTCTCAGACGTGTGTGTGCACCAGACTCACTTGGAGGGCTTGTTAAAATACAGATTGTTGGGCCCAATGCCCAGAATTTCTGATTCGGGAGATCTGGGATGAGGTCCAAAAATCCGTGTGTCTCTACACTTTGAGATCCAGTGATCAAGATAAAAGTGTAATGAAAACTTAGGCCAGGTGGGGTTCAAGAAGGCTTACAAAGTGTGATGCTGAGCTGTGTGAGGCAAGTGAAGAAGCGGAAGGGCATTCCAGCCAATGGAGCAGCCTGTTCACAGCACAGAAGCATGGAGGATTGTGGTGTGTCTGAGGAACTAGAGTTGAAATGAAAAAGGCCTTTGTGGGGGTGTGGCCGAAAATGGAAAGAGAAGTCAACTTGCCTAAAGGGCCTGTAAACAAGACAGGGAAATGCTCAGATTTGTGTCACAGGAGGATCCCTGATTGCCATGTGGATGACAAATTGGAAAAGCAGAGTTAGGATCCTGTTGCAAATACTCCACAGGAGAAATACTGGACCAGACTTAACAGGGGCAGCGGGATAGAACAGCTCAGAGCCTACAGCTGTAGAGTTGGCAGATTTTCCTGTTTTTCTAGGGTCTATTAGCCTTCACTGATTGGCAATGGACTTACCTTTGAACATAGACTTTCTTGTCATTGGAAGGGAGTGCCTGTAGTCTTGCTGGGAGTGACAGGTTAACACCATTTCGTGATTTCTGACCCTGCCCCCAACAGTGGGGCAGAGTGGAGGAAGGAGGAAGAGCCTAGAAGGCAGGTTCTGTGTGCCTGCCTACACCTCTTCCTCCTGAACTCTGTCCTCTCCCAGAGAAGGTGATATGATGTGTCTTTTACTCTCTGCCCTCCTTTTTTTTCCCCCACTTAGTCAGGACTTAAATATTGTATCTGCCTGACCAGGTTGCCTGCAGTGTCCCAGGAAGAGGGGGGAAGAGGGCAGAAGGATTTGTTTGCCTGACTGTGGAGGGAGGATTAATAGATGGTAGCTACTCCTGGTATGTCCATGGGTTTATCTGGGAATGGGAAGGGGGGATGGGGGAGGCTGCCTTAGCGGAGAGGGGATTTTCTAGTTATGCATTTACTACATTCCTTCATTTGTTACTGGGCGTGACTTGAAGTTAGCCTTCTGGTGTGAGCGGGTCAGTCTTTGTGTTTGCATTAGTGACAGAGCCTTTATGCTTGCCAGTGCGCTCTTGAGAATGTCTGTGGGTGTTTTGTCCCTTAACCGTATCTGCTGTGTGTACACCTATGTGTGTACATACGAGCAGCAGCGTAACTGTGTTGGGAATACAAGCTGCTTGGGTTTAAACTAGGAAGTGCTTCTTAGGAGCCGTATCATCTCAGGTAAGGTATTTAACCTCTCCTATAAAATGTAAATTGTGTGGTTCATATTTAAGGGTTTAACGTAGTCTGTAGTTCAGTGCTAATCCAACAGAGAAATATAATGCAAGCAACATGTAATTTTTAATTTTCTGGTAGATACATGAAAAAAGGGAAAAAGTAACAAGGGGAATTTAATTTTAATAGTATGTTCTACTGAACCCAGTATTCTGAAAGGTTAAAATTTCAAAGTGTAATCACTACAAAAGATTATTATGGGATATTTTACATTGATTTTTATTCAAAGTCTTTGAAATCTAATGTATATTTTACACTTCCAGCACATCTCAGTTCAAACGAGGCTATTTCAAGTGCTCAGCAGCCGTATGTGGCTGGTGGCTACCCTATCAGTTAGCCCTAAAACCTTACCAACTACAGGTGTTAGTTACTGCTGTTATTAATGTCCTCTTATCATATATCTGAGTTGTGGATGTCCATGTCTCATGTCTCTTGTCCTTGTGAATATTTCTGGAGCCTTCCAGGAGAGGGGTGGGAGAGCAGTCTTGAGCTCCTGTCCTCCCCACCCCCATCGTAGAGCGGCTTCCCTCCGCAGGTTTTGATTGGAGCCCTGACCCCATCCTATGTCTCTGGCCTTTGTCCTCATAGCTCCCCAAACCCTGCCTTCTGTGCCCTACACGCCTCACTCCCCTCCAGGACCAGGCCCACTGTCCCTTGCCCTGTCCCCTGCAGGTGGCCAGAATGGAGCTGTGGCCGGGGGTATGGACTGTGCTGCTGCTGCTGCTCCTGCTGCTGCTCTTCCTGCTGCCCGCCCTGTGGTTCTGCAGCCCCAGTGCCAAATACTTCTTCAAGATGGCCTTCTACAATGGCTGGATTCTCTTCCTGGCTGTTCTCGCCATCCCTGTGTGTGCTGTGCGAGGACGCAACGTTGAGAACATGAAGTGAGGGCCAGGGGATTTGGGGTGATGAGAGAACCTAAGAGTGAGAAGTGAGCAGTGGATGGGGAGGATGTTGGGTGTGTAGGGAAAGCAGAGAGCGCCCAGGGACAGGGAAGGGGAGAACACTGCAAAGATGCCCTGAAAGACAGTGGGTGGGATGGGGGAACTGAGTGAGGCATGCAGACGGGTATCAGTGGTTCCTGCTAGAACCCCTTGCCATGACCCCACAGGATCTTGCGCCTGATGCTGCTCCACATCAAATACCTGTATGGGATCCGAGTGGAGGTGCGTGGGGCTCACCACTTCCCTCCCTCACAGCCCTACGTCGTGGTCTCCAACCACCAGAGCTCACTCGACCTGCTTGGTGAGATCCTTCTCAGGGCACACCTCCCCCAGCCATGCCCTTCCTCCTTCCCCAGAATCTCCTCCTCTAGGGGTCCTCACCTCCCCTGCATCTGAACTTTGCCCCCTGGCTCCCTTCTCCCCTTACCCCCCCCCCCCCCCCCCCCCCCCCCCCCCGCACAAACAGGCTAATATATGTTTAATCACCTCTTCCTCCACTCAGGTCTTCCTGGCCCCTCCCCTCAGTCTCCTTTTCCCTTTATCTCCAGTCCTTAGTAGCTGAGACCTGCTTTCCATGACACTTTGCCTCCTTTGGCCTTCACCCTTCACCTTTTACCCTAGGGATGATGGAGGTACTGCCAGGCCGCTGTGTGCCCATTGCCAAGCGTGAGCTGCTGTGGGCTGGCTCTGCTGGGCTGGCATGCTGGCTGGCAGGAGTCATCTTCATTGACCGGAAGCGCACAGGGGATGCCATCAGTGTCATGTCTGAAGTTGCCCAGACCCTGCTCACCCAGGATGTGAGTCCCCCTGTGGAAAAGGAGGGCCGGGGGCATTGTGGAGCAGAGCAGTTGTAAATAAGCTGAGACGCAGGGCCATGGGGCCTCAGAGGTCTCATTACAGCGTCACAACCATATTCTGACCCCTCTGTGTATGTCTTCTTAACCCTCTATCTTCCCCAGGTGCGGGTCTGGGTTTTTCCTGAGGGCACAAGAAACCACAATGGCTCCATGCTGCCCTTCAAACGTGGCGCCTTCCACCTTGCAGTCCAAGCCCAGGTAATTACTACTTCCCCTTCTGCTATGGAGCCCCCAGCTTTCACCATCCCTTTCTTTGTTGGCAGTGGCTTGTCATGGGGCTTTGAAAGGAACTGTGGGCTGTCTGCTTTTCCCTTTCCCCAGGTTCCCATTGTCCCCATAGTCATGTCCTCCTATCAAGACTTCTATTGCAAGAAGGAGCGCCGCTTCACTTCGGGTGAGGGCCCTGAGTAGACGTGGGGCTGGGGGTGGCCAGAAGGACCATGGATGAGAGAGGCTAGAAGGGTGTCCCCACCAGGGAGGAAGATGGGTTAGTGTCAGAACTGAGATGCCCAAAGGATCATCCAGTGTGACCACACATCAACCAATAAATATTTAAGCACCCACCATACCCTGCTACGTGGGTAACACTTGGTCCCTCCTAGAGGGGCTGTTACTGTCCAGTGGGAGAAATAGGCCTGTGTGTGCGAGGCTGTAGTAACACTTGGCAGTAAAGGCTAAACTGAGACAATGGGGGCTGAAAGGGTGCTGTTGAGGTGTCTGGACCCCAGGGGGTTGGAAAAGGCTTTGTGCAGGAGGGTCTCAGAGCACCAAGTAGCTGGCAAGCAGAGGGGCAGTTGTCCAGGGTAGGGAGAACTGAACTGAAAAGTTGGGGAGGGAGTAGCAAGAGAGCTCAGAAACTGTGCCCCACCTGTGGGCAAAGGCCTAGGTATACAGGCCATGATGGTGCTCACCCCCTCCCAGGGCGATGTCAGGTACGGGTGCTGCCCCCAGTGCCTACAGAAGGGCTGACACCAGACGACGTCCCAGCTCTGGCTGACAGAGTCCGACACTCCATGCTCACCGTTTTCCGGGAAATCTCCACTGATGGCCGGGGCGGTGGTGACTATCTGAAGAAGTCTGGAGGGGTGGGCGAGGCCCAGCTCTGAACTCCCCTCCCATCTCCCCCCACCTTGCTCCCACACCTACCAGCCCACTGTGCCCTGAAGCAGGGCCAAGCCCTCTTCCTTGTTTCTCCTCTCCCCACTGTTCCCCTCTTTGGAATCTTCAACTTCTGAAGTGAATGTGGATACAGCACCACTCCTTGCCCCTTCCCAGCTCCCCACTCCCATATACTCTCCTGCCTTGGTGCATTCTCCACTCTGACCCCCCACCCACCTCCTGTGCCATTTTGTCTGCGGGATGGTTGCCTCCCCATCTCTAGTGGCTCACCTACACGAGGGTGTGAACACACCATCCTTTCCCCAGTGGACATTTTTCCTTTGTGATCTTCTCTCCCTCTCCACCCCACATTGGCCAGTGGACTCATCCATTCTGTTGACCAGTACCCTCCCACAGGTCCACAGATTCAGTGGACTTCTCCATTTGTGTGGACTCCTCACACTGTGGCTGGAAGCAATGCCTGGAACATTCCTGGCTTATCCTGGGAACACTCTTCAGCACCCTCACACTCCCTCCCATGGAGCCTCCTGTCAGTGGAGGCTGGACTTTTCTCACATAGAGGCCTCATCCTGCCCATACCCAGGTGCCCAGGGGTGAGCCTACTCCTAGATGCCAGTTTGGTCTCCACATTTCTGCTTCCCCCTGTCCCTGTGGTACGGTTCTTTAGTGGTCCTGGCCCCAATCCAGTCCCCCGCAGCCCTGCTGTACCATTCTAACCACACACAAGGGAAGAGGCAGACATCAGGTGCTGCATTCACTTCTGCTCCCTGGGGAGTTGGGGAAAGGAACTGAACCCTGGCTGGAGGGGCTGGGAGGGCTTTTAATTTATTTCTCTTTCTTTTGAGGCTTTCCCTCTCTGAGCCAGTTTTCATTTCCTCCCGTGGCATTAACCACTCCTGCCTCCCACCCCAGACCTGTGCCCACAAACTGGAGAGGTGGGCTGGGAGCAAAAGGAGAGGGCGGGACCCAGTTTTGCGTGGTTGGTTTTTATTAATTATCTGGATAACAGCAAGAAACCGAGAATAAAGACTGAGAGAGAGAGAGATCTGGGCACTTTCTGGCTGCATTTGTGAAGGCATTAAAGTGGTTCTCACCCAAGCAACCTTACCCCAGCCAGAAGACTCGGGTGGGCCCAAGGCATCCATCATCCCCCACTTCCTCAGCTCTGGAAGTTTCCATCACTCACTGCTCCTTAGTGGCAGATAACCTTATCTGCACTTCCCCACCTGGCCATCCCAGATGATTAGTGGGGCCAGTTTCTGTATAAATTAGGGGACCCGGGCTCTGGAGAGGTTCCTTTTCAGCCGTCTGAGGCCTGGGCCCAGGCTGTTGTCCTCACAGGAGCCTGATGAATGACAAGGAAGCAAGCAGACACACTGGCTGCAGACTTCTGGGGCTGCCAGGGCACTGGAGAGACTCTCATCCAACAATAAGTCATTTGGGGACAGGGTACCAAAAAGGGTCAAGTATGGCTATCTAGGGACAGTGTGGGGAGACTTAAGTGTTGGGAAAGGGCTTGGGGAAAAGAGAAGGTTGAACTACAGAAAGGTATCTGGGACAGCTGGGGGCATCTACTGGCTGATGGGGGTTCAAGCAGAGAGGGGCAGGAGGACTCACAGGCGCCCAGCCTCTCCTCCAGCAGCAGCACCTGGTCACTCAGAGACTCTATCCTGTCACTGCGGCCCCACAGCTCTGCCACCTTTTCCGGCTGTAGCTCTTCAGGGGGCATGGGCAGCACAGCCCGGACCCAGGCCCCCGCCTGACCAGCCCACTACAAAGGAAGGGACACCTCAAGTGTTGGGGGCGGGGTGGGGTGCACCCTGCTGGGAGGGCCTGGCCCACACCACCACTCACCTGCTCCAGCTGCTCCAGGCGCCCTCGCAGCGCCCGAATCTCCTGCCTCAAGTCATGCTTGTCATGTTCAGCTTCCCGAACTGAAAATAAACAGTGTCACCTACAGCCCAGTTGAGCCTGGGCCCTTGCTGCCACCTCTACTCCCACTCACCTGCCACGCTGAGGATGCTGGCACCGGTTGGCGGCTCCAGGACACCCTCTGCGCAAGTGCGCCGGTCCTGCCCCAGCACCAGACCTTGGGGACAGCCGCAGGTGAAGCTGCCTGCCGTGTTCACACAGTGGTGCGAGCAGAGGGTGATGCCAGTCCTACATTCATCCACGTCTAGTTAAGGGAAAGAGAGGGCTAAAGGATGGGGGCAAGCTGGCGCCTTGAGGGTGGTGAGGTCCTGACACCACTGGGGGGTGGGGGTGGGGATGGGGAGGGACCACTCACCCACATGACAGTGCTTCCCACCCCAGCCTGGGGCGCACTCGCACTGCTCTGGCCTGACACAGATGCCTCGGTTCAGACAGGGCTTGGCGCAGATGGCTGTGGGTGCAGAAGGGTGGTTCAAAACAGGACAGCCCACCTCTCCAGCCCCCCAGCTCGCTCCGTCCCCAGGCCTGGGAATACCCAGTCTCACCTTCGTCACAGGTGAGCGCCCCTGGATGTCGCTTCTTCCAGCCCTGGCAGCACACAATGTGGGTCTGCTGTACCTCTCTCCTCACCTCCCTCCATGCCACTTGGTATGTGGTCCTAGAACACAGGCCTGGCTCTGAACATTGGTTTATGGGCTTTGGTCTGGGTTCCTGAAGTTCCGGAAAAACCAGCAGGGTCCAGGCTCCCCAGCCCTCACCTGTAGGTGCTGCAGATGCGCCGTCCATTGCACACAGTGAGGTAGGGCTTATATACTGGCTGGCTGTAGGACTCGTTGTAGTGGAGGGGGACCACCAGCATCTGCTTGGAGCAGACCCCCTGACTGCACCCAGGCCAGGGAAGGTGAGAATACTGAGTGGGCCAGGCCCTAGGGGGCCAGGAATCCCACTCTCCTCAAGACTCCACTGAGCACCCCCCTCCAGAGGACTGCCTCACCCCCCGCTTCTCCCCTTCTAAATGTCACTGTTTTGCCCCCTGTTGAAGTGCCACCACCACCACCACCACCACCCCCCCGCTGTTGAAGTGCCACTCGCAAGTTTCCTGAAGACCTTACACCTGCCCTGTGCCATCTGTCATCACCTCTCTTTGAGGGATCCGCCCTTGGCCCCCTGGGCTGACATCAGTAGCAGGAGGAATGACAGTCCGCCGAAGACAGTGTACAGCTCATTCCTGGACCCCATGGTTCTCCTTGACTCCAAACTGCAGGCTGTGGGCAAGAAGAGGTTAATGGAGGCACTTTCCCTCTCCTATAAGCGCTCCAGCTCCAGCCCCTCCGGGAGTAGAGAGCAGACTGCCGGTGCCCTCTAAGGGAGTCAGCACATTCATCTGTACATACTTGCACTAGCCATCAGGATTGTCACTTTTAACATGACCCCTTCGTTCAGCACACCTGGTCCCCGAAGCATCATGCAAGGGTACACCCCGACACACTCCCTCCACCCCCTCTACACTACAGTTAACTCTCCCCGAGGACCCTCCTATCTGTAACAGGTCCTCTTGTACATTTTTCTATCTTCGAAGCCTCAGAGAGGCACCATTACATCCTCTCACCCTGTACCCAAAACCAGGCACCTAGAAATTGCACCTTAAATACATCCCTACTACCTCCCACACCATCATCCCTCACACAACACTCCCCAACTCACACTCATTCTAAGGCTATTCCCCATTACAATCTCCCCACCTGTCTTTCCCACTCTCCCGGAGACTTCAAGCAGACCAGCCTCAGCAGCAGCAGCTCAGACTGGTGGGCGGGTTAGGCAGGCTGGGAAGGAGAGGAGGGGCCAGGCCAGACAGAATGCTCCCATTCTTGCCCCCTCCCACAAGCCTTCAGAGTTCCTGCTTCATCTGCTCAGTGGTATCCAAGTCCCACTACCCTCACCACCATCCCAGCAAAGGGGCCCCTAGAAGTAAATTTCCAACCCTTTGAGACCTTATTTCTAGACTTCCCAAATCAGCAGAGGGTACTGGCTCTGTACCACCACCAGTACCTCTGGTCCTTGCCACATCCTTCAACCCAACACAGACTTGGGGAGAACTGAGGGGGCAGGGAGAGAGAACGGGCAGAGAAAAGCATGGTCAGGTCATGGGAGAAGAGGCAAGAACAGCTGAAGAAAGAAAGGAGGGCAAGTCATTACAAAAGGCCAAGAGGGGGTGGACAGCCCAGGGCACTAAGGGGAAATTGCCTCCCCTTTCTTGATGACATTTGTTAGGGCCTGGGGGGGGGGAGCAGAATTGAGTCAGCCACCGCCCCCCATGCAAGACTAGACAGGGCCCTATTGTCGCCACCAAAATTCCTTCTTTCAAGGAAGAGGCGGCTCATTGTCCAGCCCCTCACCCAACTGTGGCCTACAAAGGTCAAAAAGGGGCGCAACAAATGCCCACCCTGACCCTTAGCTCCCTTGTCTAGCCTGGGGGTGGCAGGCGCATTCCACCCATGAGGCTGGGGCACAAACCACTGGAGCTCTGGGCTCAGCCCCCCAAGCTTAGGCTGGGACAGGAAGAGAATTGTCCTCTGCAGGAAAGAACCCACAGAGAATCAGGAACCCACACAGAATGGGCATTTAGAGAGCGGAAACACCAAGGGGAGTCCCACCCCAGACCAGGCATCCGGGCACCCAGACCTCAGGCCCTCCATCCCCACCCTCCTTGGGGAGCCAGATCCCCCTTACCTGGAAATGAGCCAAGCCACACTGAGGAAATGGAACTTTATTTCCATTAATACAGGGTTAACACCCACTCAATGGTAGCTAAAAGAGGGGCTGGGGCCTCAAAGAAACTAGGCTCCCGGGGGTACCCCAACACTGAACGTAGGGACTGGGGGATCCCCAAACCTGAGATGGGCCTCACAGGCCATAGATATTCCCCAACACTGACATTTCAAGAACAGAACTGTCCCCATAGGGGAGCCTCAGAACCCCACTCTCATGGGTAGTCCTTCCTGGGAGTTGGGAGAGCTGAGGAAAAGGGAACATGGGGAGAAGAGAAGCTAAAAATGACCTGAGTGGCCTAGAAGGAGACCCCTGTAGTGGGCAGGGGCTGGGTTCTCCTTCGGTAACAGCCAGAGACGGAGGGTCGGCGGTGGCAGCAGCAACAACAGCAGGAGCAGCCACAAGTTAAAAACCTGGTTTCTCTCTTCCCAACCTTGGGCTTGGGAAGCTGAGAGAGCACGGAGCAAACCCCAGACATGAGCTGGGGGAACACCAGGATTTGTCATGTACAGAGAAGAGGAGGAAGGGGTCGTGGGAGCCCTGGTTGGTGCGGGCAGTGTGGGAACAATGGGGTGGTCCCAGGCACATCAGAGCCTGACATTTGCCTTCCAAGGCCACCTCTTGGTTTCTGGGCTGGGGAGTTCCCGGGGCATCTCTGAGGACATCCTCAGGAGAGCCAGGGTTCAATGCAGGTCTCATAAAGCGTACGGTTGGAGTGCCAGGCCGTGTGGGCGATCCCAGCCATCGGACACCTTACTATGGCTCCCCGGGCCAAGAGTGTCTTCAACCCAAAAGAATCCCGCAGATAAACCTTCAAGGTGGGCAAAGGGTCACAGCAGACAGACAGATGAAGAAACAAAATGAGTTCCTGCTGGTGTCCTGGGTCCCCTCTCCCCACAGGGTGAACCCTTCCGCACTCAGGGGTCGGTGGGCAGGGAGGGCTACAGACTGAGGTGGGACAGAGCATGAAGAAAGGGGACACAATCCCGGGGGCTCACCGGTTGCTCCTCCATCTCCAAGACCGTCTCATTGGCGTCATAGAAACCAAAGAAGCTACAAAGAGATTGAGGGTGGGCAGAGGAGGTTATTAGGAATGCTGGAGAAAATCAAGGTAGGCTAGGGGACTTCAGGAACTCATGGCCACAAGACACTCAAAATACTTAACTGGGTATCATGTGCCTCACGAGGTGATACACTGAAACTATAGCAAGGCTTCTGCAGAGTCCCATCAAAAATGTGTGACCTGAACCTACTCCTGAGGAAACAGCCAACAAACCCTGAGGGACATTCTACAAAATGTCTGGACCACACTCCTCAAAAATTTCGATGTCAGAGACAAAGACTGAGGAAGTAGTCCAGAAAAAAAAAAAAAAGAGAGAGACTAAAGAGCTCTGCAAGTAAATGCGACTTGTGATCCCAGGATGGATCTTGCAATGAATCCCCCCCCCCAATAAGGACAACTGGAAAATACCTGAATCAGGTCTATAGAGTAGCCTAGCCATGTTAAGTTCCTGACTTTGATCACGGTATTGTGGCTACATAAGGAATGTCCTGTGCATAGCAGACAGACAGACATACTGCAGTGTTAGGGATAAAGAGACCTCATGTCTACAACCTATTCTCAAACAGTTCACAAACATAACTATACCCTGTATCTGTATAGAGAACAGAGGAGGGCAGAAACATGGTAAAATGTTAACATTTAGAAAATCTAAATGAAGAATACATTAATATTGCTTTTGTAATACTTTATTAACTTATTAAGTATGAAATGATTCCCAAATATAAAGAATAAAAAGGTCTTAAGATTCTCAGAAGCAGTATTTAACTGGCATGGGCCGTGAAAGGGCACTGGCCATGACAAACAAAGGATGATAGTATTTAAAGTCCAATAGTTTACAGGAGCAAAGAGAGGCCACTCGCCTGGTTCTAGAGCACCAACAAAGGCTTCCAAGTGAGGACTCTCCCTTAGGGAAGGCTGTTCCCTAGGCAAATGAAGAGCAGGAGCCAAGGTACAGAAGTGAGGCCCAGCTGGGTGCTGTGGGGAGCTGGGCTGGAGGCCGAGAGGCCATGCTGAGTTGGGCTGGAGGCCAGGAGGCCATATATTTCACCAGGTGTAGGAGAACAGCAGGGGCACACAGACCTGGGTTTGAACTCCAGCTCTGCCGCACACTCCCAAGCATGTGTGGCTGAGCGTATTATTCTCTTTGTCCCATATAAGAATACTTCCTTTGCAGAGAGGAAGTGAAACCCCGTGGTTAGATCAGATAGCCTGACTTCACAAGTTACTGACTCTATGAGGATTAAATAAGGTTTATTTGAGAAGTACTTGGAATAGTGCCTTGACATGTAAAACATGCCATGTAATTGTGAACTATTACTATCTTCACAGGGTTGTGGAGGTAAAATGAGAAAAAACAAATCCCATCCCATGGGAGTCCCATGACTCCTTCACTTAAAACCCTCCAAGGCCTTCCCATATCACTCAAAATAAAAAGTCAAGGGCCATGGTTGCCAAGAGCTGGGGCGGGGGGTGGGGGAAAGCAGGGATGGGGAGTTCATGTTTAATGGCTATGGAGTTACAGTTTGGGGAAAAAAAAAGTTTTAGAGATGGATGGTGGTGATGGTTACACAAGAATGTCAATGTGCTTAATGCCACTGAAGTGTACTTAAAACAGTAACTTTTATGTTCTGTATATTTTAGGGGGGAAAAAAATCAAGGCCTGACTGCCCTACAAAGGCTGAACATCACTGGATCCCTACTGCCCCTTTCATCTCCTCTCCCGCCCTCCCCAGCTCCCTGCACTCTAACCACATGACCTCCTTATTCCTCACACCTGCCCCAGGACCTCTATAGATGCTACTCCTTTCCCTGAGTCATCCCCCCTCCCCACACACCACCACCAGATTTTTCCACAGCTCCTTCCTTCACTTCAAGTTTCTACTCAAATTGCAACTCTTCCAGGACCTGTCTGGCCATCATCTGACACAGGCTCCAGTTATCGTCTAATCCCTTCCCCTGCCTTGTCTTATTACCACCTGACATTTACATTTATTACATTTCCTATACTACCAGATCGTAAGCTACGTAATAGCAGGGACTTCTCTCTCATTTACCCCTGCATCCCAGTGGCCCAGAACAGTGCCTGGGCATACATACAGTGCTCAATACATATTCATTAAGGACTAAGTAGCTTACGTGACATTTTAGATCACTCATGATGGGCAAGAGGTCCATACATAGCACAATGGAGCCCCAGATTTTCCTGAGATACAGGATGGAGGGGACAGGGCTGAAGGCTATTACAGAAGTCCAGATATGTAAAACAGGTGGGAGAAAACATAAAATGGCATGGAACTATACACATCCTACCAATGACAACTTCCTGGTTTTGATACTGCGCTAGAGTTATATAAGATGCAATCGTGGGGGGAACCGGGCGAAGGATACATACCCAGGACCTCTCTACACTATCTTTGCAGCTTTCTATGAATCTGCAATTATCTGAAAGCTAAAAGTTTTTACAAGGCAAGGGTTTAGGGATAGAGAGGAAGCATAGTCTGGAGGACGTAGCAACTGGCTGGATACAAGTTGAGGGATGATGATTCCCCGTTTTGGTCTCCAGTGACAAGATATGTGGAGGGTGAGACATGCAGGCCTGAGATAAATATTACTGGGGGCTGGGGGATGTCCTTAGCCAATCTTCAGGCCACACAGTCCCTTATTACCTAGACTGCCAGGGGGTAATAACACCATCATCAGGACCCCCAATCAGCACCAGGCGGCCCACACGAAGAAAGTTCTTCCTCCATGCTGAAGAGTGGGAAGAAAAGAGCTTGCATCAGTCACAGGGGTCAGGCCCTGTTGGAGAGGCAAACATAGGGGGTCAGAGGGGCAGAAAACGGGACCCAGGTAGGAGCCTAGGGTCTCACCAGTGGCATTGGGATGATCTCTTTCCCCATTAATCAGGGCCAGGAAGCTGCTGGCATTGAGGTATAAGTCATCATGGTGGGGGTCTAGGTACAAAGAGCAGTTAGAAAGACAGTCAGAGAAGCAGGGAAAAGAGGCAAGACCAGATGCTGAAAGGCCAATCAGGGGACTACAATGATAGACAAGGTGACTACTAAGAGTAGCAATAATAGTAATTGTGAACAAGAGAGCAAACACCTTTATCCAGCACCTAGGATGCCAGGTACTGTTCAAAGTATATTACGTATATTACATGTTAATTTCTTTAATCTTTACAACCCCCTATAGGGTAGATATTATATTAATATTTTACAGATACAGAAAACAGTCACAACCAAATATTTACTATCTGGCCCTTTAGAGAAAAAATTTACTGACCCCTGCCCCAGACTAACTCTGAAGCAGTAAGGTAATACACAGAAAGTGTTCTCAATAGCGCCTAGTCACACAGTTATCTTCAGCATCGCTGAAGTTATCTTCAGCATTACTGTTGGTTATGGTACAAGGGGGAGCAGCAGACCCTACCCCCCCAGGGTGCCCCTCCAGTTTGGCATCCCCTATTCACCGTGCCAGTAGTTGCAGATGGAGAATTCTTGGCCCCAGGGGCTGTAGCAGATCCGGTAGAGGTTAGACCTCATGGAGGTAGGGAAGAGCCACTTCAAATAGTCCGTATCTGGCAAGAGAACAGCAGAATCCAGTGGCCCCAAACTTCTGTGTCCCCAAAACTCATAGCCCTCTCAGGAGCCCACCATCCCCACTCACCTCCATACTGTCCCATTTGTGGAGAGGAGAGAGAGATGAAAGAATCCACGTTGTGCTCCTCCATGACGGACAGCAGTGCCCGGCACACCAGGCCCCCTGGAGGCAGAATGCCACGAGGCTGGGACTTAGGTACAGCCAGGTCAACAGCCTCCCCACATGCCACTGCCCCCAGCGTGTCCATAAGAAGAGTGAAGCCCAGAGAAAGCAGGCACACCTTGTAGCAAAAAGTTGTATGTCGTGAGAGTAACAGAGCCAGAATTAGATTTCTGGGTCTCCCAACTCTACCTGTAGGGTGCTTTTTACTCTTTCCTTATCCCTTATGTCCAAGAACCATGGGTAATGGCAAAAGGGGGCAGCAGCATGGGGAGCCTCCCTCCCACTGAGGACACAGAGATAAGACCCAGGTGCTGAGGGAAGTCAGAAAAGTAGGGCTCTGGCTAGGAACAACCAGGTTCAGAAAAGGGGACACCAGGAAGTGTCCCTCAGGTAAGGATCAAGCCTCAGATAGGGCTTAGAAGTTGGGAGGGGGAGTGCACCTACCCTGCGAATAGCAGATGAGATGCACCCCTTCAGGGGCCTCTGCCATGATGGGGGCCACAGCCTCTCCAAACCCTTGCACCTGTTCCCACAAGGGTCGCAAGCTCTCTCTTCCATCGAAGAGATCGAGCACAGTCACCACAGTCCCAGGGTGTGTCTGTGGGAAGGGGGCAATGCTGCAACAGGGGATGGACTATGAAGCCCCTCCACACCGCCCCCTGGCCAGCGTCCACATGCCTATGGCGCCCTGCAATGAGAACCAGAGATCTCGTCCTCCGACTCTCCCAACGCCAGCACCAGCTCCTCTAGGAACTGAGCAGGCCCGGAAGCGCAGGCTTTCAGTTCCCCATTCTCCTTCCCCCGTCACTACAGTCGCCTCCAGCGCCCCACAACCGAGTGTCCCTTGCCAGACCTCGTTGATGTATTCCAGCAGGTGGCGGAAGCTGTATGAGCTGTCAAAGAGCCCGTGTACCACGATGACCGGTTTGTAGGAAGCGCGATGGGGCGCAGGGGCTGCTGGCAGCAGCAGCGGCGGCAGGAACGGCAACAGGAGCAGGATCCCCGCCGGGGGGAGCCGCAGCCCTCTGAGGCCCAGCATGCTCCCGCCTGAGAATGGGGCGATGAGGGCCTGTGAGAGAGATGACAACACGCTCTCCCCTCGGAGCAGACGCCCGGCCATCAAGATCCCCCCCAACCGTGCTCACACTAGGTTCAGGTCACAAAATAGCCTACTTTGAACTTACTTCAGGACTGTAGGGAAACACACCCCCCTACACGCACCGACGCACACCCGAAACCCCGCCCCCAATTCAGCCGGAACTCAGTCCCTGGGCCCAGGGTCTTCCTAACGCATCATGCCAGCCATGCACGACCCTGGCTTTTGCAAGACCCCTGAGCAGCAGCGCAGGCTCCTGGAGAATGCAAGCTCCCACCTGGCCTACGTCCGTGAGCCTGGCTCCGCCTGCTGTTTACTTCTCCCTAGACTGGAACCCGCGGGGGGGTGGGGATGAGGGGAAGGGTGTAAGGACAGCGCGCGCTGGGGAATGACGGATGGGAGAGGGGAGGCTGCTAGGGGTCGCGCTTCGCCGTCACGTCCGGGGCTTTCCCTGGCAACCGTGTCGGCGTCCCCTGAAACGCAAGCCCGGACCGGAGGGGCAATGGAACATTCCACTGCATTCCGGGAGCGGGGGATGAAGTAGGCAGACCGATCCATTTAGGCCGGTGGGGAGAGGAAGAAGCGGCAAACATATCCTGGGAATCTAGAGAAGGCCGGTCCAGGCCCTGCTGCACCAGCGAGCCGAGGGTCCGATTTCTTGCCCTTGATTCGCCCCACTTCCCAATTCAGGCGTCCTGCTCCGCTGCGGAACATGAAATTCTCCCTCCCCCGGGGTGGGGGTGCGGGAGAGGGCGCTGGGGAACAGACTGGGGAAAGGCAGTCCTCCGCATTTCGACCTACGCCGGATCCGGGCTGAAGCCAGCCCAGGCGGACCCCTCCCCACCCCTACCCGCCAGCCGCCGGCCCCAGGTCAGCGCCTTACAACTGTTCATTATGAAGTGCGTGTAGTGCCCTTGTCTTCAGGGACGCGAAGAGTCCTCGAGGCCCCTCGAGCTAAAAGTGCTGGCTGACCCAGTTTCTCCCGGCCTACTCAACTCCGCTCCCGGTATACGACCCACCTCCAAGGGGCGGAGGGCCCCTGGGGCAGCGCTGACTCACGCTAGCGTGGTTCCCATGTCTTTCAACTTGAGGGACCCCCCCCCCCCCGTCTGCCCCTGGCTGGGAGCTCTAGTGGGCGGCTTGCGACGCAGACCCTCGCACCGCATCCGGACTTCCACGCTCCAGGTGTCCTGCACCTCCGCCCGCGACCCCTTCCCGATACCTAGGTGGGCTTTTACTTAGCATTTAAAAGCGTTCCCCTTCAGGAAAAAGGATTTCGAAGCTTGTCTGAGTCCCTCCCTCTAGTCACAAGGTCTTTGCAAGTCTAAAGTTTCTCAATAAAACTGACGTGTGCCGAGAGGTGTGTGATGTGAGGACGGGGTGGCGGTAGGGGGTCAGGAGCTCACGCGAACGCGAACGCGAAACTAGAACGACCAGTTCGGGGCCCTGACCTAAATGTCAGGAGCCTGGGACTGGTCCAAGCGAGGGCTTCAGCTCTGTAGCCTCGGCTTGGACGCGGAGGGGAAGGACACAGCCGGAGAAGGCGACTGCCTCAGTGGGGGGATGGGGAATACTAATCTGAAGGTGGAGGCAGGGGAGGGTTAATGATTCCCCGACTGTGCTTTTGCAAAAAGCCCAAGTCCTATAAATCCCGGTAGACTGCCTACCTTCACCTTCCCTCTCCTTGTAAGCGCTCACAAGATACAATGAAGAAATAAAAGCCCGCAATTACAGCTGTGCTCCAACCTCCCCCCACCCCCCACCACATACACTCCTATCGATTCAGGAGGTGGCTTTGCGTCTTGGCAGGGGTGGTGGGTGGGTGGGATCTGAACACTGATGTGCCCAGAAACTCTAAGAAGCCCAATTATCGAAGAGGGAAAGGGAAACCAAACACATACTCCCAAAATGGAGTTGCCAGAAATGAGCTGATCCACCCCCTCCTCCCAAAGTGCTGAGCTCCTTCACTCTGGAGAAAAAGGTGTCTCTGCATCCCCCCAGCTTCCTCTCTGTCTGCCAACCCTCAGTCCCCCAGCCACAGGCCCAGCGGCTGCTGAACCACTGTAGACCGAAGCCCCCCACTTTACCTGCAGTTCACCCCAGGCCATAACCCTGGGAACTCTTCAAGCCATCGCAGGTCTCAACTCTGCAGTTCTCTCTCATATACAATTACCTTTCCTAAAGTGGGGGAAAGTAGAGCTAAGGATTTGGAGGAAGATCCTGAGAATTTGTGGGGACTCTGAGGGAAGCTGAGGAGGGGGGCCCCTGACTAGGGTGAACGAGATCCGGTGGGGACTGGGGTACTGAATCCACTGAGCACCTGCTCACTTCCTCCCACAATATAATCACTACAGCCAGTCTTAGATGGGAAGACTCTAGAGAATTCTCCCTCCCTCCTTCCTTCCCTTAGTCCCACCCGCCTCGCCTGGTCTTGCTTGCCTCCCGGTTTCCATGACAACTCCAAGGGAGCCCAAACTGGGGGCTTGAATACCAGGGTGAGAGGAGGAGAGACAGAGTGAGGGTACCTCAGAAACTGTCCCCCTCCCTCTTCTCGGTCCCTTTAAGCTCCCCCCCCCCTCTCTCTCCGCCCCCCGCCGCTGTCTTCATCTCTCCATCTCTGTGCCGCTGCCGGCTGCGCAATCTGCACACTGAGACTCCGACGCCAGCCAGGGACCCCACTCCCGCTACAGGGACCCTGTCCCAGTGAGACCACAGGCATGTCATCGGAAAAGTCAGGTAAAAAACAACAAAACCTGCCCTTTCCACCATCTCCAGACTCTTCCCCCCCACCATCCTTGGCCCCAACCCTCTACCTCCCTTACCCCTGGGGGGGGGGGTATTCTGTTTCATTCCCCTTCTGTCCAGCTCTCAACCACCATCCCCCTTCTCCTTCTATATCCCTCCCTTCTCTTTCTTTCCTCCCTCCAATCTCAGCCTTGTCCCCTTGCCAACATGGAAAGGGGACAGGTTGAAAGGGTGAGGGAAGTAGAAGAGTGGCCTAGCATCAGCTAGGTACTGCAGGGACAACAGTATTGGGAGTGACAGATGGACAGATGACACTGGCTTGCATGGGGACATGCAGTGGAGATATATAAAGATATGATCAGATAGAGGTTGTTAGGGGAGTAAAACCCAGAAGACCCTTCTTTATCTGCCCTAAAAGAGGTACTGGAATTCCCAGAGGCTAGGCCCCCTTCCCCAGGGCAAAAAGGCAGAGTGGAATATGTCATCCTCCATGTGTTTATACAACTGTTGAATTAAGCACATGTTAACACTGTGTTGCATGTCTACACATGTGCACACACAGGACTAGCTCAGATGGGCAAGTCGGAGGCAGCCATAGCTTTGCTGGCAAGTGAAAGCTCTGGGCACATTACTGAAGACAGAGAAGAGTGGAGGAGAGTTGCGACCTCAAAATCAGATTGAAAAAAGGAAGGGGGGAGGGTAGATGGCCTAGATCCAATCCCTTTCCTGCCCCAAGACCAAGAGATGCCTTCTCACCCATCTCCTCTGTCTCTCCCATTATCTTTCTCCATCCCTGGCCCTCTGTGTCTCCCCCTTATCCCCTTCCTTATCTTTTCTTTGCCTGTCTTGCCTCTGTCCCATACCCTCTCCTCCGATCACCACCCCCAGGCCTCTCAGACTCAGTCCCTCACACCTCTCCACCACCCTATAATGCTCCCCAGCCCCCAGCCGAACCCCCCGCCCCACCCCCACAGGCAGCCCCCTCCTCTCACCACCACCACCACCACCACTACCACCAGTCCGGGACTGCCACCCTCCCGCGCTTAGGGGCAGGCGGCCTGGCTTCTTCCGCGGCCACTGGTCAGCGCGGTCCCTCATCTTCCGCCACTCTGCCGCGGCCACCACACCACGCCCCGCCCGGCCCGGCCGCTGGGGCGCCCCCACCCGGCTGCGCTACCTTGCCCCGCATGCCACCCGACCCTTACCTGCAGGAGACTCGCTTCGAGGGCCCACTGCCCCCGCCGCCGCCAGCCGCCGCCGCTCCGCCTCCGCCGGCGCCCTCTCATACTGCCCAGGCTCCGGGCTTCGTGGTGCCCACGCACACGGGGGCGGTAGGCACGCTGCCACTGGGGGGCTACGTAGCCCCTGGCTACCCCTTACAGCTGCAGCCTTGCACTGCCTATGTGCCGGTCTACCCGGTGGGCACGGTGAGTACAGGGTGGACAGGGGCCCGGGAGGAAGGTGTGGGGACACATTGCGGGGTAGGGGTGGGGGCTGGTGGGATAGAGAAACAGAGCCAGGGGACGGGGCAGGTTCCTAAGACAAGCCCTAGAGAGAGGAAGGACTGAGGAAAGCCTTGGGAATGTGTGTGTGGTGTATGTGGGTTGCAGGTGGGGGCGGGGGGGTGGGTGTCTGGCAGTCAGTTGGGGTCAGAGATCAGGGTCTGGGAAGGGGAACGGAGCACAGAAGTCCAGAGGAGGTTCAAAAGAGTGAAAGGAGAGAGGGGGAGAAGAAATGGAATCCCAGGACCAAGGAGGAGAAGGGAAAAGAAACCTGGAACTGACTGATTAAGGAAGGCCAGGCAGATATTTGGGGAGAAGAAACAAGGTCTGGAGTGAGCCAAGACAGCACTGGTATGGCCATTCCTTATGGGGAGGGAATGTGGAGACCACTAAGAACATAGGGCAATCACAGCAATGACGAAAAAAGGAGTCTACAAGGAATTTATGGGTGTCATGGAAGGGTAGTGGATGATAAGTTCTTTTGAGAATCAACGTCCAAGAATGGTGCTTTAAAAACCACTCTGCCAGACGCAGAATGTTGGTGGGCTGGGAGAGGATGGGAATGACGTCCTGTCCTCTCCCTGCAACCTTCCTTCCACAGCCCTATGCAGGCGGTACCCCGGGGGGAACAGGAGTAACCTCCACGCTCCCCCCGCCGCCCCAGGGCCCAGGGTTGGCCCTGCTGGAGCCGAGGCGCCCGCCGCACGACTACATGCCCATCGCGGTGCTGACCACCATCTGCTGCTTCTGGCCTACGGGCATCATCGCCATCTTCAAGGCAGTGCAGGTGGAAGGGGAGTCGAGGGCGGCATCTGGGAAAGACAGCCTCACTCGGGTTTTCCTATTCTAACGGAGTGCGGGATGTTCAGGGGAGCATCTCAGAAGGAACAGCGGCTCTGATCCTCTTCCTTCCGCCCTTCCCCCGCAGGTACGCACGGCCTTGGCCCGCGGAGACATGGTGTCTGCCGAGATCGCTTCACGCGAGGCCCGGAACTTCTCCTTCATCTCCCTGGCGGTGGGCATTGCAGCCATGGTGCTCTGTACTATCCTCACCGTAGTCATCATCATCGCCGCGCAGCACCACGAGAACTACTGGGATCCGTAAGGGCTCACCCGGCCCGGCCCCACCCTGCGCCCCTCAACTTCCCGAGCGCGTTCTGCAGCCACGCCGCGGATCCAGTGGGTGCCCCGCACACCTGCGGATCCAGTGGGTGCCCCGCACACCTGCCTCTGGGGCCACCAAATTTCGATACAACCTAAACTCGGCCTCCACGGAACTTCTCGCCTTGAGGGCACGCTCCGAATCCAGTTCCTCAGGAACCCCGGAAAAAAACCCACCCCCAGAAATGCCACTTCCCGGGATCCCCGCCAGATGCCCGGCCCTCAGTCACTCCAGTCCCCCGCCTCTAAATGCAGCGCCCCCAGCCGAGCTCCCTCGGTCTCCGCTCCCCAGCCGGAGACAGGTTCCCAAAGCCCCGCCTCCTCTATAGGCTCCGCCCCGGATCTGACAAAACCCCGCCTCCAGGTCGGCAGGCTCCGCCTTCTTTTCCGTCCCCGCGGGGTGATTCAGTCCAGTGATTGGTTTGTGGCGCTAGGTCTCCCGGACAGACTGACAGACTCTTCCCCTTCTCCCCGCGCAGGGGGCCTAGCCCGGGGTAGCCACGCCCTCACGCTTTCTCATCTTTTCGTAGTACAGTTTTGTCTCCTCCACCCCGGTCTCTTGCTATTTTCTTGCTAATCCCAGCACCTCTACTTTTGGTATTTTTGGAATGAGATTTGGGAGGTTCCCAGTTTAGGACCTTTCACCCCGGGATGACGAAAGTTCCCGTTCTCTGTAAATATTCCCTTCCACCTATCCCAACCAGTGGGCAGCTGGGCAGAAGGTAACCCAGGGTACATACTTCGTACTTCCCAACGTCAGGAGGAGCCAGTCTGCTCCCCGCTCCCCTTGGCAGTCCCCACGTTGTTCTGATTTGTGTGTGAGTGTGTGTGTGAATTTCTGAAAGAATATTAAAGAGACTAAGTGGATTTATCACCCGCACTTCCGAAGACTGCAGCCTTGCAAAGGCCCTCCTCTTTTGTTTGCCCCTTTTACATCCCCTTAGCTTCCCTTCCAAGGGAAAGAAAGATAAAAGAAAACTGATAGAGACAAAAGTGGACAATGTTCAGAGTGGACAATGTCCACAAACATTCAGATCAGAGCAGAGCCCCAGGGAGGAGGTCACTAGGCTCTCAAAGACACCGGAAAGGCACAAATGTGGGGGCTGGGGGCAGGGGGACATCTCCTTAGGAATCCCACCAGGGTGATCTGGTATGAGGTCCATTCTTGGTGGGGATTTCTTTCCCTAGCATATATTTTCCACTTCCTACTAGACAGGGCTTAGAGCTTTGAAGAGAGAGGATTTACAAGTAGACCCAACTATCTCTCCCCACAACTCCAGGAAATCAGGAGAACAGGACAGACTATTCTGAAGAAGTTGGTCAGGGATTGGTTGACAGGGAAAACATGCCAAATGCCTACAGCTGTTCCTGCCTTCAGGCCAGAGGGTGGCAAACAGCCTGGATTGGAGCCCTGCATGGTTTGTTGTACCTGTATAGGCGAAGGGAACAGAGTGCTATGGGAGGAGGTTATCCAATATTACTGACTGTGTGACTTAAAAGCAACAGAAATTTATTTCTCACAGTTCTGAAGGCTGCAAGTCTGAGCATAGCATAGTTGGGTGAGGGCCCTCTTCTGAGTTACAGACTTGTCATTGTATCCTTACTTGTTGGAAGGGGCAAGAGAGCGCTATAGGGTTTCTTTTATAAGAACACTAATCCTGTTCATGAAAGCGCCACCCTCTTGATCCAAGCACCTCCCAAAGACCCCACCTCCTAATACCATCAACTTGTGCAGTATGATTTCAACATGCAAGTTTTGGAGGGACCACAAACATTCAGATCAGAGCAGAGCCCCAGGGAGGAGGTCGCTAGGCTCTCAAAGTCCAGCTGGACCTAGTTGCCCTCTCCCACCCTGAGGTCAACCAGGAGGCCTCTGGTGGGGGTGGGGCAGTGCATAAACAGTGGACTTGATATCTTCAGCTGTACACCTGCGGCCCAGAGTTCTATGCTGAATTCATGCATTCATACAACGTGTGTCTGCAGGATGCCACAAGATATCTGCTAAAACAACGGATGTGAACACTGACCTCACGGGGTTTATGATCTAGAAGGAAAGCCATGTGTTGAGACAGGAGACACGGAGGAGGATGGGATGGAGTATGGAAGTCATGGGCTCTCCTTTGGACTTTTCAGATTTTATGTTTTGCTCACCAAACAGCTTGAAAAAAGAATTCTTTGCACATTGTTTCCACTTCCTCACCACCTACTCACTACCCCCCTTAAATAAGTATTGTCAGGGATGTGTCTCTGTCTCTCTTTCATACCCACTATTTCTTCACCCTTTTAAAAAAAATTTTAAAGCTTTAAAATGTGCTCTCATTCCCTACTCTACTCAAACCGCTCTCTCATATGTACCCAATGACCAGAAGTTATCAGGAACCCAAATCAGCGGTATTTGCCTAGTATATGCACACTGCCTCTCTGAACCCTCCTATGTCTGTCCCTTTACCCTAGATTCTCCACTCCCCTGATTTAGGGACATGTAATCCCCCCACCAACTTCCACATATATTTCTAATCATCCCTTCACCTCTCCTTTTTTTCTCCTCCCTTCCCCTAAATGTCCATCTCCAGATTTTTTCTTTTTCTGAAATCTTCCTCTGAAAATCCCATCTGCTCCAAATTCAGATATCATTTCTAACTAAATGTTTCTCTGCTATAGACAGAACAATTGTATTCTCCCCCCAAATTCATATGTTGAAATCTAATCCTTATATGATGGTGAGGACTTTGAGAGGTGATTAGGTCATGAGGACAGACCCTCACAAATGGGATTAGTGTCCTTATAAAAGAGACCCCGGAGAGTTCTCTTCCCCCTTCTACCACATAAGGACACAGTGAGAAGACAACCTTATTTGTACCAGAGGGGGCTCTCATCTTTTTCTTTTTTTTTTTTTTTAATTTATTTGACAGAGATCACAAGTAGGCAGAGAGGCAGGCAGAGGGAGAGGAAGGAAAGTAGGCTCCCTGCTGAGCAGAGAGCCCGATTCGGGGCTCCATCCCAGGACCCTGGGATCATGACCTGAGCCGAAAGCAGAGGCTTTAACCCACTGAGCCACCCAGGTGCCCGAGGGGGCTCTCATCTTATACCAAATCTGCCAGCACCTGGATCTTGGACTTCCCATTCTCCAGAACTGTGAGAAATTTCTATTTATAAGTCACGCAGTTTATGGTATTTTGTTACAGTCGTCTGTGTTGACTGAGACATTCTCCAACCTATATTCATGCAGGCACTCTTTCAGTGCCAGGGCAATACGGCCACAGGGACCATGCTGCTTGCTGAAACTCTAAATTCAAATTGTTTCAAACAAAATGATGAAACGCCACGGAAAACCTGTTTTCCTGTTTCCTGTTAACGGCACCATTTCCCTATCCCCTTATCTGAAAACTTGATGCTTCCTCCGTCTCCCTCCCGCCTTTACTTTCGGTGGGCTGTGAACCCAAATCAATTCCATCATCGTAATATCTTTTGAATCTGTAACTTTTCCTCAGCCCTTGTTGGAAAAAATGACCTCATCTAGGATTGCTGCAACAGCGCCTCTAAAAAAATCTCCCTATTTCTTACCTCTCGTAGCTCCCAGTCTCCTTCAACAGTGCTATCCCTAAACACATTTCTTTTATAATTCCGCTGCTCAAAAGCCCTTCAAGATTCCCTATTGCTTACTCAATTATTTATAAAACTGTAATCTGGCCTTCAACCACTTCCATAATTTAAAAACATCCAGCCTTCTCCCTTCAACCTAATCTCTAACCAAACTGAATTACTCATCATTCCCACCCCCAGGTCCTTGCCCAGCTGTTCTCAAATCTTAGACCTCTTTCTCTAAACTCTGTCTCTTACAAACCAAACTGTTGGCTGCTTGTCATGTGTTTCAGACCATATCTGAGCTGGTGCTCATGATGTTCTCCTCCTTCACGTCTGCATCTCCATTTGGCCAAATTTTACCTATCCTTCAGGGCTCAGATCAATTCACCCCCTGACTCAAGCCAGAAGGGATTTCTCTCCTATGGGTTGGACTGAAGCAGGGGTTTCTAAACAGAGCTCCAGACATTCCCTGGAGCACTGATTCTTACCCCCGGCTCTACATTAGAGTCATCTGGGAGCATTTAAAAATCCCAAAGCCCAGGACACATCCCGAACCAATTAAATCACAGTCTCTCAGGCATTAGTATTTTTTTAGCCATCCCCAGGTAATTCCAAAAGACAGTTAAGGTTGGGAATTACAGGCTTAGAGGCAGTTGAGGGACCACAAAGGGAGAAGGGGGAAGCCCAAAAGGTATGGCTTCAACTAGAGCAACTTTCTTTAATAGAAAGGTATGCAGGTCTAACACCCATACATTGTTTACTTTATCTGCATTTTCCCATCTCTTCCCACCTGATATCTTGATGTACTACATGTTTTACTTTGAGAGCTGCTTGAAGGCAGGAGCCAAATTTGGCTTATCTCTGGTTTTTAGTTCCTCCTCAGGTAAAACATCTTGTACCCATCTTTGAACTCAATTGAATGGAAAAGAATTAGGCAGAGGAAGAAATGAATCACAATGGCTTCTTCCAAATCATTTCCCCCAGCCTCCTGGAGTGAAGTGAAGGTATATTCCTTTGAGTGTGGAGTGAAGTGAAGGCATATTCCAATTTGATTCTCCACCCACTTTACCTCAATTCCCTCCCTGCATGGTGCCCTTGGCTCTTGCACCACAATGGACAGAGATTCCCTGGCCCCTTCTAACATCTACTTGGGAGATTTAATTCCCCCATGATTTGATTCTGGGTCATCATTCCCCCTCATTCATTGAAAATTTAGTGCCTAGGTTACTGCCTCCCTCTCTATTCATTATTTTTGGTGGCTTTGATATCCCTGTAGATCACCAACTAGCATACTGGTCAGTTCCTGGCCTTCCTCACTTCCACTGAGGTTTTCCCCCACTCCCCACTGTCATACCTTCAACTTGGTTACCATCAATAACTGCCACCTCTCCCAAATCTGTTCAGTCTTTGCATGTTACCTTTCCGGGCTAGATCCTCCGCAGCTCCTCCATTCAACACCCTATTCCAAAAATTCCTCAATCCCACCCAGATCTTCCATCCATCAACTCTCTCACTCCTCACTGATATTTGATCCCCTCAATTCTTCATTCCCCTCAGTACACAGTGTAGATCCCAAGGTTCAAAACTATCATTACGTCTCAGCCCTTGTCCTTATATTCTTGGCCTCTCTCCTTCAGACACATTTGAGTCCCGTTTCAATCCAACTCTGTCTGTTCCACACCTGCACCCAACAGCTAAATATGTCTGAGGCAAAACACACAGTCATATTGTCTGGTCTCACTTCCTTTCAGCCCTCAGTATGGCCTGCTCACGTTATCCCAGGCAGTTCACATTCCCCAAATCTGAGACCACAGTTTCACAAAATGATGACCTTTCTTCCTATTCAGTGACAAAATAGAAATTTTCAGGAGAGCTTCCTCCTGGTTTCACTCCCAAATCTACTAGGCCACCTGCGTCTCAGCTGTATTTATTGTCTTCTCCTTGTTACTGCAAGAGAAGCTGACCTGCCCCCAGACTCCATCTCATCTGTGTAATGGGATCCTGTCCCTTCTTACCTCTCAGAAACAGAACTTTTTTTTTTTTAAAGATTTTATTTATTTATTTGAAAGAGAGACAGTGAGAGAGAACATGAGCAAGGAGAAGGTCAGAGGGAGAAGCAGACTTCCCATGAAGCTGGGAGCCTGATGTGGGACTCGATCCCAGGACTCCAGGATCATGACCTGAGCTGAAGGCAGTCGTCCAACCAACTGAGCCACCCAGGCGCCCTCAGAAACAGAACTTTTGAAATTAACTCCTCTCTCTCCTGCACAGTTTTCCCCCTTTAATGAAACATCCCCACCATTATACAAAGATGTACGAAAATATAGTTCCTCTCTGAGAAGAGAAAAAAAAAACCCTTATTTTCTATTCACCTGTGCAGTGAAAGCACAACATTCAGAAGATTGGATACTGGGGCCCCTGGGTGGCTCAGTTGTTAAGTGTCTGCCTTCAGCTCAGGTCATGATCCCAGGGAGCTGAGGTCCAGCCCCACATTGGGCTCCCCGCTCGGCAGGAGGCCTGCTTCTCCCTCTCCCTCTGCTGTTTCCCTGCTTGTGTTCCCTCTCTCAATGTGTCTCTCTCTGTCAAATAAATAAATAAAATCTTTAAAAAAAAAAAAAAAAAGAATGGATACCCCTTGGCAGGAAAGGAATTGCAATCCGAGGGGAATATACACAGGAAACTTTAACAATAACAGGAAATTTTTTTTCTTTTCTTTTAAGATTTTATTTATTTATTTGACAGGCAGAGAACACAAGTAGGCAGAGAAGTAGGCAGGGTAGGGGGCGGGGAGGGCTGCTGAGCAGAGAGCCCGATGTGGGGCTTGATCCCAGGACCCTGGGATCATGACCCAAGCTGAAGGCAGAGGCTTTAACCCACTGAGCCACCCAGGCACCCCTCTTTTCTTTTCTTTCTTTTTTTTTTTAGATTTATTTATTTATTTTAGACAGAGAATCTCCAGCAGACTTCTGCTGAGCAAAAAGCATGACACACGGCTTGCTCCTAGGACCCTGAAATCATGACCTGAGCAGAAATCAAGAGTCACATGCTTAACTGAGTCAGCCACTCAGGCACCCCAGGATGACTTTATTTCTTAAGCTGCATGATGTTCCTTAAATTACTTTGTAATATATATGCACCAAGATTGAGAAACTTGGGCTAGACCATCTACAACTTTTGACACAGTTGAATGCTCCTTCCTCCTTGAAATGCTTTCTTCACTTAAATACTCTTTCTGGATCCAACTAAAGAAAGTATTATATTCCCTAGTTCCTTATTTGCTGCTCCTTCTGTCTTCTTTGACAGCTCCTACTTCTCTTCCAGACTCCCACATATTAGATGGCCTATGGACTCTTCCCTTGATCCTCTCCCTAACCCAAGCTCCTATGCTACCATTGTCCCCTGACTAGCCCCTTAAATGGATTTTCTCTTTCCATTTGTGACTGATACAGTCCTTCCTCCATGCAGAAATCAGAATGATCTTTTAAATTACCAGATGATATCGCTCATCTTGCTCAAACCTTCTGATGGCTACCATGTATACACTTAGAACAAAATCTAAAATACTTACATTGACCTATGAAGCCTACCTGACCATGTTCTTCCCTACCTCTTTGACTTCATCTCCTCCCACCTTTTCCCTTGCTCCACCCACTCTGGCCTCCTTGCTGTTTTCTTAGATGCTATAAATTTAACATAAAAGTCCTATTCCCTCCTACCTCAGGGCCTTTGCACTCCTGTTTTTCTCTTCCTGGACACTCTTCCTCCAATTGTCTGCACGCCTGTTCCTTTACATCATTTGTGTCTTTGCACAAATATCACCACCACAAGGAGGCTTTCCCCTCATCACTTGATTAAAAACAGCACGGTGCCCGATATTGTGGTCATAATGTATGGTCATGACTCAGTAAAGAGCAGCTCTCATCATTAAATGTTTCACTGTGGAAAAGCCTGCCTTTCACAGCTTCATCCTGCCTCAAAACACTGCTCATAAAGGATATGCAAGCAAAATGCTTTGGGAGCAAAGAGGAGGGAGGAACAATTTTGATATAAATCCCAGAACAACTAAAACCACAGAAACCACCAAAGCTATACAGAAGGGAAAATTTATTTAGCCTTTGGAAAGCTAGAGTTTTTGTCTCTCATGCTGATGATAAATGGCAGAGAGTAAGTGCAGCATATGGTTCCATGTGGTGAGTATGGAATGCAGGGGAATGTGCGGGTATAAAAAATTCCAACCAGCTTGATGCCTGGTGACAGGACAGCCTGCATGGAGTATTGAAATAGTCTGGGAAAGCTGAGATTGACAACCCAGAGATGAATATTACTGAATGCAAAGTGGCTTTCACTTCCGTATCCCTCCTGCATTGTATTGCTTCCCTCACCTGCAATAAATCCTTTCAATCTTTGCAGATCAAAACTATGGCCATACTCCAAAGCTCAAACCTCTGGACTCCTTTTCAGATCACATCCCAGTTGGGAATAACTTCCCCAACACTTATCACTTTCACCTTTGCATCTGGAGCTTTTGTTAACTATGACACCTTACTCTTTATTAGACTGCTGGTGGGGATCTCTGTATATATCTCCATTTTTCTTATTTATTTATTTATCATTATTTTAATTAACATATAATGTATTATTGGTTTCAAAGGTACAGGTCTGTGATTCATCAGCCTTATATAATACCAAGTGGTCATTACAGCACATGCCCTCCTTAACTTCCATCACCCTGTTACCCCCTCCTTCCCCCTCCTCCCCTTCAGCAACCCTCAGTTGGTTTCCCATGATTAAGAGTCTTTTATGGTTTATTTCCCTCTCTGGATTTATCTTGTTTTATTTTTTTCCTCTCTCTCCGGATGATCCTCTATTTTCTTTCTTAAATTCCACATATCAGTGAGATCATATAATTGTCTCTCTCTGATTGACTTATTTTGCTTAACATAATACCCTCTAGTTCCATCCACATCATTGCAAATGGCAAGATTTCAATTTTTGATGGCTGCATAATATTCCTCTGTGTGTGTGTGTGTGTGTGTGTGTGTGTGTGTGTACGACATCGTCCTTATCCATTCATCTGTTGATGGACTTCTGAGCTCTTTCTATAGTTTGGCTATTGTGGGCATTGCTGCTATGAACACTGGGGTGCAGGTGCCCCTTCAGATCATTACATTTGTGTGTTTTTTAAAAATTTTTTGGAAAGATTTTATTTGAGAGAAAGAGGCAGGGATACTGACAGAGCATGAGCAGGGAGAAGAGGGAGATGGAGACTCCCCGCTGAATGGGGAGCCAGATATGGGGCTCAATCCCAGAACCCCAGGACCATGACCTGAACTGAAGGCACTCACTTAATTGACTGAGCCAGCCAGGCACCTCTTCATTTGTGTCTTGTAAATATCCAGTAGTGCAATTGCTGGGTCATAGGGTAGCTCTATTTTCAACTTTTTGTATCTCCATGTTTCACTGATAAATTCTGAGTACTCAATAAAGATTAGTGAATGAATAAGAATCTTACTTTACCCATTTAAAGGACAGGTGTCACATGCTTTGTGTGTGTAGAGACAAGAAGTAACAACCACCAGCTCACAAATTATCTTGCACCAGGTCCTAAACCTCTTCTCAATTTGTGCCATCAGGTTAGATCTTTGATAAAGGCAAAACAATGCCCCCATAGAGCAGACACAGACCCATAACAAACTGATGGTTGCCAGAGGGGAGGGGGCCAGGAGATGGGCAAAGCTTATGAAGGACAGCAGGGCATACAAGCATCCGGTTATGGAATGAATAAGTCACAGGGATAAAAGGTACACTGTAGGAGATATGGTCAGTCTTATTTTAATAGTTGTATGAGAGACAGATGGTCTCTACACTTGTGGTGAGCATGGCATAGCATTTAGACCTGTCCAACCATTACATCATATACCTGAAACTAATGTAACATTGTGTGTCATCTATACTTCAATTAAAAAACCCACACACAAAATGCCCTTTTTGGATAGGGCAAGGAAAGTAGCAGAATATGGCCAGATCCTCTGAGCCATCTTGGAAGTAGGTGACTCAGAAAGAAGGATGGATGGATGGAAATGACTCCAGGTGAGATTTTAAAACATTTATAGGCAAATTCTTAGAAACTTGTCAAATATGGGGATTTGCCTCAGAATGATCAACAGCATTAAATGCCTCCTACAATGACTTGGATGAAGGGAGAATTGTTCCTGCATAGGGTTTATTGTCCATTTTCACATAGGGTTTATTGTCCATAATCACATAGCAGAGACAGTGACACCCACCCCCAAGTCCTTCCATTATCCCAGATGTCTCTTTGACTTTGACTTTCTTAACACAGAGTCTTCCTTAATCACATTCCCTTTCCAGAGGTTCCTGTGTGTTGCTCCCCACCCCTCATCCCTCTCACCTGAGGCAGGGGAAATGTCTTAAACAAGCACAGGGTTAAGTCCTGTCCCAAAGCATCCATAGAATTAGGTGTTGGAGAGGCTTTGTCCTTGCAACACCAAGAGAAGAGAGAGAACAGAGGTCACTAGTATTGGGAGGTTGGGATTGAATCTAGTCACTTGGATAAGAAGGTTCCCTAACTCTAACCCTAACCCTAATCTCCTTCCCTCAAGGCTGCTCTTCTTCCACTTCATTCTCAAATCTTTAGGGGAAAGAGAAAGGAAACATTGCTCCTTCCTCACTCCCCCATCCAAGGTTCTACCCTAACAGGTAAGCAAATTTTCACTTGTCATCCTCTTTTTATGTCCTCCTCAGATCCCATGTTCTCTACTCAGGCCTGGGAATATAATCCTCCTAGCTTGCTTCCCTGCTTCTTCCTGATTCCTCGGTGACTATCCCTAAAGAGCTGAGCCCCAGCAGAATGAGGCTCAAGGGGCAGGGAACCAGAAGAGAGCAGGCAGTGAGTCAGTTAATATTTATGCAGCAACACTTTTGTTTTGTTTTGTTTTTTAATTTTTAAATAAACATATAATGTATTATTAGCCCCAGGGGTGCAGGTCTGTGAATCACCAGGTTTACACACTTCACAGCACTGATCATAGCACATACCCTCCCCAATGTCCATAACTCCAACCCCCTCTCTAGAACCCCCTCCTCCCAGCAATCCTCAGTTTGTTTTGTGAGATTAAGAGTCTCTTATGGTTTGTCTCCCTCCCGATCCCATCTTGTTTCATTTATTCTTTTCCTAACCCCCAATCTCCCCACGTTGCATCTCCACTTCCTCATAGCAGGGAGATCATACAATAGTTGTCTTTCACCGATTATTTCACTAGGCATAATACCCTCTAGTTCCATCCACATCGTCGCAAATGGCAGGATTCCATTTCTTTTGATGGCTGCATAGTATTCCATTGTATATATATACCACATCTTCTTTATCCATTCATCTGTTTATGGACATCTAGGTTCTTTCCATAGTTTGGCTATTGTGAACATTGTATGCAGCAACACTTTGTGGAAGAACCAATTCCCTGCCCTATTTCTGAGTCTCCATATCTTGGTCCCTTCCTGTTTCTCAATTTGAAACCTGGGGTAATCTAAAAATCTATGGATTTCTCCTCTGATGAGTCTGAGTCCTCTTTCACAAAACCTAAAACCTAAACTCTGTGTTTTCATTGTGATGAAATTCAAATTTTATTTATTTAAAAAATAAAAACATTTTCATTTTGGGTGGTTTGGATTACTTTTTTTAGGAGTTTATGTGCTTATGTTTGTATGTGTTTTTATAGTCAGGTGACAAGTGATCACCTGAAGAGACACAGTCAACCACTTAATTTAGTGGTTTTCAGTACGGGGTCTATATAGAACTGAGATTCAATTCTAACTCATTCTTTGAATAGTAGCAAAAATGTCTCACCCCCAAGGAATATCCCTTAATCCTTCATCCACTCTCATAGCATCTCAGGCTTCTTCATGCCACCGTAATTAGTATTTCCTTGACCAGACTCGAAGTTTCCTGAGAGCAGGGACTGTGTCAGTCTCATTCCTCTATGTATTCCCACTTCCTAGCATGCTGCCTGGAACAGAGCAGGTCCTCAATAAGTATTTGTTGAATGAATGAATGAGATGACACAAACGAAACTGAGAAAAGGCCTCTGCCCTGCAGAGTCTTTTGGAACTGAAGCATACACACAAAAAATAAGAGAACATTACAAAGCACAGAGTACAGTAACAGAGTTAACAGAGTACAGATTCTTCTCATTGAGAGAAGCTGAACTTTGAAGGGTCATCAGAGTGGCCCTCTCAGTTAAGGCACACCATACAAATTAGCAAACTTTGTCCAGGGATTAGGGTCCAATCAAAGATTTTGTGACTCATTCTAGATGTCCTGCCTTTTCAAAAAATCCTTGAAATGGAAAGGGGAAAGGGGAGGGAAAAAAGGTAGATTAATTTTCCATAGGAGATCAGGGATTATAAGAATCACAGTATTTAGCCATAAGGGAAGAGGTAGTAGTGTGGACTAAGGTTATTCTGACACAGAAACTAGAAATAAAACTTGAGGAAAAGTCTAGGTTAGTGACTTGAGTCTCAGTACAAAACAGGAAGAGGGCTATTTTGACATAATTCTGTTTGTACTGATGAAACCTCCTCCCCTTCCAGCTGTCCTGACATGGTCCTTGTAGTCTGGGGCACAATGGCAGGTAATTAGAGAGCCAACTGAAGAAGGAGCCAAAGTGATGTACTAAGAACATTATTCTCATTTCCTGAAGAGCTCAGCCTATGCTGGGAGCTAGTCAAGCAAGGCTGAATCACAAAAGGGACCTACATCTTTTAGAGGAGTAGAAGGACCAGTTTTCCACTGACACACCTAGAGGGGCAGGTTTTACCAGTTATATATGTAAAATATAGTACAAACTGAAGGGGCACAGAGCAAAGGTGACAAGAATGGGATGAGTTATTCTAGAATCATACTATTCAAAGTGTCGTCCGTGGATCAGCAGCACCACCATCCAAGAGCTTGTTAGAAATGCAGAATCAGCACAAATGAACTATTGGGACTTCATCAAGGTAAAAAGGTTGTGCACAGCAAAGGAAACTGTCAACAAAACTAAGAGGCAACCTACAGAATGGGAAAAGATATTTGCAAATGTCCTATCGGATAAAGGGCTAGTATCCAAAATCCATAAAGAACTTACCAAACTCTACAACCAGAAAACAATCAGTCAAGAAATGGGCAGAGGACATGACCAGACATTTCTCTAAAGGAGACAAACAAATGGCCCACAGACACATGAAAAAAATCCTCAACATCTCTTGGCATCAGGGAAGTACAAATCAAATGAGATGCCATATCACACCAGTCAGAATGGCTGAAGTTAATAACTCAGGTTAGCAAGCTTGTGGAGAAAGGGAAACCCTCTTACACTGTTGGTGGGAATGCAAACTAGTGCACCCACTCTGGAAAACAGTATGGAGATTCCTTAAAAAGTTGAAAACAGATCTACCCTAGAACCAGCAATTGCACTACTAAGTATTTATCTAAAGGACACAAACATAGTGATTCAAAGGGGCACTCGCACCCCAATGTTTATAGCAGCAATGTCCACAATAGCCAAACTATGGAAAGATCCCAGATGTGTACTGACAAATGAATGTATAAAGAAATTACACACACACACACACACACACACACACACACACAATGGAATACTACTCAGACAGCAAAAGGAACAAAATCTTGTCATTTGAAATAACGTGGATGAAACTAGAGGGTATTGTGTTAAGCCAAATAAGTCATTCAGAAAAAGACAATTATCATATGAATTCACTCATGTGGAATTTAAAAAAACAGAACAGACTAATATAGGGAAAGGGAAGGAAAACTAAAATAAGATGAAAACAGAGAGGGAGGCAATTATGAGACACTCTTAACTGTAGGAAACAAACTGAGGAGGAGAGCTGGAGGAGAGGGAGTGGGAGGAGGGGGTAATTGGGTGATGGGCATTAAGGAGGGCAAGTGATGTAATAAGCACTGGGTATTATATGCAACTGATGGATCACTAAATTCTACCCTTGAAACTGGTAATACAGTAAATGTTGGCTAACTTGAACTTAAATAAAGAATTTTAAAAAGGTTTTGAGTAAAAGAGCATCTCTTGAGAAGTACAAAAGTTTGGAAAAATAGGGCAGACAAAACTCAAAGTCAAGAAGAGCTAAGGTGGGGCGCCTGGGTGGCTCAGTGGTTTGGGCTGCTGCCTTTGGCTCGGGTCATGATCTCAGGGTCCTGGGATCGAGCCCCGCATCGGGCTCCCTGCTCCGCAGGAAGCCTGCTTCCCTCTCTCTCTCTCTCTCTCTGCCTGCCTCTCTGCCTACTTGTGATCTCCGTCTTTCAAATAAATAAATAAAATCTTTAAAAAAAAAAAAAAAGAAAAGAAGAGCTAAGGAAACATGATTAAATGGCATGTGGTATCCTGGGTGGGATCCTGGGACATAAAAAGGTCATTGGACAGAAAGTAAGAAATCTGAATAAAGTAGACTTTAGAGAAGGGAGGGAGGGAGGAAGGAAGGGAAGGAGGGAGGGAGGCAGGGAGGGAGGGAATGCAAAATTATAGACCCCACTCCAGACTTCCTAAATCAGAACCTGAGATTTAAATTTCCCCAGGTGATATGAATGCACATAAAAGTTTGAAAAGCACTAAGACTTCCTGAGGAAAGTCTTGAGAGCCAGTGATGAATATGAGGGAACAGGTAAGGAGAAGCTTCAGGGATCCCAGGAGCAGAGGCAGCTGGGGAGAAAGAGGCTTGAGGGTTTCTCTTGCAGCACCCGGGACTGAACCAGCGAAAGAGCAGGCTGGATGGCTCTGGCAGGGAGCCCGGAACACAGGGATAAGGAGTAGCACAGGTGGGCCTGTGGGTCTTCAGAAATAAAGACTGCTACCGCCTCTTTGTTTTCTTGACTGTTTCCTTTGCTCTGCAGAAGGTTTTGATTTTGATGAAGTCCCAAAAGTTCATTTTCGCTTTTGTTTCCTTTGCCTTTGGAGACATATCTTGAAAGAAGTTGCTGTGGCTGATATCGAAGAGATTACTGCCTATGTTCTCCTCTAGGAGTCTGATGGATTCCTGTCTCACGTTGAGGTCCTTTATCCATTTTGAGTTTATCTTTGTGTACGGTGTAAGAGAATGGTCGAGTTTCATTCTTCAACATATAGCTGTCCAGTTTTCCCAGCACCATTTATTGAAGAGACTGTCTTTTTTCCACTGTATATTTTTTTCTGTTTTGTCGAAGATTATTTGACCATAGAGTTGAGGGTCCATATCTGGGCTCTCTACTCCATTCCACTGGTCTATGTATCTGTTTTTATGCCAGTACCATGCTGTCTTGGTGATCACAGCTTTGTAGTAAAGCTTGAAATCAGGTAACATGATGCCCCCCCCCCATTTTATTTTTGTTTTTCAACATTTCCTTAGTGATTCAGGGTCTCTTCTGATTCCATACAAATTTTTGGATTATTTGCTCCAGCTCTTTGAAGAATACCGGTGGAATTTTGATCGGAATAGCATTAAAAGTATAGATTGCTCTAGGCAGTATAGACATTTTAACAATGTTTATTCTTCCGATCCAAGAGCATGGAATGGTCTTCCATCTTTTTGTGTCTTCTTCAATTTCTTTCATGAAATGGGAGAAGATATTTGCAAATGACAGTACAGACAAAAGGTTGATATCCAGGATCTATAAAGAACTTCTCAAACTGAACACACACAAAACAGACAATCATATCAAAAAATGGGCAGAATATATGGACAGACACTTCTCCAGTGAAGACATACAAATGGCTATCAGACACATGAAAAAATGTTCATCATCACTAGCCATCAGGGAGATTCAAATTAAAACCACATTGAGATATCACCTTACACCAGTTCGAATGGCCAAAATTAGCAAGACAGGAAACAACATGTGTTGGAGGGGATGTGGAGAAAGGGGAACCCTCTTCCACTGTTGGTGGGAATGCAAGTTGGTGCATCCTCTTTGGAGAACAGTGTGGAGATTCCTCAAGAAATTAAAAATAGAACTTCCCTATGACCCTGCCATTGTACTACTGGGTATTTACCCCAAAGATACAGATGTCCTGAAAAGAAGGGCCATCTGTACCCCAATGTTTATAGCAGCAATAGCCCCGGTCGCCAAAATGTGGAAAGAACCAAGATGCCCTTCAACGGACGAATGGATAAGGAAGATGTGGTCCATATACACTATGGAGTATTATGCCTCCATCAGAAAGGACGAATACCCAACTTTTGTAGCAACATGGACGGGACTGGAAGAGATTATGCTGAGTGAAATAAGTCAAACAGAGAATCAATTATCATATGGTTTCACTTATTTGTGGAGCATAACAAATAGCATGGAGGACACGGGGAGATAGAGAGGAGAAGGGAGTTGGGGGAAGTTGGAAGGGGAGGTGAACCACGAGACACTATGGACTCTGAAAAACAATCTGAGGGTTTTGAAGGGGCGGGGCGGGGGGGTGGGTGGTCGGGGTACCAGGTGGTGGGTATTATAGAGGGCACGGATTGCATGGAGCACTGGGTGTGGTACAAAAACAATGAATACTGTTATGCTGAAAATAAATTAAAAAAAAAAAAAAAAAAAGACTGCTACCGCTATCATTCGCCACCAGCTCCGCCATCCGCTCACTCGCCCTCATGAACCCCAATCCCATTCATTCCAGGACTTCTCCAGACTTTTAGTCTCAATAACCTGGCCGGTCGGACCCCGCCTAGCTCGGTTTGATTCGGCCAGGATCGGTTACTAAGGCCTAGAGCTTCCCCGTTGCGGGGAGGAGGGGTGGCGACTGGGTGGGGGGGAAGTGATGTCAAGTCCAGAAGGCGGGCCAACCAGCCCTCTCCATCCTCCGGATTGGCTGACAGGAATTTGATTAGATTCGCAGCCTGGCGGGCTACTGCGTTAGCTGTCATTGTCCCCAGATGCCCCTCGGCCGTCCTCTCTGCCTGGGGCAAGACTCTGAGGACTGTACTTAGGAAGCACTTAGCTTCGGAAGGAGAGGTGATTCGAATGGTCCATCTATTGCCACCAGGCTAGGAGTTTTGACTGCCCAGGTATTTTTTGACTCGATCCGGTTCCCGTAGTTGGGGCGGCTACCCGAGCCGCAGGGATTTGTGGAATTTATAGTTCTGGATTAGGTCTGGATTAGTTCGTGGGTGGGCGGAGAAGGCTCGAGCCCGACAGAGATTTTTGGAGGAAAAAAAAAAAAAAAAAAAAAGACTGAGGACTGGGGACCTGGGTCCCAGAAGGACGGGAGAGGAAGAAGAGGGAATCTAAATAAGAATACGGCTATTAGCATTGTTTTGGTTTTCTTTTCAGGCGCTGATCTGAAACTGATCTTCCCATTCGGCCAAACCTGTTCACCCCGGGTGGAAAGGACCAGGCAGCCAAATGGAGACGCCACCAGTCAATCCAATGGGAGAGAAGGACACCTCACGACCCCAACAACAATGGGAAAAGAAACCCCAGGAAAACCTTGATTCAACTACTCAGATTAGCCAGCAGCCCCAAGACCCTCCTACTGAAATCCTTGAGCTGAGAGTGAGCCAAAATCCAGCCAGCCAAATTCTAAAGAAACCTCAAGGGACTGAAAAACTGGCAGCTGGACTTCAAGGAGACTCTGCTAAATCTTATGGATCAACCAGTGAGATACCAGAGCCCCTTCAAGCTTCCGATCTCTGGTACTGCCCCGATGGGAGCTTTGTTAAGAAGATCTTAATCCGTGGCCATGGCTTGGACAAACCCAAGCTAGGCTCCTGCTGCCGGGTACTGGCTTTTGGGTTTCCTTTTGGGTCAGGCCTGCCAGAGGGCTGGACAGAAATAACTGTGGGATTGGGCCCGTGGAGGGAGGGGACTTGGGGGGAACTCATAGAGAAATGCTTGGAGTCCATGTGTCAAGGTGAGGAGGCAGAGCTTCAGCTCTCTGAGCACTCTGAATCTCCTTTCAGGCTCACCCTGGCCTCCTTCACTCAGGGCAGGGACTCCTGGGAGCTGGATGCCAGTGAGAAGGAAGCCCTGGCCAGGGAAGAACGTGCAAGGGGCACAGAATTATTTCGAGCTGGGAACCCTGAAGGGGCTGCCAGATGCTATGGACGGGCTCTTCGGCTGCTGCTGACTTTACCTCCACCTGGCCCTCCAGAACGAACTGTTCTTCATGCCAACCTGGCCGCCTGTCAGTTATTGCTAGGGCAGCCCCAGCTGGCAGCCCAGAGCTGTGACCGAGCACTGGAGCGGGAGCCTGACCATTTAAAGGCCTTGTACCGAAGAGGGGTTGCCCAGGCTGCCCTTGGGAACCTTGAAAAAGCAACTGCTGACCTCAGGAAGGTGCTGGAGGTAGACCCAAAAAACCGGGCAGCCCAGGAAGAGCTGGGAAAGGTGATCATTCAGGGGAAAAAACAAGATGCAGGTCTGGCTCAGGGTCTGCGCAAGATGTTTGGCTGATTAAAAGTTAAATTTTAAAAGAGACAGGAACCTGTGAATTGTGGTTTATGCTGTGAGATTTTGAGGACCCAGATGGAGGGTTTCAGCCCATGTCCCATTCCCAGCTTTTGCCTTCCTAGGGAGGTAGCAGTGGTTTCAGTGCACCTCTTTCACTTCTTCACCAATAAAAAAAACCATATGATCACGTGTGCTACTTTGGGGCGGGGGAGGGCGCTTATCCATATCCGAAGATAATGCAAGATCCATAAACGACTAAAGTTAGGACTGACTAGGGAGATGGCGGGCCTTTAAATCCCGGGAACTACACCTCCCAGGCTTTTTCACTGGCTTCCGTTCGGCGCATGCGCAAACTCTACGGCCCGGTTGAGTGTGACAGCTCCCCTCCTGCCGCGCTCCTATTGGCCGGGCCTGTCCAGCCTCCGCATGTACTCAGCACGCAGGTCTCTTACTGGTCGGTAGAGCTTCCGGGACGACCCCCCTTTTTTTTTAGAGTCAACCCATTAGTTGGTGATGGGGAGAGGCGGGCCTTGGGAACAGTCTCATGGTTGGGGGGCGGGCGCGAAAGATGGCGGAACTGATGCTCCTCAGCGAGATTGCGGACCCAACACGTTTTTTCACGGACAACTTGCTGAGCCCGGAGGACTGGGGTCTGCGTAGTGAGGCCTCGGGGAGGGAGGAGGGCTGTGGCATGCTGTGCTCCTGAGGCACGCAGGGAGGAAGCGGAGGTCCATGGAAGAAGGCTGGGCAAATACTGAATCCATTACCCGAAGGAGGGCGGAGCAGAGGGCCGCGTTGTGCTTTCCGGGGATGCGGGAGTTGGGGAAGACCTCTACTCCCCGCGGAAACGTCGAGTTGTTCCGGGGTGGGGGAAGGAGGGGCTGAAGTTCTCCGGCTGTATCACGTTTCAAGTGGGCTGGCTGTAGGTCTGGCTGAGCCGAGCCAATGAGGGATGGGCCCAGGGCTGTGTGTGGATCTGTAGGCTGGGCCGACGGACGACCCCCTTGACGCTTTGCGTTGCAGACAGCACCTTGTACACTGGCCTGGATGATGTGGCCGAGGAGCAGACGCAGCTCTTCCGCTGCCCAGAGCAGGATGTCCCGGTATTGCTACCCCAGTCTTGTCTTAGACCTTTGGCGGGTGGTAGTTGCCCTGAAGCCAGGACTCAGCCCCAGACCAGAGATTATGGAGCTGTTAAATTCTTCACATTCTTGCTGTCTAATGCCCTCCTTTATTCAGTTTGGCAGCAGCTCCCTGGATGTGGGGATGGATGTCAGTCCCCCTGAGCCACCTTGGGACCCCCTGCCTATCTTCCCAGGTAAGATGTCCTTTCTGAGGGGCGCCTGGGTGGCTCAATTGGTTGAATGTCTACCTTTGGCTCAGGTCATGATCGTTAGGGTCCTGGGATCCAGCCTGCATCGGGCACCCTGCTCAGCGGGGAGTCCACTTCTTCCTCTGCCCCACCCCCATTCTCTCTCTCTCTCAAATAAACAATTGGAATCTATATCTATATCTGTATCTGTATCTATATCTATCTCCTTTGTGATTCCCTCATCCTTCCAAAACCCTCTTTCCACTGTTCCACAGGAACTACAGAACTCCCTGTATCCTTATATCTTCTCTTCATAAGTGCCTGTGCACTCGTCTCTCCTTCAGTCCTTTATGTGTTCTTTCCCCTTTGCCCCAGATGAGGGGATCCTGGACACTTTTTGGACATTAGACACTTTTTGGACTACTCGGGCTCTGCTTCCTGATGATTCCCTAACCCTTTTCTTCCAGATCTTCAGGTGAAGTCTGAGCCATCTTCCCCCTGCTCCTCTTCCTCCCTCAGTTCTGAATCATCCCATCTTTCCACAGAGCCCTCCAGCCAGGTGAGAGCCATCTCCTTCCTTCTACTGTTTGTGACAGGGACTGTGTTCCATTCCCTTCACACATAGATGCTGAGAAATTTTGTGTGCTATAGGTCATGGAGTAGTTGTGGTGCCTTTGAATTTCTTTAGTATCCTCCTTTTATGTGTGTCTCTGCTATGGTTGTCTAAAAAAAAACAAGGAGTCTTTTAATATACAGAGATAGGTGGCAGCCGTGGTAGGGCTGGGAAGAAGACAGCTGTTGACTGCTGAGAATTCTAGAATTGCTCTTGCCCAAGTTGTCCATCTAAGGCAATATTTAAAATCATGGGACTTCATCAACTCTCCCAGGAATAAAGTAGGAAGAGAAAATGAGGGGCCTGAGACAGCTTTGGGAGATACTTAGTACCATTCAAACCAGAATGTCAAATAATTAGTAAGCTCTAAAGCTTTTGTTCTTGCTCTTGCTCTCAACACCTTCCCTTGTTTTTTTTCTTTTCTGTGCCACCGTTCCCGTCCCCCCCCCCCCCATTCACCTCCCACTCTCACCTAGGCCTCTGGTGTAGTGGAGGTGCTGGTTGTGAAGACAGAGTCCTTGGCGCCCCCACTCTGCCTCCTAGGAGATGATCCAACATCCCCGTTTGAAACCGTCCAGATCAATGTGGGTCCCACCTCTGATGACCCCTCAGGTAATAAGAGTCTGCCACCACCCCCAGGCTTTACTAAGGCAGAGTATGTGTGTGTTTAGATGGGGGAAGGAATGCAGACAACAAGACAGGGAAGAAAAGGTAGGGAGGGGAAATGGCAGATGACCAGGAAAGAGGCCAGGAAGGGGAGGGAGAATTTTAGGAAACCACAGGAAAGGCAACCCTGAAGAGATGGGGATGTTTTTTCTTTCTTTTTCTCATCCCTAGTATCTTGTTGTATGGCTTAACTTCCTATTGCCTTGCATTTAAAAACAACAACAACAACGAAACTAATGGAGTTTAGGGCATATTTATTATTTTTCCCCCAATGTTTTATTAGAAAATTTTTCAAACATATAGAAGAACTGAAATACCATATACCCAACTCCTAGATTCTATAATTAATGTTCTTTGTGCTATTTTTGAGTGTTGCCAAGTTTATTTCCTCTTACATGTTTATACAGTAAGCCTTTACTGAGCACCTACTCCATACCATGTATACTAGACGGTGCCAGGGATGCAAAGATGAAAAGGTTGTGAGTGCCACTATGACCCGAGAATCCTGGAGTGTGATGGGAGGAGAAAGATGTGCACCATTTACTGAAGGTGTGGGAATTCCAGGATAGACATCACAGGATGCCACAAAAGCTCAGAAGAGGGGCAGCTCACCTGATGGGGGCTGGATCAGGGATGTGCTCCTGGAAGAAGGGTTTCCTGAGCCAAGTTTTGAAGGACTTAAAGAGATTAGCCAGAAGATGAATGGATGAATGTGGAGGTGGGCGTGTGTGTCTAGGGAACTTACATCTCTTCAGACTGGATGTGAGGAGGGAGTGGGAAATGGCAAGAAGTTGCAGAGGCTACAGGGCCTGGGGGCACCCTGCTAAGGGACTCTTAGCTTTTATTCTGTGGGCATGTGGGAACCTCTGAAGAGTCAATCTGGAGAGCAATGTGATTAGGATGACTCTGGTGGCAGAGTAGAGAGAGTGGATTGTGGAGAGGCAGGACCTGATGCAGTTATTTGAGGCTATTTGGATGTCAAAAGGAGGCAGAAAGAATGAGGTAGAATGGATGAATTGCAGTGACTTCCTGCATAGTATTTGTGGGGCAGAAATGCGGACTTAGCTGTTGTCAGCACAGGGTCTCGTGATGGTTTCTGGAGCCCAGGAAGGAGAAGGCAGGGTCCTGGATAAAGAGATGGGAAGGGAGCCAGCAGATCAGCAGCCCATGGTTCTTCCTCCTTAGGGATTGCATGCCTAGGGCCAGCTTTATTTTCTGGTACAAGGAGAAATCCTTAATCTTAATCCTCTTCTCCTTCAGCGTTTATCTGATATCCAAAATTTTGTCTCATCCTGACCCCCCACAGATGTCCAGACCAAGGTAGAACCTGTCTCTCCATCTTCCTCCATCAACTCTGAGGCTTCCCTGCTCTCAGCAGAGTCCCCCAACCAGGTGAGCATCAGCTTTTCTTTCTCCTTCCACACACTTCAGTGAGTTCCTTCCGACTCTCAGAAGTATGAAAGCATTCTCTTTTTCAGCTCCTTCTCCTTGACACTCTTCCTGACTCACATATCTTCTGGAATGCCCAACACAGGCTTTTATAGGAGAGGAGGTACTGGAAGTGAAGACAGAGTCACCGTCCCCTCAAGGCTGTCTCCTGCAGGATGTCCTGGGCCCCCCATTTGGAGGTGTCCAGATCAGCATGGGCCCACCCTCTGATGGCTCCTTAGGTAATGGGGCCTCCTGACACCTTGGGATCCCTGGCAAGAAGCTTCACGTCCTGACATTCCTTCCTTCCTTCCCCTTCCTTCAGGCAAAGCCCTGCCCACCCGGAAGCCACCCCTGCAGCCCAAACCTGTGGTGATAACCACCGTCCCGATGCCACCCAGAGCTGTGCCTCCCAGCACCACCATCCTTTTGCAGCCCCTTGTCCAGCCGCCGCCAGGTACTAAAGAAGTCAAGGAGGTGCTGGGCTGAATTTCTTGGGGAGCTTGCAGCCACTGAGGCTCCCAATCCATGAGTGCTCAGGTGCAGGTGTGAGCACAAGAACTCCACTTTGCTCTACAGCTCTCACCTCTTGTTCACTTGCCCCAGTCTCCCCAGTTGTCCTCATCCAAGGTGCTCTTCGGGTCCAGCCTGAGGGGCCGACACCCCCTGCTCCAAGGCCTGAGAGGAAGAGCATTGTTCCAGCTCCTATGCCTGGGAACTCCTGCCCACCAGAAGTGGATGTAAGTACTGGGGAGGAGACGGGTAAGGCTAGCTAATGGGAAGGGAGGAGGGAAGTCTATTGGGGGCGAGAAAATTGTGGAATGAGGAGGGAACAGAAAGAGTGAGGAAGCAAACTCATAAAATGATCCTGAAGGTCAAGTGGATCCCAGTTCATACATGAGTGTCAGCATCAACTCTATGTAGTTTTAGGATCCTTAGTTTTGCTGTCACTGTAGATGGAGAAATGGGAATGGTGTCCGTAAAATCTAAGGCAGGGGAGTCATACTGTGTTATGATTGTGGCAGTAGTTGGTAGAGGGAGGCTGTTTCCTAGGGAAAAACCAGGTAAAGTGTTCTTTAATTATATTAAAGTTAAGCTGTGGGCCTTTAAAAAGGAGAACTAGGAGAAAGGAGGATCCTCCCCATCCAAGGAAAGGAACTGAATTTCCACCAGGAACCAGGATGGAGGAAGTTCTTCCTATAGTCTGACTTCTCTCAGCTCTTGAGGACCAGGAGCATGGAGTGGTTGAGAAAAAGGCTCTTTCTGGAAATGTTTTAGCAGAGAGGAACAACCCCTCTCTGGCTGTGTAGGTAGAGGACCGGAAGGCAGGAGAGTGGCCAGCGTCAACAGTGGGGTCGGGATGCATAGTTCCCCTCTCCTGCCCATCTGGCCCTCTCGGTACCCTAGGCAAAGCTGCTGAAGCGGCAGCAGCGAATGATCAAGAACCGGGAGTCCGCCTGCCAGTCCAGGAGGAAGAAGAAAGAGTATCTGCAGGGGTTGGAGGCTCGGTTGCAGGCCGTGCTGGCTGACAACCAGCAGCTCCGCCGGGAGAACGCTGCCCTCCGGCGGCGGCTGGAGGCCCTGTTGGCTGAGGTGAGCTGCTCTGTTCCGGGAGGCTAGTGGGAATACCCGCTCCTCTGGGAAGACTTACCCTCTCTCTCGGCCCTTTCTCTGCACCTTAGAACAGCGAGCTCAAGTTGGGGTCTGGAAACAGAAAGGTGGTCTGCATCATGGTCTTCCTTCTCTTCATTGCCTTCAACTTTGGACCTGTCAGGTGAGACCTTCCTTGCCCCCAAGAAGCTTCAGGGTGGAGCCCACCCTCCCCGCTGCCTTCCTGGTACAGTGCCTTTCATCGCACTTATGCACAGACGACACTGGTGTCCTCAGCACCAACGGTGCGTCCGGCCAGTCCCTTCTCTCTCCCATCATTTCTCTCAAATCGTGTGTCCTCACCTGGAGCCAATGGTGCTGATAAGATTCACAAAAATAGTCCCTTTGAAGTGCTTACCAAGTTCCTCGGGCTTCCTGGCTTTCTGAGGTACTGATGGTTCACCTTCCCATCTCACACATGAGGGGATTCACTCTTATAGAATAGACTGGAGCCCAAACGGACTGTCTGCAGAGCCCAGGATCTTAAGCAGCCCCTCCATCCAGCCGGAACTCCTCAGACCCTGTCTGTCCTTCCTTATCCCCAGCATCAGTGAGCCTCCTACGGCTCCTATCTCTCCTCGGATGAGCAGAGAGGAGCCTCAGCCCCGGAGACACTTGCTGGAGTTCTCAATGCAAGAGCCAGTTCAGGGAGTTGAACCCCTCCAGGGTTCTTCCCTGGGCCCTGAGGAGACCCAGCCTAGCGCTCCAGGCCGGCCAAGTTTCAGGTGAGGAGAGGGCCCTGTCTTTGGGCAGTGCTGAGGGTATCTTTTCCCCAAAAGTCACTTTCTTTTTGAGGGGAGCCAGAGTTCTCTTACCATCATGGCCGATTCTGCTGGTGGAAGGGTACAGCCTCCAGTCATCGCCCCCTTCCTCCCTCACTCCAGAAACCTGACAGCCTTCCCCGGGGGTGCCAAGGAACTGCTGCTGAGAGACCTGGACCAGCTCTTCCTCTCCTCTGATTGCCGGCATTTCAACCGAACCGAGTCCCTGAGGTGTGGGGGATTCCTGGCAGGGGCCCCTCTGCGGGCGGCCTGACCGGTTTGAGTGCTGAAGCACCAGCCCTCTCTGCCCTCCCTTCCCTCTGCTGTGTGCAGGCAGGGACAGTGGGAGCCTTGTCCCTCCTCTGCTTCCCTAGGCTTGCTGATGAGCTGAGCGGCTGGGTCCAGCGCCACCAGAGAGGCCGGCGGAAGATTCCCCAGAGAGCCCAAGAGAGACAGGTAGGAAGGGCTAGGGCTGGCTCAAGGAAGGCCCACTGGAAGACTAAATGTCCTAGGGATTTTTGTGGAGGCTTAAGGGATCATCTGGGTAAGTTGAGGGGTGGGTGCAAGGTGGCATCAGCTTCCAGGGGCCGTCTCTCTTTCCCTTTTGCCTTCACCCTCTTCACATTCTTAGATACTTCTCCTTCCAGAAGTCTCAGCTGCGGAAGTCACCTCCAGTTAAGGCAGTCCCCACCCAACCTCCTGGGCCCCCAGAGAGGTGAGTTGATGGGGGTGCTTGTCTGTCACTAAGGGAGGTTTCACTCGAGAGATCTAAACTCCCAGAATCTGTCCTGTGTCCATCATCATTGCCACCAGTGGCGTTATGCCTTCCTCATCCCCTGGGGTCTCCTATCTTTTTCTCTCCTCTTCTCCCGCCTTCCCCAGCGGGACCTGGGCATTAGGCTGGGCTCCTCCCAAATGCTTGTTCCCCACCTGGCTAGGGATTCTGCGGGCCAGCTGCAGCTGTATCGCCACCCAGACCGTTCACAGCCAGAGTTCCTGGACGCCATTGACCGACGAGAAGACACATTTTATGTTGTGTCCTTCCGAAGGGTGAGTGACTCCTTGCCCCCTCCCTGTCTCCCTGGGTTCTCTAGCAGTCTGTCTTCAGGCGGAGGCTCTAGAGTAGGCCTGGGGAGCCTGTCCATGTCTCTTCCTCCAGCCTCCCAGCCTGACCCCTTTGTTTTCCAGGACCACTTGCTGCTCCCTGCCATCAGCCACAACAAGACCTCTCGGCCCAAGATGTCCCTGGTGATGCCTGCCATGGCTCCCAATGGTAATTCTCTCCGTGCTGGGTCTGGAGAGGGGCTCTGAAACTGAAGAAGGGAAGGTTCTCATAGACCCAACAATGAGGAGTTTAGGGGGAAATGGAGGGAGTGGGCTGTTCCAAAAAGAGAATAGACTCCTGGATGAGAAGAAGCAGGAAATGGATGGAGAGAAAAACAGAGCTCGGGAGACATGGGAGGAAGACAAGGGTGCAGGCTGTCCCCTGGAGGGCCCGCGAGTAGGTGTGGGCAGAGGGGATAGGCTGGGAACTGCCAGATTCTCACCTCCTGTTTTCACTTGATGTCCTCTCCCCTGTGACCTCCGTCATATGTGTTCTCTGTCACTCCTCAATGTCATTTTCTTTTCCTGCCCCTCTCCTCTCCCTGTGCCAACTCTATCCCTACCTCTCATTGACCTCCTGCTGCGGATCTGCCTCCTCACCATTGCCCCTCCCTCCCTGTCCCCCTCTACTTTTCTCCTCTGTTTGCCCTCCCTCCTTCTCACAGAGACCCTGTCAGGCCGGGGGGCCCCAGGGGACTATGAGGAGATGATGCAGATCGAGTGTGAGGTCATGGACACGAGGGTGATTCACATCAAGACCTCCACGGTGCCCCCCTCGCTCCGAAAACAGCCAGCTTCCACCCCAGGCAATTCCACAGGTGGCCCCTTGCCAGCTTCTGCAGCCGGCCAGGCCCATCAGGCCTCCCACCAGCCTCTCTACCTCAGTCACCCCTGACCCTCTGCAACTCACACTGACTTAGAGCTGGGGGGTGGTGGGAGGTGGGGGCAACCAAGTGGGGTTTTCCAAGTTCTCTGATCCCTGGGCTTGGGGCAATTGGTAAAGGAAAGACAGGGTGTGGGGTTAAGCACTTATTTGGAGACGAGTGGGTTCACCTCTCTTCTTACCCCCTTTTAGGAATATAGGGCTCCTCTCATTTCTCTGAACCCCTAAGTCCTGCTTCTCTGTTTGAGGGTATTGAGTAAGATGAAGTTTGGGGTGGGTGGCCGCCTACACACTCTTTATTCTTTTGTTTCTCTATTTTGGGGAGGGTGGTAGAGGTGGGAATTAAGTCCCCAGGAGGGACGAGGGACATTTTACTATTTGGAGCTAGTCACTGGGAGTAAAGGAGGGGTGGTGGTGGGAGATCAGGTTTATGTATATGTACTATCTTCTTTTTTATTATTAAATAAACAACTTGGAGGGAGTTGAAGGATTGGTGGCTGCCTTATTGGCTCATGACAGAGAATTTGGGGAAACTGGCTTCCCTAGGGCCAGTGTATCAGAGAACCAAGCACTGAAGACATAGCTGGCTCTGGGGTGGGGGCGGGGATGGGATCCCAGACCTCATGTCATCCCCTTGTCCCCGCCCCTACAACTCTGGGGTATGTCTGTGTCTAATGGGGGGATGAGGGTGGGATGTCTCATGGCGTGACAGCCCCGAGGATACAGATCCCTGGAATGTGTCTGAGTAAACAGGAAGGACAGAGGGCCCTACGCCCTTTGGGGTGAGCAGCCTCCCTGGGTCCCCTGCATTCTAGCAGGTTCTCTCTCCTTCCCCTTGATTTCCAGGACAAGCTGCTTGAACAAACAGCAGAGCTGCGGCCAGAGGGCTATAAGCCAGAAAGGAGGGGCCACAGTGGAGAAGGGGGTGATGTTTGGAGGGAAGCGGGCATGTTGAAGAGCATCTTCTCGGCCCTAAATTGGAGGACACTGAGACTTGAGAGTCCTGTTGAAAGAATAGGATGAGAACGGATCCAGCAGGAAAGGCTGTGTTTCTGATTAGGAGGAAGGGGGACAGGACAGAGGGTGAGGGGCCAAACCTTACTCCACTTTGGGGGGATCCCGTCAGCGGCTCCTGTCCAGCAGTGCCTCAGGCCTGGCTCTGCAGGAGTGTCCTGGGTCAGCTAGAGGGTGTGGGTTGGGCCTGGGCTCAGTGCCCAGATGACTGGACAGGGGCCGCCCGGGCCACAAGCCCAGGCCTGAAGGAGGAGGGGAGAACCTCACGTGTCCAGCCAAGCTCCCCCACTCCCCATTACTGTGTTTGGGGTGAAAACAGACTGAGTAACTATGGCAACCTGGAACTAGGGCTCCCAGGAACTAGGCCTCTCCTCCCTCTGGAGCACGGCTCTGGCTTCTGGGCCTTCCTGTCTCCATGTCCCTTGAGCCTCATGGAAGCAGTGAGCGCAAGGCCAAGGACTGGGGAGGCAAATCACCTGAGCTGGATTCCCTGCTTTACCTTTCATTAGTAGATGTCCTTGATGTGTAACTCAAACACCCTGGGTCTGAGATTCCTCACCAGTAGCATCAAATACTCCTGCATTCTTCTCGGGGTGGGTATGGGGGTGAAAGAGGTCCACAGTGCCTGGTTCATGAAAGGCACACCTGTCCCTTGTCCCTTCCACCTGTCTACATTGCCCTTTTCTCCTCTTCTCCACTCTTACCCAGCTGGCTGCATCACTGCCCCACCTTGCTTTCACTCCTCCTGTCTCGATGGCAGTGCAGGGAAGTGCCTGAGGGCCGTCTCTGGCTGGGGGCCCTGCGGTGGGGCGTGCTGTATGCCCCCCCACCCCAGTGACAAGGGACCACTGGCACTGATGTGAACTGGCAGTCGACTGTTGGCTGAGTTAGTGGAATGGGGGAAGGCGTGGGAGGGGCATGGGGCCAGGGGGTGCGAGGTGGGAGGGTGAAGGCAGGTCAGCGTCTGGCGGCTGCATTCAGCCCATGCAGATCCCAGGCCACAGCCCTATCCAAGGCCACCAGCCCCCATCAGTTTGTGGCCATGGTCACTCCTGCACCTCCTGTTGTCCCCTCCTGTCCTGGGCCCACTCTGTCTTTCTGTTGAGCTGCTTTCCTGCCTCAGGATCTGGTCTTTTGTTCCTCTTACCACTCCTAACCCATAGACCTATCACCTCTCCCACTTGGCTCTAGATTCCTCTCCCACTTCTCTTTGCCCTCCTTCTGGCCAGGAGTCCTCACCTTGTCTTTTAGACTCCTGTTTGTTCCTCCCTCCTTTTGTGTTTTGCCCTTCCTCCCCACTGCTTCACTCTCTTTTCCATTTATTTTTTCTTGTTCTTCTCATCTCCTGCTGTTGACCCTGTGCTCAACTCCTCCCACTTAATGCCACCCCCTCCCCAGTTCCCTTTGCACTCCTTTGTCCACATTCCTGGTCCAGGACTTCCTCTCTTCTCCCCCGCTTCGGCCCTCTCCCTCTCCCTCCTTCTTCCCCACTCCAATCGCCTGTCCTCTTCCCAGCTGTGGGGGCCAGGACTGAAGAGCCTAATGTTTGCCTCATCGTTCTGCTATGGCTTCTGGATACAGCACATCTGGATTCCGGAGCCCAGATGTGTGGTTGCCACAGCGACCTCCGTCCCTCTGGTAAATATAGGCGCCCACCCGCCCCAGAGCAGAGAACAAAACAATTGTGTGACTTTCTTTTGTCACGAGATAGCAATGTCCTCCCTCCTCCCTTCTCCCCACACCCGTCTCCAGGCAAAGGAAGTCTGAAGGGTCCAAACCCTTCCTTATGTGGCTCTGTTGCCCCCTTTCCAGTTCTAGCCTCTTGGTCCTCTCCCATCTCTCATCTCAGGCTGTCTTTTCTCTCCGAGTCCCCCCGCCCCACCATCTCCTTGGTAGTGGAATGTTGAGTCCCCCAGCTTAGACTTGGTGATTTCTTCTTACTTAATCTGCATAATAACTGGATACAGAAAAATGTTTTAAAGAGCCAGATCTTCTACCCTTCCTTCTCAAACAAGTTCTCCGAGGATCCCCTTCATTCGTTTCTGCCCTAAGTCTTCAATCTTTCCAAGGCTGTTCCTGGGGGAGGAGAGAGTATAGGCTTTGGAATCAGAAAGCCTGGGTTGAGGCCCACCTTCTCACCACCACTAGCAAAGTCCCTTGGACAGGTCACCTGATATCTGTGATCCCCCATTTTCTCAGCCACAAAGTGGGATTAATCACATGCCTGCTCTCTGTTGGAAAGTGTTTTGTCAACGGAAGCCCAGTACAACTGTTTTCTCTCTTCCCCCGCTCTGGGACTGCTCCCTTGGATCACAGCCCCGGCCTCTCCTTGTTCCTTCTCTTTTCCTTCAGGTCCTTGCCCTTAATTGCCCTCATTCTTCTTTCTGTTCCTTCCCTTCTCCTTGTCTTTCCCTTTCCTTCCCATCTATACCTTTTATCCTGGATCCTCCTGAGGTGAGGAAAGGAACAAGGAGGTTCATTCAAGGATGGAAGCCCAGAGCTGAAGACAGCTGGACTGAGGATTCTGAGACCAGCCAGAGCACGTGGACAGCTGTCAGCAACCCCGACCTATCTACCCATCACCTGAAACACCTCAGTGAAGGCCACCGGCTCTGCCCACTAGGCCTCCTGCCTCCACACCTGGGGCTCCTTCCAGACTCCCTTTCTGCATCCTTCTCACCCAGTCCTCTCACAGTTCGATAGTGATAAGCATTTATTAGACACCTGTGCTAGGTCTGGTGATTTCCTGACAAGATGCAAACATATGTAAGATGGGAGCTTCTCCAAGAGCCTAAATCAAGGGGCTGAATCAAATTTTAGACAATGATGACCTCGGAACCTCAAATTATGTCTGTTAAGCTTCCAGTGGCTTTCTCAAGTGCCTTGTAACCTTGTAAATGTTTGCAATCCCACTCTCTTCTCTGAGAGTCTGTTATCCCTTCTGTCCCTTGCTGTGGACTTCCAAAACACCCCATGGCCATCCTTAGAGCTCTCACATCTCCAGGGTCCCCTGGCCACTCTGTGGGCCAAGTGTATTTATGGCGGCCATACTTAGTAAATAATAAAACCAAGATTAAGGCATAGGGCAAACAACAGATATGACTGTGGGACAGAATTACTGAAATCTAGGGATTTAAGATGAAATACATCCTATGTGCAGTCTGCTCTCCCTAAGAGATGCTGTTTCAGACCCTCCGTCACCCTTTCATGTGCTTTCCCCTCCCCACCCCCACTCCCACCCCCGCCCCCCAGGATCAGAGGGAAGTTGTTACCTACTCCAGGCCCTGGGGGCTTTGGGCCAAGGCAGAGGAAGGAAGCTGAGCCCAGTTCCATCCAAGATGCTGACTTCATCCTCCCCAACAAAGCCAGGAAAAAAACAGCCACACGCACACCCAGACACACGGGGACACCCACGCGAGAGTCTATGCAAGCCTTTGCCCTCAGCCTCAGGTTGCTAACTGGGCGCATGGCTGCCACACGCTGTGCCAGTGTGCCCTGACCCCGGAACAACATGGCCCTGCAAGCAGGGGGATCCAGTCTGGGGCACAGACACCTGTATCCACTCCCGTGGCAGACTCAGACTCAGTTTCCTTTATATCCCTTTCCCCATCACGTATGACGGGGCCAAGCCCTTTCCCGATGGTAAGGTTTGTAGCAGGGTAGCAAGGACTCTCCTCATGATACCTAGGGTGGGGATGCCTCAACCTGGGTATTTCCCTTCTGTGGCAAAAGTCTCTTCAGCCCCTGGTCAGGGTAGTGAGCAACCGGGGGAAATGGGGCCATAGAAACAGCCAGCGTCCTTACATGTTGGTGTGCCTGCTGCCCTGTCCTCTGGTGTCAGTCTTCTTGTCTCTGCCTGAGGTCAAAGTGCTTTCTTCCTCCAGCCCCTAAATCTCCTTCCCCCTGCTGCTCCCCTGCAGGTCCCAGACATTAACCCTGTTCCTCTGACTTCACCCTGCCATTCATATCCCCACCCCCATATCTGCCTCTCACCTCTAGCGCTCTCCATCCCTAAGCCTCTCTCCTAAACCTCCTTCCTAACTTTCCGGCTTCCCTTCCCTGTCTCCCCTGAACCCCAACTTCCTTCCCAAGTCTTGTATATCCTGGTGTTCAGCAAAGCCCTCGTCTAGCCAGTACCCAAGCCTCATCTGCCATTTCTCTGGAATTTGCTGAGGTGCGACAATGAAAAGGGGGCAGTGATCCCAAGCTGAGAACCAGCAGTGGACTGAGCAGAACAGATGCCAAAAGGCAGTGCCTCTCAATGGGGACAGGGCAAGTAGAAATAGAAGAGAGAAGACTCAGGTGGGAACAATGGGACCAGGCAGGGATAGGTGGGGACAAGGAGTTCCAGAGAAGGCCAACTGCTGGGGAGGGATTTGGGCTTGGGAAGGAGGTTTCTTTCCCACCCCATCCCCCACTCTCTGCTCCGCATTGCTAGGAGAGTATGGCAGGAAGAGAAAGAGCGGGTGCTGGGCAACAGGCAGGTGGGGCAAGATCCAAGCTGGAGCAAAGTAGTGGGAGAGGAAGTGCCAGGGAAGGAGGAGGGAGAGGGGTTGGCCATGGGCAAGGAGAACTTGGTGAGAGAGCAGGAGCATCAGGTAGGGAAACGGTGAGGGGAAAAGAGAAATGGCATAAGGATGGGGGATGTCAAGTTGGGCAAACATTGGGACGGGAGGAAGAGTACAAATGGGACAGGGAAAGGATGTGGGAGGTAGGACCAGGGATTGGGGGGCAAGACGAAGGTATTGTGGGACTCAGTGATCCCAGACAGGGAGGGGAGGAGGGGTGGCATGCGATGACGTTGGGAGGGCCTGGCAGGGACTAGAGGGGTGGGAGGACCTGCCCTATCTCCGCTCCCCTCCCTGACCTCATGCTGGTCCTCCCCTTCTCCTCCCCCTGCTCACTGCAGGCTCCCTCCTTCTTGCTGTCGCTGCTGAGATCGACAGTTGGGTCGCAGCTCAGTGAGCCCCTGCTGCAGGAAACAAGCAAGGGGACCTCCAGGGAGCTCAGGCTGCCGAGGCACGGTAGCCCTGCCCTATCTTGAGGACTCCCTTCCCAAGGTCAGGAACAGGGCAGGTGCAGAGGCACTGCAGTCGCCTGTTGCCCAGGTAAGGAACATAGCTCTGGGAAGAACAAGGGAAGAGCTGGGAGCAACGGGGTCTCTATCCTATCCCTACCCTAGAGGTGTAGCCGGAGAGCTCAGCTCGCAGGAGAGCCTCACAGAGCAGACTTTCTGTTAGGACAGAGGAAATGGGACCTCGAAATAGGGACTAGACTCCCTGCGGAGGGTGTGTCTGGAGAGATGGGTCAGCGTGTGGTGTGTGTGGGGGAAACGGGTGTGGGCACGTGGAGTGGGGGCTGTGGGTGCCAGGGTTTGGACAGGATCAGTGGGTGGCAGCAGGGTGGAGGTGGTTATCAGGAGGTAGGACTCAGCCGTGGTCAGACTTGGTGGGGGGGGCAGGCTAGAGGCTGAGCTAGGGGACAGCTGAAGCTCAGGAGGAAAGTGCTGGTGGAACCCCAAGTGCTCTGGTTGGAGCGGCTGAGCTAGAGCTCCAGGAAGGTGCCAGAGGGAGCCTCTCAGCATGTGGGTTGCAGGGTCTGGGAGGGAGGTCTGGGGGTCTTAAGCCTTTAGGAAATGTTGAAATGGAGCAGAGTCAGGATTCCCAGGTCTGGGAAGGGCACAGAGCCTGCGGGGAAGATCCGAAAACTTGTTCTTGGCTGAGAGCTCTGCACCCATGACTCACGGTTCAGTGGGGTTGGGCTGACTGAGAGATGCCTCCAGGGGCACAGGGGCTCCGTCTTCCTTCCGTCCCGGTTCCAGGCTCTCCCTGCTTCTGTCCGTCTAGCCCCCCCCCCCACGCCCCACTACACGTGACACGCCCTGGGTGGGGTGGGCGGGCCCCTTATCTCGCCTGGAAAGAATTTAATGGCTTGGAAACAACTGGAAATGGAACTGAGAGGAACTACTGGGAAGCAAGTCGGAAACACCACAGCTGCCGGCTGTCCGCTGTCCGCTTCCAGACCCCGCCCCCCACATCCCTGGCTCCCTCCTCCCCCCTCCTCTCTCTCTCTCCCTGCCTCCAATCCCTTGGGGACCTGGCACCTCAGTTCCTCAAACTCCTTTCCCTTTGAGTCCTGGTCACCCAGTGCAGCACCAGAACCTGCCTTGCTGTCCCTCATTGCCCCCTTAACTCTTCCACTGGGGGCCCAGAAATCCTTTCTCTTACTTTTTCTATTCCTCTGGCCCATTAGTTCCCCAGAATAAGGGACATCTGGATCCCCCAAATCTCTCATTCTTGGCACCTTCTTACCTCCTGGTTCCAGCCCAATATGTGGAACTCTCCCTCATCTCCCTCCTTTCTCTCATGGTCCTGGAATCCTTCTACTTTCACCCCTCATGTGGCAGGAGGGGCAGAGGGAGGCAGAGGGGTGGGGCCCAAATCCCCCATCTCTAGAACATCCCTCATGGAAGCCAGCCCTTCTCCACACCTCTTGGGACCAACAGTCCCTGATGAGCGAAGTGTCAAAGTTGGCCACCACATGAATACCAGGCAAGCTGAGTCACAGCTGGGATGATGCCCCCACCTCTGCCAGCCCTCCAAGTGTGGGGACAATGCCAAGGGTGTGCGGCCTCATCCCCCCTCCCCACCACAGAAAGGAGCCCCAGACAGCCATAGGGGGGTGATAAGGGGGAGATACAAGAGATATCCAAGTTCTTTCCTTTCCTAGTGCTGAGAGAAAAGGGGAATTCTTCCAAGAGTTGGAAGTGCGAAGCTGGAGGGGTGGCTGTGACAGAGCAGGAGAGAGGATGGGGAGGGAGACGCTGGGTCATGAACTATGGAGGCTACTCCTCTCCTCTCAGAATTGCCTCACTACTTTCCCAGTCCTCTCCTTCCTGTTACAAAGACTCTCTTCCCCTCTGCCCCAGCCTCGGGTAAGATGCAGGATCCAATGGCTGGGGTGGGTTCCAGACAACTCGCAAAGACCCCCGGGGCTGTGGGGCACCAGGAATCTCCTGCTTCCCCCTGGGGAAGGGCTTCCTCTTTGGTTCTCCTCACTCCACCTATGTTCTCTGACTCACACACTGCCCTCTGAGAACCATGAGAAATTGACTTTCTTAGGCATCACCCAATGAATGTGTGTGGAGGAAACACGAAGAGGAGATTGTGTGTGTGTGTCCATGCGTGCGCACCTCCGCACACACGTGTGCCTGCAAAATGCAGGCTAATTTGGATGGATGTGTGTATCTGTGTACCAGTGTGTTCATATTTGTATTTGTGGATGAGCACACACTTGGGTGTACTTGTATATGTCCGTGTATTTGTGTGTGCACACACCCCTTGGTTTGCATGGCCTTAGACAAAGTGTGAAAGTTTTTGAGGGTACCTCAGAACTCACCTTGTACCCAAGGCTACACTCCAAGCTCACAGGCTGAGGGGCCCAGGGCTTCTCCGGCCCTGCCTGCCAGACCTTTCTCCCTGGGCTTCTCCGGCCTCTTAATGCAGAAATGCTCTTTCCCTGGCATCCAGCTTTCCTTCCGTCTCTTCTGGGCTGGTAGCTGTGTGAAGGATGGCTGGTCGCCCTGAAACTCTTTTTTCCCAGACTCGGAAGAGAAGTTTCAGAGTAGCAAGCCAGGAAGTGTGTGTGTGTGTGTGTGTGTGTGTGTGTGTGTGTGTTAGGCATCCTCCCTTCTCTCCTCACCAGTCAGTGTTTTCACACTTGCCCTGCCTTCCTCTCTCTGCCTCTCTGGTCCCAAAGAACTGGGCAACCACCCACACCTCTGTTTAGCCCTTCACCCCAACTGAACCCTCCACATTCCACTGCTCACCACAGCCCCCTGTCCTGGCTCACCCTGAACACGTTTCTAACCCTGGTCTCCCTGTGCTCTCCAATCCTTGCCCCAAGGGGTCCCACGAACAAACACAGCTGGGCACCAGTCCCCAGATCAAGAAATAGGATATTCTTAGCACCTCAGAATTGCCCTGCCCTGCCCTGCCCCTGCTGTCACTACTCCTCCAGGAGCACCACACTTCTGACTTGTGACGGTACAGATTAGCGTAGTTTCTCCTCAAATTTCATATACATAGAATTTTTAAAAAAGATTTTGTTTATTTCAGGGAGGGAGAGAAAGAGAGCAAGCATGAGTGGGAGAGGGGGAGAGGTTCCCTGCTGAGTAGGGAACCAGACACGGGGCTCAATTCCAGGGCCCCAGGATTATGACTGGAGCCGAAAGCAGACACTGAACCTACTGAGCCACCCTGGTGCCCCCGTGTACATAGAATTTTACAGCATGTTCTCCTTTGTGTCTGGCCTCTTCTGCTCAACCCCTTATTGGTGAGATCCATCCCTGTTACTACAAAGTTGTGGTTTGTTCCCATTGCCTTATTTTATTTTGCTGTATGAATAAGCCACACTTCATTTCATCTATTCCACTGATGTGAGATATTTGGGTGGTTCCCAGACTGGGGCTATTAAGAGTAGTACTGCTATGGTGGGTATATTGCTGAGGGTGGGATGGGTGGATCCGAGTGTTAGCATATAGCTCTGGTAAATTTGGGGGGATCATGCTCAACACTTTTCCAAAGTGCTTGTTCTATCTGGCCCTGCCAGAATCCACACCTGGCCTTCTCTCTAGCCTGGCTTCTGCCTGAGCTGCTGTTTCTGTCCAACTTCCTGTCCCAGACACTGTCCGTGGTCCTAGCCCTGACCTTGGTCCTGTTATTTCCAGCCCTGATGCTATTCCTCAGCTTAAATTAAACTTTTCATTCACTCATATGGTCAGTATTTATCAAGCACCTAATACATGCTAGATGCAAGGATATGACAGCCAATAAAAAAATCGAGTGCTATGCTTGCCCTCATGGACCTTACAGTCAAGTGCATAAGATTGAGTATGGACAAGAAAGCATTAAAATAATCCCACCAATAAATATATAAGTATAAATTGTTATACATGCTACAGGTGGGAGTTATGTGACTCTTTTAAAAATCAGTCCTGTTACAGGACTCTTTGATATAACATGTTGGGGGACCTGGGCAGGAAAGGTTCCCTGAAGAAGCAATGTGAGGCTGAGATAGAAGAGGAGGTCATGAGGAAAGGGAAGAGCACTTCACACAGAGGGAGCACCATATACAAAAGCCTAGGATTGGGAAGGGCATGAGAGATGTAAGGTCCATGGGACTGGAGTGGAGAGAGGGAAGGAAGTATTGTGGGAGATGGGGTGGGAGAGGTCAGCAGGGGCCAGATGATGTAGGACTGTTTGTCAGTGTTTGAAGGGGATTTAGAAGGGAGACACTGGAGAGTTTTTAGGGGGAGTGGGACATCCTAGTTGCCTTTATGAGAATGTCAGGGGCAAGAGTAGAAGCAGAGGGACAAGCTAGGAGGCAAATGCAGTTGTGAAGCAAAAGCTAGGTGATGGCTTGAATTCTAACTCAAAGAGAGAAAGAGAAATAGGGAAATTAAAGAGATGTTTATGAGAAAGTAAGGGAAATATCACAAAATATGGTGGCATTGATGGGGGTTAGGTTCCTAGGTTGTAATGCTGGATGAATGGTGGGGCCGTGAGCTGCAGTGGAGAACACAGTGGAGGAGGGAAGGGATACAGGAAGGGTGGCCATGAGTTCATTTTCAGGTATGCTGAATTTGAGGTGCCCAAGAAGAGTTGCCAAGTAGGTAGTTGTATACATCACTTGGAGTTAAGAGGAGATGACCAGGCTAGTTTATAAATTGGGATATAGTTTGGAGATTAAAATCCTGGATCTGGGTGAAAGCACCTAGGTGAGTGACTAGAAAAGTAGGTCTTGACTTTAGCTGCACATAACAATCACCTGGGGTGTTTTTAAAAAATACTGGGTAAAATTCAGTGCTTCCATTACTCTAGGCACATTTCAGGTGTTTGAGATCCACATAGCCCTCCTCCTGGCTACTACACTGACAGCCGAATAGAAAAGGCTGTGAAATGGAAGATGTAGTCAGCGGTATCCAGCGATTTTTGAGACATGTTAAGGAAGATGAAGACAAATGTCTCTCAGATTTTGTGACACTGAAATCTTTGGGCAAGCTTAGGGAGAGCTGTCTGATAGGTTGAAAGGAGTTGGGGAAGCCATATGAGAGAGCACTGAGGTAAGCATGGGATGGGATATGGGGAATTGAAACAGTGAGTACAGATAAATCTTTGACAACTGAAGCCATGAAGTAGAGGAAGGAAATATGTGCTGGCTGGAGGGAGTATGAGATTAGGGAAGATTTTGGTTGTTGCTGTTCAGAGAGAAAGCAAGAGAGAGAGCATGAGCACGTGTGTATGCATGAGGGAGGGGGAAAGGGCAGAGGGAGAGAGAGAATCTCCAGCAGACCCAAAGCAGGCCTCGATCTCACAACCCTGAGATCATGATCTGAACTGAAATCAGGAGCTGGATGCCTAACTGACTGAGCCACCAGGTGCCCTGTTGTTGTTGTTTTTTAAGATAATACTTTCATATTATGAAATACACAAATCTAAAGTGTATAGCTCAATTAATCTTTGAATATGTATACATCTGTTTAACCACCACCCAGATCAAAGTGCAAAATATTTCTAGTGATCCTGTCTTCTTTTTTTAAAAAGAGTTCATTGTTTATGCACCACACCCAGAGCTCCAATACGTGCCCACCACCAGGCTTACCCAACCTCCCACCCCCCACACCCCCAAAACCCTCAGATTGTTTTTCAGAGTCCATGGTCTCTCATGGTTCTTCTCCCCCTCCAATTTCCCCCAACTCCCTTCTCCTCTTGCCTGTCTTGTTTTCGTTTGTTGTTTTGTTTTGCAGGGGATTCTTATTTTAGATTTTAATCCTCTCTCTCACTCTCAGTCAATATCTGTCTCTATCTCTCTCTCCCAACCCCACTACCTCCCAGAATTTCTCATACATCTTATCCCAGGTATGACTTGTATTCTTATTCTCTAAGTGGTGTCTCTAGATGACCAGAAGTGATCAATTCAATGAGTCCTAATGTATCCATCTCTTTTTTATGGTTAAGTTTTGTGTAAAATCTTTCATGGTTAAATTTTATGTGGTTAGGTTTTAAGAAATATTTGCTTACTCTAAGGTTGTAAAAATTTCTCCTATTTTTCTTCTATATGATTGTTCTGAAAGGTATTGCTTGGCCTTTCATAACTAGGTCCATTAGATTAACTTCAAATCAATTTCTATATGTGGACATAAGGTAGGAATAATTTTTTTTTTCATTTGGATCTTTCCTCATTTATCAAAAAGAGCATCTGTTTTCTTTTCTTTTCTTTTTTTTTCTAGTTTTATAGTTAAGTTGTTTTTTTATAATTTCATTAACAGATAATGTATTATTTGCTTCAGGGGTACAGGTCTGCGAATCATCAGTCTTAACACAATTCACATCACTCACCATAGCACATACCCTCCCCAATGTCCCTAACCCAGCCACCCTTCCCCTCCCACCCCCCACCCCTCCAGCAACCCTCAGTTTGTTTCCTGAGATTAAGAGTCTCTCATGGTTTGTCTCCCTCCCTGGTCCCATCTTGTTTCATTTTTTCCCTCCCTACCCCCCACAACACCCCATCCTCCCTCTCAAATTTCTCATATCAGAGAGATCATATGATAATTGTTTTTCTCTGATTGACTTATTTCGCTTAGCATAATATCCTCTAGTTCCATCCACATTGTTGCAAGCATCCATTCTCTTTTTAGTTGCAGTGCCACCTTTGTCATTTTATTAGATGACCACACATGTGTGGGTCTATATCTGGACACTATTCTGTTCTATTTATCTATCCTTGCACCTTTATCAGTTTCTATATTTGGTAATGTAAGCACTGAGGAAGAAGGATTTTCCCAAACAACAGGAGATACTTGAGCTCCTATAAAAGCTGACAGAAGGATTTAGTGGAGAGTGAGGGATTGAATAAAAGAAAGAGAGGGGATAGTCTTCACCTAAGAAGCTAGTAGGAGCTGGATGGCAGGTGCTTGTGGAAGGATTGGCCTTGTACACTCATTTGCTAATCCGTTTAACAAAAAGGTGTTGGGCAGCCCCTGTGTGTCAGACACGGACATACAGCAGTGCCAGGATAGACGAGGTCCCTGTTGTCACATTGGTGGTGGGAGAAAGAGAATAGACAAGGACCCACAGGAACAGGTGATTCATGCAACAATAAATGCCATGAAGAACATGGGCAGGATACTGCCACAGAGTAATGGAAGCCCATTCCCACATGGCACCAGGGAAGGTCTTGGGATGTAAGAAATGTGAGGTCACATTTAAACCAAGATGGAGCCAGTCATGAAAAGCATCCCAGACAGAACATACAGCTAAAAGGCTTAGAATGATGTAAGCTTGTAATATCTGTAGAACAAACAGTGTGGATGGAAAAATACAAACAAAAAAGTGGGAGGGGGGCAGGGAGCTGGGTAATCAAATAGCATCAGAAAGCAAGGTAGAGACCAAATTGGCCCAAGGAGGCTTTCCCTTAAGTTTGGGCTGAATGTGGAGTTTCCCATGCATAGGAGTTGATAGATTAGTCATGGGTGATGGAACTGTGGGTGTGTATATTGGGGGAGGTGGGGAGCTATCTTGTCTCCTTCTCTGTAAAGCTGCTCACATGTGCCCTCTCTCCCTGCAGCCTCCTGAGTGATGCCAGCCCAATGGTTCCTAATATCCAGACTGGTCCTCTTGGTACTGCTGGGCACAGTCAGAGCAGGCCCTTTCTCTCCACGGTCCAATGTGACACTCCCAGCCCCCCGGCCTCCTCCCCAGCCGGGGGGCCGCACAGTGGAGCCCGTTGGGGGAAGCCCCTCTTCTCGGCTTTATGAACACACCGTGGAAGGAGGGGAGAAGCAGGTGGTTTTTACCCACCGCATCAACCTGCCGCCTTCAGCCGGTTGTGGTTGTCCCCCGGGCACGGAGCCCCCAGTTCCTGCTTCAGAGGTACAGGCCTTGAAGGTCCGGCTAGAGATCCTGGAGGAGCTGGTGAAGGGGCTCAAGGAACAGTGCGCTGGGGGATGTTGTCCCGCTGCAGCCCAGGCTGGCACAGGTGGGTAGATGAGGGGAGAGGACACCAAAAAAGAGGAAGGTGGGGAAGTGGTTCAGGTTTAGGTGGGCATCACTTGTCCATAAAAGACCTTGGTATGAATTAGAAATAGCATCTCTTCTTTCCCTTTGGGGGTGGAGAGTGCAGCCCCCAAACTCAGAGAGAGAAGTCACTAGGCTCTGTGTCAGCACTTTCCTCCCCTGTCCCCAAGCATATGATAGGGCCTTGGGAGGCCACATATATTGACTAGAAGTACCTGGAAACAAAGATGACCTTATGAAATGAGCCCCGCCTTCCTGGAGGGGCTCATGCAGGGGAGCACCGCATGGGCTTCTTCCCCCTCCCCAGAGAGACTGAATCCTGCCTCTCCCTCTTACTCCAGGCCAGACAGATGTCCGCAGCCTCTGCAGTCTCCATGGCGTGTTTGACCTGAGCCGCTGTGCCTGCTCCTGCGAGTCAGGCTGGGGTGGGCCCACCTGCTCAGACCCCACAGGCGCTGGGGTGCCCCCCTCCACCCCACCCTCAGTCTCCGGGTCCTGCCCAGATGACTGCAACGATCAGGGTCGCTGTGTCCGCGGGCGCTGCGTGTGCTTCCCTGGTTACAGCGGCCCCAGCTGTGGCTGGCCCTCGTGCCCCGGGGACTGCAACGGCCGTGGGCGCTGCGTGCAAGGAGTATGCGTGTGCCGTGCTGGCTTCTCCGGGGACGACTGCAGCCAGCGCTCCTGCCCCCGGGGCTGCAGCCAGAGGGGGCGCTGCGAGGACGGGCGCTGCGTGTGCGACCCCGGCTACGCTGGCGAAGACTGTGGGAAGAGGAGCTGCCCCCGAGGCTGCAGCCAGAGGGGGCGCTGCGAGAACGGACGCTGCGTGTGCGACCCCGGCTATACTGGCGACGACTGCGGGGTGAGGAGCTGCCCACGGGGCTGCAGCCAGAGGGGGCGCTGCGAGGACGGGCGCTGCGTGTGCGACCCCGGCTACACCGGCGACGACTGCGGCTCGCGGAGCTGCCTGTGGGACTGTGGCGAGGGCGGGCGCTGCGTGGACGGCCGCTGCGTGTGCTGGCCCGGGTACGCGGGCGAGGACTGCAGCACCCGGACGTGCCCGCGGGACTGCCGGGGCCGCGGGCGCTGCGAGGACGGCGAGTGCATCTGCGACGCAGGGTACAGCGGGGACGACTGTGGAGTGCGCAGCTGCCCAGGCGACTGCAACCAAAGGGGCCGCTGCGAGGACGGCCGCTGCGTGTGCTGGCCGGGGTACACGGGGCCCGACTGCGGCTCGCGCGCCTGCCCCCGTGACTGTCGGGGCCGCGGGCGCTGCGAGAACGGCGTCTGCGTGTGCAACGCGGGCTATAGCGGCGAGGACTGCGGCGTGCGCAGCTGTCCCGGGGACTGTCGCGGCCGGGGCCGTTGCGAGAGTGGCCGCTGCGTGTGTTGGCCCGGGTACACAGGTCGGGACTGCGGCACGCGCGCCTGCCCTGGCGACTGTCGTGGGCGCGGGCGCTGCGTGGACGGCCGCTGCGTGTGCAACCCCGGCTTCGCGGGCGAGGACTGCGGGAGCCGTCGGTGCCCTGGGGACTGCCGCGGGCGGGGCCGCTGCGAGGATGGCGTGTGCGTGTGCAACGCGGGCTACGAGGGAGAGGACTGTGGCGTGCGCAGCTGCCCAGGAGGTTGCCACGGCCGCGGCCAGTGCCACGACGGGCGCTGCGTGTGTGACGATGACTACTCGGGAGAGGACTGCAGCATAAGGCGGTGCCCGCGCGACTGCAGTCAGCATGGCGTGTGCCAGGACGGCGTGTGCACCTGCTGGGAAGGTTATGCCGGCGAGGACTGCGGCCTCCGTACCTGCCCCTCCAACTGCCACCAGCGCGGCCGCTGTGAGGACGGGCGCTGCGTGTGCAACTCAGGCTACACCGGCCCCTCCTGCGCTACCCGCACCTGCCCAGCGGATTGCCGGGGCCGCGGGCGCTGCGTGCAGGGAGTGTGCGTGTGCCACGTGGGCTATAGCGGCGAGGATTGTGGGCAGGAAGAACCTCCCGCCAGCACCTGCCCTGGGGGCTGTGGGCCCCGGGAACTGTGCCGCGCTGGCCAGTGTGTATGCGTGGAGGGCTTTCGAGGACCTGACTGCGCCATTCAGATGTGCCCTGGGGACTGCCGTGGCAGGGGAGAGTGTCGTGAGGGCAGCTGCATCTGTCAAGAAGGTTATGCAGGGGAGGACTGCGGAGAAGGTGAGCAAGCAGCCTTTCCCAGTACCCTGGGAACCAGAGCCAGTGGGAAGGCCTGAGCCTGAGGCTTAGGAGCCCAGGCACCCGGAGGAAGAGGGAAGGAGGTGAATTATTGAGCAGTGGGGTGGAGGGGGAGGGATGTTTGTGTGGAGGTGGGCAGTCCAAGTAGCCAGAGAGCCGGTGTCCACTAGGGGCGGCAGAACCCCGGGGGCGCACCAGCAGGCAGGCCCTGCTTCAGATCTCTGATGAGCAGCTTGGGGGCTCCTTTAGTTGCTTTTCCAAAGATTCTGTGTTTCTGGAGATGGTGGTTGAGGTGGGGAGGTGAAGGAGACCACAAGGCCTGTTCAGGCCTCTGCCAGTTTTGCATCACCTCCAGAGAGGAGCAGGAACTGGGATCAATCTTGCAGTATGGTCTGAGTACTGGGGCCTCCCATGGTAGGGTTGGGGGATGGGGGCTGCCTTGGGCTAACCACATCTCGGTATCTCATTCTCCTGAACAGAGGTTCCAGCCATTGAGGGCATGAGGATGCATCTCCTAGAGGAGACAACAGTTCGGACAGAGTGGACCAGGGCTCCTGGCACTGTGGATGCCTATGAAATTCAGTTCATTCCCACGGTGAGAGCTAAGCTGCAGGAAGTTGGGTGGGCCAGACTCAGAGGGGAGAGAGTGCTCACCTCAAGCCAGAAGTTCTGGGTAGTCAGTGGCCGAGTCCAGACTGGCTAGACTCCTGAAGCTGCTGTGAAGGCCTCCTCATCCCACCCCACACTTGGTCCAGAAGGCCTGTGCAGCATCATTTCACGGCTGCTGGAATGACCTCTGGTGACCATGAGCTCTGTCCTTCCTGAGACTGTCCAGTCTGCTGCTGGTCATCACTGGTAGTTCTTTCTACCATCTAGAGCTGCCCCATTCTACATCTGTCCATTGGCCCTAGGTGGGCCCCCACCAGCGTCAGAATGTTGCCTTTGCTTTCCCCCACAGCTTCCGCCACAGGCTTTCAGGTATTTGGAGACATCGGCCATCTCCACACTCTTTGTTCTCTCCAGACCAACTCCCCTGCTCTCTTCACCCCTTTTCCCTAAGGCTTTGTTCTCTGAATTCTTCACATCCTGGGTTCCCTCCTCTAATGCCTCATGCTTTTTGCATTTGCCTCCAAAATGTGAGGGCAGACAGTCCAGTAGTTCTCCTGGCTAACTCGGAAGAGCCTGGCAGTTTTCTCAGAGTTGATGTGTATTAACTTGTGGTCACAAAAACTGTGAACTGTTTTGATCATATTTATTTTTTTAAGTGACTTTTATTATAAAAGTCATGTAGGCTCAGTATAGACACTGTAGAAAATATAAATGAGGAACAGAGAAAGAAAGAAAAAAATGACATTGGACTGTGTACACTTTTGTAGCCTAAATATAGGCCTTTACATGTGGCTCTGTTCAGTGTTATCTCTTTTGGTTTAGGCCAAGCTGTCTAGGCTGTTGCAATAATTTAAGTCTGTGAACTGGTTCTCCTGCCTCTATGTCATCAGTGCACTGCAAAGCATTCACTGTGTCTCCTTCCAAATTGCTTTTAAAATATTTGGGAGCACCCAAAGGACAAAGCCTTGTGGCCTTTCACTAGAGGCCCCCTTTTATGCAGATTGGGCTTTTATGATATGTTTGGCCTCCTAGTTCCCAATCATATGACATTTCTACTGTCTAACTCATGTTTTCTTGAATCTTCACACAAACATCACGGCTGATCTCCAAAACTCTGGAAGAATGAATAACTCTCAGGGCCTAAACCCTAGGAGGGCTCTAGGACAGAAGGAACAGCTCAGAGGTGCTGGCTGCCATCCCCACGCTAACTGGCCTGGTCATGCCAACTCTTCTTATTAGAGCCCCAAGACCAGACCCCTACTATGCTCTGTCTCTCCTCACTGGCTGGGAGAAGCAGAGGCAGAAGTCCCTACTTTGCAGCACAACCAATAGAGCTTGGGTTTTTTCCTTCTGTTAAAAAAAAGTTGTTTTTTGTTATAAAAATAATTTAATCACAAGACAAGAATTTGGCAACTAGTGAAAAAAACAAATAATTCTTGGCTGCTTCACACTAAAACAAGCACTGTTAACATTTTTAAGTGTTTCTCCCACTCTATTCTTCTGTGTGTATATTATTGACATAGTTCTGATCTTGAGAGGTTGGGACTTTTAAAAGGAACTTTCCCAAGAAACTTCAGGGAAAAAAGAATTAAAATAAACACTTGGGAGAGAAAGAGCATGCAAGGCAGCATTGTCCTCTGCTCTTAGTAGATAGGAACCCAACCTTGCGTGTTTCAAACTGTGTCTTCCCAGCCCAAACCCTAGGCTTCCTCCCTCTCCAGGTGCCAGGTGGGGTCTACTTGGCCCATGCCCAGCTCAGCTTATCTCTGGGTATGAGCCTCTGTCACATTCTGGGTTTTCTTCGAACCCGAATGTGGAATATACCCCTGTAAGATAGGTCCCCAGACAGCCCTTTTGCACTGCACCTTAGCCTGTGCTACTGGCCCTCCGACAGCTTTCTAAGCTTTCTGTGGCTGGCCCCTGGGATCATGCCTCCTGTCCTGGCCAGCTCACTCTGTCCATTTCTGGGGGCACAGAGTGTATTGGTAGCTGGCTGTCCTCTGGCACTGCCATCTTCTCAGAAGCCTATCTCCACCTAACCCTTTCCCTTTTCCAGAAGCATTTCTGTCTCAAAGCCCTGGCAAAGGGACACACCTAGTCACTGGAATGCTCTTCAGAACACGGAAGAGGAACATTCCTCCTTCTCCCTGACTCAGTGGTTCTCAAAGCATATTCCCTGCACCTGCAGCATGGGATTTACCTGGAAGCTTGTTACACATGCAGACCGCAGGACTCCAGTCCGAGCTACTGAATTAGGAGCTCTGTGACTGGAGCCCAGTAGCCTGAACTGTAACAAGTCCTCCAGGGGATTCTGCTACACCAGAAGCCTGAGGACCACTCAGTCAAGGAATGTTGCTATTTTGCAAAAAGTCTGGTTCCTCTCTGAATGTGAGAGGAAGCAAAAGGTAACTGAGGGTCAGTTGAAGAGGAGGATCAGGCACTCTGCAGCCTAGAACCTGGGCTGTGCCACACTTTCACTGGGACACAAGACCTCGTAGCCCCAGAAAAGTTTGTGTTTGGGGTCTGGTCTGAAAGAGGGAGGAGGGGGTGGTAAGCTCCAGAGCCCAACCAAGATGGTGCCCCCACCTGGAACCATGACATTGGTATGGAGAACGGGGTTAGAAACTCACCAAGAATAATTGGTGAAGCGGCAGAGCTGTCAGCAAGGGGAGCCACCATCTGCCTAGAGAGCCTGTCTCAGACCAGACAGACGACAGATATGGGACTTTGAGGGATTTGTTCCCAAATGGATCTTAGGAGAGAATAAGAGGTGACTAAAAGGCTCACGTACGTGGTCTGAGGGAAAAGGAGAACTCAAGATGGGCTTGTCTCCCTGGAAGAACCAGACATCATCAGGGAGCACCCAAGGGATGTGTATGTGGCGGGGGCGGGGGGTAGTTATGTGTGTCAGGTTGGGTTGGGGGCATAGGGGAGAGAGAACGAAAGAGAAAGTTCTGGCAAGGATGAGGACTTCACAGGCCTTCAGTTGAGACTCCTAGGCTGGACTATCCTAGGGTAGGGTGAGTAGGAGAGGAAGAGGGGGCCTGTGTGCCCAGGAAAACTTTTCAGCCAACAGAACTCTGACAAAGCTTTATTTCATCCTCAAGTCTACGTGGCCTCTCATCTGGTTTTATACTTTGGTATTTACTGTGTTGATTTCCCCACAATTTTCTTGGTTTAGGAGAGTACCTTTTGAAATTTCCATCCTACTTGGCTGAATGGAGGTGTCCCCATCACGGCCAACATAGCTAAGCAGAACAGAGCGTCCTTATTAGCTGTCCTAGCTAGACAGCCCAGTGAAATTCAGGGCAGTTAGACTGCTCGCAGATGTCCATCCCTCCTATTTCCCAGTGGCTGACCCTCCAAGAAGACCCTGCTGGAGCAGAGGCTGGCATATTCTTGGTGGGGTCATCATGGATAAATCATAATACCTTCAATGTGTCCTTGGAGGGTAGTCATTTGCTCACAGGCATGTATGGCTCAGAGATTTGGGGAGGGATTCGAGGCACCTTAAGATGTGGCCATACATTTAGCTACTAGAACATGAGCTGAGGCAAGAGACTTCTTTCATCATGTCTAGCATGATGCCGGGTACAAAACTGGGAAACATATTTGTGAGGCTTAGAGCAGATAGGCTTTGTTTTTGAGGGGCCTGCAGCCCTGCTCAGGAGACAAGAAAAGTACCTAAAGGGAAATGTCATGAACAGGGGTCACACCCACGTTACCAGCCAGGGGTAGGGTTTGTGGGGAGGAAGTGAGACTGGGAAGGTGCACTCCTCAGTGACGTCATCTCTTGTGACAGGAGTGGCCTTGGGAGGCAAGGTGGGCAGGGTTGCGTTGGGAAAGCCCAAGGGAGGATCCTGGCATGTGATGGGCAGATTCAGACACACAGCTGATGAACCAGCTTAAAATGTAGCTCCTGTGAGAGGGGGCTGTGAGGTCACACTGACTGGGGGGTCGAATCCCTGCCACGTTCTTGGTGGTGGGGACCTTGGGCAAGTTACTTAATCCTTTTGTACCTCAGTTTCTTCATCTGTCCAATGGGAATAGCATGACCTCCTTCATAAGGTTCTTTTGAGGATTAAGTGAGTTCATATGTGTAAGTTGCCTAGTCCAGCATGTGGTAGATACTGAACGTTTTAGATGTTTTTGCTGCTACTGTCCATGCTCTCCCGCTGTATAGGAACCAGCTCCGCACAGCTCCATGTGGACAGCATCTGGAACTGGAGAGAGAAGACATAAGGGAGACTGGGTAGTAGGGGTGAGATAACGAGCCCTGATCCACTTGGTGCTCCTTTCTTGCAGACGGAGGGGCTGAGCCCCCCATTCACAGCACGGGTACCCAGCTCTGCCTCAGCCTATGACCAGAGAGGACTGGCGCCCGGTCAGGAGTACCAGGTCACAGTCCGTGCCCTTCGAGGGACTAGCTGGGGCCCTCCTGCCTCTAAGACCATCACCACCAGTGAGAGCTGGGACTGTGGGCGGGGTGCTGGTTGGAGATCTGGATTTGAGGGTGGGTGGCTAGGAATCTGCCCCACCCCCGTCCCAACCCCAGGAAGGCAGAAGGGAGTGGTGGCGTGGGGACAGAGCTCTTAGAGGGAAAGCTGGTGACTGAGGACCTGACTCGCCCTGACCCCTCTTCTCTTTAATCTGGCTAGTGATTGATGGCCCACAAGACCTCCGGGTGGTGGCTGTGACACCAACCACACTGGAGCTCAGCTGGCTGCGACCCCAGGCAGAAGTGGACCGATTCGTGGTGTCCTATGTCAGCGCTGGCAACCAGAGGGTGCGGCTGGAAGTGCCCCCAGAGGCGGATGGGACAGTGCTGACTGACCTGATGCCAGGCGTGGAATATGTAGTGACTGTCACGGCAGAGCGGGGCCGGGCAGTAAGCTACCCGGCTTCTGTCAGAGCCAACACAGGTATGGCTGGCCAGGCTTAGCCAAGGTGCCGTTTCTCTGTACAGCCGCCCCTTCCTTGGGGGCCCATGTCTAGGGTTCACAGTCTCCTCTGAACGTGCCTTGGCAGGGTGTGTTGGAAAGCACCTGCTGGGGCCTTGCTGTGTGATGGCTGCCCTGGTACCTCAGGGGCTTGGAGTCCTGCAGGAAGGCTATGGGCTGGACCACAGGAGGAGCTGCCCCTGCCCCTCTGCCCCCAGAGAAGCAGGAAATAGGAGAGGCTGTCTGACCCACCAGCTGGGGCAGCAGGCTCTTGAAACAGGCACTGGGACAGCCCTGTGTTCACGGTGGTGGTCAGCCCTTGTAGGGACTGGAATCAGGCAGAGCAGAGATCGGCGTTGCTGGGCACTGTAGACTGGGGTTTGGGGAAGTTAGGTCTCAGAGCAGTGATTTTCCACTAATCCTCAAGGTCTCTTAACAGATGGTTATTTATTTTCTTTTCCTGTGACAGAGGGACGCCCACCTCGCAGTAGCTCACATTCTCTCCTCCCACTCCCCTTTCTCTCCTTCAGACACAGGGCCCCACCTGCTGGCTTTTCTCTTCTTTCTAGGGCACCAACAGTGGCGGGCTTGGAGGGCGAGCGGGGAGGGGCTCCCGGGACACTGACTCCTTTCTCTGGTTCTCTTTCCAGGTGGGGCTGGGGCACAGGCGAGAGGCCTCTGGCTCCCGCGGTGGGGGGGGGGGGGGGGCGGGGGCAGGGGGACGGAGGGAGAGGCTGCCGTGGGGAGGGGCTGCTACTGACCTGCTCTCCCCTTCCCCCTTTTTTGCCCCCGGCAGCACCAGGCCACTACAGTTACCCGGAGGTGCGCCCCCCAGCCCCGTCCCCCAAGCCCCGTCCCCGGCCGGCTCCGGCCCCGCGCCCCCCGCGCCCCGCACGCCCCGCTCGGCCCTCGCGGCCCGCAGAGGAGGGCGAGGAGGAGCCTGGGCCAGGGCCTAGCCTGCCGCAGCCCCCTCGGCGGGCGTGGGGCAACCTGACGGGCGAGCTGGGCCGCTTCCGCGGCACTGTGCAAGACCTGGAGCGCCACCTGAGGGCTCATGGCTACCCACTGCGAGCCAACCAGACCTACGCGTCCGTGGCGCGGCACATCCACGAGTACTTGCAGCGGCGTCGCGCTGCCGCCGCCCCCGTCGGCCCCCCCGCCCCCTCGCCCCGCCGCCCCCACCCCACCGCCAGCCCCGACCCTGGCACCTGGAAGCGGGACTCCAACCAGGGCATCTACGGCCTCTCGCCCGAAGGCGTCGACCGGGTGGCCGCGCCCCGCCACCCCAAGCCCGAGGTTCTGGGCAGTTCTGCCGACGGCTCACTACTGGTGTCCCTTGACGGGCTCCGCGGCCACTTCGAGCGCGTGGTGCTGCGCTGGCGGCCCCAGCCGCCGGCAGAGGGCCCTGGCGGGGAGCTGACCGTGCCGGGCACCACTCGCACCGTCAGCCTACCTGACCTCAGGTCCGGCACCACCTACCACGTGGAGGTCCACGGGGTGCGGGCAGGGCAGACCTCCAAGTCCTACGCCTTCATCACCACCACAGGTAGCATGGGCTGGGGCCACGGGATTACCCATCCCCTGCCCAGCCTCGCCTGCCATTGGAGTCTGCATCCAAGAGTGGCTCCCACCGCCTCACTGCTCAGACCACCACTCCACCCCCACCACACCTCTCGGTCCAGGCTCCAGGGGACCCCAGCACAAAGCATGCCCTCCTGTGTCTCTAGAAGCCGTCTCCACCCCAGGGGCCTGAGGGATACCCAGGGCCAAGGAGAGCTGGTCTTTAGCATTCCCCAGACACTTTGTGGGATTGCCATCCTGGGCATTGGAAGGGACTTTGGGGAAAGGAGGCGGGGCTACGAAAACACACAGGAGCAGTGTGAGTGGGGCACCCAGTGAAACCATCACTTCCCTACTCTGACTCACTGTGGTGAGGATGGCTGAAGGCTGTGGTCAGTGGTTACTGTTTTCCACAGTTTGGCCTTGACCTCAGAGGAACACATCAAAACTGTGTGGGGATGGCCTTGGAGCCATCAGGCAGCTTGTGTCTGTGAGAGGTGAAACCACTGCTTCTTGAGCTGCCTTTCCAGACCTCTTGGCTCACGTCATGCTTGTCTATTCCACAGGAACGATGCCGGGCTGAGGGGAGGGCTGCCCTAGGGAGGGTTGTGGATATATTTTCCCCCCACCAGGGCCCAGATGCCACCTGAGCTGGATGTACCCCCCCCCCAACACACACACACACTCTCTCTTCCCTCTCTCTTCAGTACCCACTCTTCCCTTGCATCTGCCTTCCTTCCCTAACACCACATCTCCTCCTTTCTTCCAGGCTTCTCACTGCAGCACTAATGGAAGCCACGACCACCACCCTCTGGGGAGGGAATGTGCTTAGGGAGGGACATGGAAGTCTGTGGGGGCTGGAGGTCCCCTTGTGAGGGGAGGGATGGCCGGCTTTATTGCTTTTATTTATTGCCTGCAGGCCTGTCTGTTCAGAAATGTGGTTGACAGGGGTACTGAGAGGACTGGGTAGATCACTGGGAGGATGAGGTAGCCCAGGGAGTGGACTCAGAAGCAGAAGAGGGCAGGTCTGTAGGCTCTTAGAGGCTAGAAGGCAGAACCTGGGGGTTGGGATTTCCTTTCTCTCTCTCATTCTCAACCCTCCTGTTTTTCTCACCCTGCCCTTTCCCAGGGTCCTCTCCTTCAGGCCTCTTGGGAGCCACCGATGAGCCTCCTCCCTCGGGCCCTTCCACGACTCAAGGGGTCCAGGCCCCAGAACTGCAGCAGCGCCCCCAGGAGCTGGGGGAGTTGAGGGTGCTGGGCAGAGACAAGACAGGGAAGCTCCGCGTTGCTTGGACTGCTCAGCCTGACACATTTGCCCACTTCCAGCTCCGCCTTCGGGTGCCCGAGGGGCCAGGGGTGCATGAGGAACTACTGCCAGGGGACGTCCGCCAGGCTCTGGTGCCCTCACCCCCTCCTGGAGTCTCATATGAGCTGTCACTTCGTGGGGTCCCCCCGGAGGGCGAGCCCTCTGCCCCTCTCATCTACCAAAGCATTATGGGTATATCCTTAACTCTGCTCAGCTCACTGTCCTGAGGATGGGGGAGGGGCTGGGCCATCAGGGCTTCAGAGGAGGGATGGGTTGGGCTAGTGTTTGGGTTGGAATGGTAAGAGCAAGGAGAAAGAACGTTGGAATTGAAGGTTCAGAGGAAAGAGGAACAGAGGGAGTCTTAGAAGAAGGATGTGGGGTGCGGGGCAGGGGAAAAGAGGATGGGAGGAGAAAAGTCAGAGGCTGGGACTGGGAGTCCAAGAGAGAGGCGGTAGGCTTCTGGCTTTCCACCTGCAGCTTTCTTTGCCCTGTATTCTCCCTAATTCCTGGTCACTAATAGATCTCTGCAGCTAGGTGTGAGAAGGCCTCCAGCCCTGAGGATACAGGCCTGTAGCCCCCTCTGTCCCTTCCCTTCCCCACAGCCCTGCCACCCCCACACTGGGTAGGCTAGGACAGTGGCCCCCCTGCCCTGGGAGGCTGGCCTGCGGTGGACAGTGCTCCATGGTTGCTCCAGCCCATTTCTGCTGGGGACGAAGGTTCCTTAGCGTAGGGCGCTCCCGGCCAGCAGGGCTTCAGAGATGGATGAGGTTGGTGGAAGCAGTGAAACACTCATTTGCCCTCCTGGTCTCTCTTTATGGGACTTGGGTCTCTGCTCTGCCTGCTCCTCCAGGTGAAACTTAGCACTAGGAGAGAGGGCGGTAGGGGAGAGAAAAGTCCAAGTGGGGGACGAAGAGTCTCCAGCTGCTCCAGAGCAGCAGTGAGGAAGCTCTGACTCAGGAACAACCTGGAGGGGGGGACCCAAAACTCCCCCAGAGCTCTTGATGTGGCGAGGGATGCTAGGATGCAAGGGATGGGGAAGCTAGCACAAGGGAAGGGCCAAAGCTCTCACTGCAGAACAGAGGGCTGCTCATGGAGGCCTGGGGGGGAGGAAGTAGAGGCCTTGAGGGACAGAGATGTCCAGGAAGGAGGGACCCAGTGGGCTGAGGAGAGGGAAGGAGACCAGGGACAAGGCAGTGGTCGAGGCTGCTGGCTTTACTTTTGCCCCCACATTCTAGACAGGGATGGGGCGAAGCCTGGGAAGCCCTTGGCCCAGCCACACCTGGGCGAGCTGATGGTGACTGACCCAACCTCCAACTCTCTGCTCCTGCACTGGACGGTCCCTGAGGGCGAGTTCGACTCCTTCGTGATCCAGTACAAGGACAGGGATGGGCCCCAGGTGGTACCTGTGGAGGGATCCCAGCGCTCAGCCCGCATCACTAACCTGGACGTCGGCCGCAAGTACAAATTTGTGCTATATGGGCTCCTGGGCAAGAAGAGACATGGGCCCCTGGTGGCTGAAGCCAAGATCTGTGAGTGAGAGCAGTCACACCCACCCCTACCCCTGGCCCCTGTTTGGTCTTGAGGGAGGTCTTCCCAGTGCTTTGGGAACTCCAGGAAGGCTCCCTGGAGGCCATGGTGCCTGAGATGAATCCTGAAGGAAAAGCAGTGGTAGGTCCAGCAGAGGGGTTGAGGAGGGTGGTGCAGACAGAGGGAGACATGGAGAGTGAGGCAGGAGCAGTGTGGCCCTGGAGGAGAATCCATCTATTTCCTCTGGATGGAGAGCAGGACTCCTGGGGAGCAGAAGGGACGGGGCTTGTGTGTGTCTGACTGAAGAGCTTGGAGCTGCTGTGAGGGTCCCGGCCGGTGTGGGGTGGGCTCTGAAGGGTTTTAAGTGGGAATGATGTGATTTGCTACTTATCTTACAAATAACAAGGGGGCTGCTATAAAGAATTGCTGGAGAAATGAGTTAAGAGCCAGCAAGAAATGATGCGGGTCTGCCTGGGATGGAGGCTTGTGGGAGGTGAAGGACAATGAGGCTGGGTGTGGGAGGTGAAGGACAACGAGGAGGCCCAGGCACTCCGGTGTTCCTAGAGCAGACAGTCCCTTGCGCTGAGGTGAGAAACAGTGGAGGTGAGGACCAGCACAGCTTGGGACACTTCGATAAACCTCTTCGGAGCATTTGTTAACAAGATGTTCTAAGTGTGTCAACACACTTAGTGGCTGTAGCAGCCCCGTGAGGCAAGCCCATTTATAGATGAGGAGAGTCAAGGCACAGAGAGGGAGAAAATGGCGGGGCCGCGGCGGGGATCACTGCTGCCCTCACAGGTCTGGAGAGCAGAGAGGAGGCCTGAAGAGTGGGCATGGGGGGACAGGAGACAGGGTGATGGCATGGGGGAAGCAGAGATAGTGGTTAGCACTCAGGGCGTGGGCAGAGGAAGAGGAGTCTACAGGGCAGCCCGAGGGGGTGACTCGTGGAGAGGGGCACAGCCAGGGAGAGCAGTGTCCCAGATGCCAAAATGAAGGGCGTGGTCAGATTCCATAGGAGTGATTCAGAGCTACAGAGCGTCCACAGCACTTAGCATGGCGAGGTCGCTGCTGGCCCTGGTGAGAGCAGCCAGTGGAGGGTGGAGCTCAATGGAGAGTCTGATGGAGGTGAGGACATGGCTACAACCAGTGTAGACGGCTCTTTCTGGAATCTGGGTTGGGACTAGAAAGCAAGGAGGGAGGCTGGATGGAGCTAGCAGCCAAAGAGAGGAGCTCCTGCAAATGCCCGTCGCTCAGTGGGGGGTAATGAAGGGTTGGTGGTGCAGGGTGGGAAAGAAGGAGATGGGGCCCCAGCACAGGTGTGGGAGGCTCTCCCACATTCAAAAGCTGCAGAGATGGTGCTTCCCTCTCTTGGAGGAGAAACCAGCTAGTAGTTAACACTGGAAGCAGTAGAGATTGTCCTGGAAGACTTCCCTGGCTATGGAGACACAGAGGGAGATGGCTGGGCTCCCTTCTCTCTGAAGCGCCTCACTAGGGTGCAGATAGGGCCACACTAGTCCATGTGGCACGTCTGTGCCATTTAGAAGAAGGCACCTTGCCTTAGGTGAGCATAACTCTGTGCCAGGGCACACAGCTTCGCAAGCAGAGGCTGGCTGGATTTCAGTCCCTTAGTGCTCCCTCAGTCATGCACCTTTGTGCAGTGAACAGCCTGCACAACCTCACACAGCATCCCTCTGTGGGAGACGGAGTACCCCTCTTTCTTTGACCTGTGTTCCTCCTTTCTCTCTACCTCTCTCCCAGTGCCTCAGAGTGATCCTAGCCCAGCGACTCCACCCCGCCTCGGCAAGCTGTGGGTGACAGATCCCACCCCAGACTCACTGCACCTCTCCTGGACTGTCCCTGAAGGCCAGTTTGACTCTTTCGTAGTTCAATACAGGAATAGGGATGGACAGCCCCAAGTGATGCCTGTGGAAGGGCCCGAGCGCTCGGTCATTGTCTCCTCGCTGGACCCTAACCACAAGTACAGATTCACTCTGTTTGGGGTTGCCAACAAGAAGCGTCATGGCCCCCTCACAGCCGATGGGACCACTGGTGAGTGGTGACAACCTGTGCCCCCATGGGACCCCTCCAAACCTTCCCCACACTTGACCTCAGCCAGGAACCAGGTGGGGCCTCCCAGTGTGATGGCTGACTCTGAATCCTGGCCCCACTCCCAGGCTGAGGGAGAGCCAGCCTCCCCCGTCCTGCTGGGTCCCTTCCATCCCATTCAGCTGTTCCCCAAGGCCCAGAGGATGTGTCATACCCTGACTGTGCCAGACTTCCCAGGAGTTCAGCACTTCTAATTAATGCTAGTAGTGACCCCCAGGTATGACGACCCATCCAAACCCCAAACCCCAACCTGGGGCTGCCAGCACAGCCCTCACTGAATCCTCTTATTTCAGCCTCAGAGTCCCCAGTGCAGCCCCTGCTGGGGGAGCTGTCAGTGACTCAGGCAAACCCAGACTCCCTGCGCCTGGCCTGGACCGTGCCCCAGGGCTCCTTTGACTCCTTCGTGGTCCAGTACAAGGATGCACAGGGCCAGCCCCAGGTGGTGCCCGTCAGGGGGCATGAGAACGAGGTCACCATCCCGGGCCTGGAGCCCCACCGGAAATATAAGATGAACCTCTACGGGCTTCATGGCAGGCAGCGTGTGGGACCTGTGTCCGTGGTGGCCACCACAGGTGAGTCAGGGCCACCCAGGCCTCCCTCTGAGCAGGACCCTGCCTGCGGACCCCTTCAGACCTCCCTCCACCTTCTCCTTCTGGGCTCCAATCCTTCCAAGTGCCCCACATCCCAGGACCTCTCATCCAGCCACCAGCCCCTAGCCTTTTTCTCGGCTCTGCTTCTCCATCTCCAAGAATAGGTCCCATTTTCTCCCACCCTGAACACCTGGAGCACCTCGACCCTGGCCTGGCTGGGGTGGTTGTCATTTCCGGCTCCCACAACCAGCTGCCCGCACCCTCCCACCATTGCTGCTCGGCTCAGTGCCAGCAGATCAAAGGCACAAGAGTCCCTCGTTTCCCCCAGCTTCTTTCTGGCATGAAGACACCTTATCCAGGACCCTCAGATCCCTAACTCTCGGCCAGCCGGGAGCAGGGCAAAGGGCCCCCTTTCATTCCGCCCACTGGCCCTCATTCTTCCACCTTTCAGCCTTCCCCGGTCAGCATCGTTTTCGTGGTTGTGTAGCCTCGCGGTTGGGAGCTCAGGCTCTGGATCCCGCTGCCTGTATTTGAAGCCTAGCTCTGCCATTTGCGACCTGTGGGACCTTGTGTAAATTACTGAACATCTCTGAGTTCAGCTTCCTCATCTGTCCAATGAGGATAATGGTACATGCTTCACAGGGTCATTAGAATTAAATCAATGTACAAGCATACATGCTTAGAATAGCACCTGACACATCAAAGCTGCTATTCAGGAGTGAACTGTTATTTTCCCCTGATTTTCTCCCTGCCCACTATCCTTTTCTTCTCATCTCCCTACTTTGTCCAGCCTTGCCTGCTCCCTCCTCGATCTCCTGTGCCCTTGGTGGTACTCCATGGGCCAGGGAGTGGGTCACAGAAGCCAGTCTCCCTTCTCCATGGAACCTCAGTGAAGACTGAGTTGCCAGATGCTAGACAGGTGCCCCTGGGGCTGTGGTTCTAGATGCAGCCAGGGAAGGGCACGGCTCTCCCCAGCCCCTTCATCCCCACATCTTTCTCCCACCCTTGTCTGAAGTGGAAGGAGGGACAGGGCTGCCTGAGGAGGACTTAGCCAGGGCACATTCTGTCTGGTGTCCTGTTAAGTGGAGTGGGGCTGCTGAAAAACCCTGTGGGGGTGCTGGAGCCAAAAGGGAGGAAGGCAGATGGGAAGAGGCCTTATGGCCCCCTTGATTGCCAGAGGTCAGCACTGTCTATGGATGCAGTAGAAAATTCCTCAGGATTTCCTCTGTTCCCATCTCAGCTCCTTTCTCAGACGTGAGCCCAACCTAACAGAAGCCAGCAATATAATCCTTCCAGCAGTACTGACAGGGGCCAGGGGCCTGTCCCAGCGTCCTGAGTTACTGAATGGCTAATACAAAGGCTACCGATCCCCAAAGACTACAGCTTGAGGACTTTGCTGAATGTACTTTATTGTCATAATCAACTAACAAAGCAAGTCACACTGCAAGCCTGTATCCCCTATGTATTCTCTCAGCCCCCCAGGACCTTGTGGAGGAGACGCCTAGCCCCACAGAACCCAGCACAGAGGCCCCGGAGCCCCCCGAGGAGCCCCTCCTGGGGGAACTGACGGTGACAGGATCCTCTCCAGACTCGCTGAGCCTCTCCTGGACCGTCCCCCAGGGCCACTTCGACTCCTTCACTGTCCAGTACAAGGATGGGGACGGGCGGCCCCAGGTGGTGCGTGTCAGGGGTGATGCGAACGAGGTCACCATCGGGGGCCTGGAGCCGGGGCACAGGTACAAGATGCACCTGTATGGCCTGCACGAGGGGCAGCGCCAGGGCCCAGTGTCCGCCGTGGGCATCACCGGTGAGTGTGGAAGGAGCCTGCCTCCTTCTCCTCCCCTCAGTGGCCCCCAGCTTCCCCAAGGCCATGGCTCTCCCTTGCTGCAGTGGTAGCATGACCACCCCCCATTGCTTGGGGGACACCCAGACAGAGCAGTTCACTGGGGACCAGGCTATAGCCAGCTTTGTGACCTTGAGCAATTTTATTTTATTTTTTTTTTAAAGATTTTATTTATTTACTTGACAGACAGAGATCACAAGTAGGCAGAGAGGCAAGCAGAGAGAGAGAGAGGAGGAAGCAGGCTCCCGGCTGAGCAGAGCCCGATGCGGGGCTCGATCCCAGGACCCTGAGATCACGACCTGAGCCAAAGGCAGAAGCTTTAACCCACTGAGCCACCCAGGCGCCCCAAGCAATTTTAAACTTTCTATGCCTCTGTTTCCTCAGGTGCAAAAAGAGGATAGTAACAGGCATCCTGCAGAACTGTAGTGGGGATTAAATGAGTTAACAGACAGGAAGCACTAAGAAAGGGTCAGGTGCAGAACACACAAGCTGTTGGTGTAGCCATAAGGAGGATTATAATTGACCTTGGTCTGGGTCTGCTCTGCGCCCTGTGGCTCGTTCCGCAGCTTAGCTAATCAGATGAGCATGAGACATCAGTCTGTTTGTCAGTGCAGCTGGAAAGTTTCTTTACAGATCATCCAGTGAGTGACTTTATAGCAAAAAGGGACATCCCTTCCATCTCCTCTCGAGCACCACAAAGGACCCAGCCCAGGATCTTCTCTCCAGAGTTTCAGCACCAGGGGCCAGAACCGTGGTAGGCTGCTGGGACTTGGGACTCTCTTGCTGACCTGCCCAGCTTGGCTATAGCAAGGAGTGTCAGTCTCTTTTCCCTTTGCTCAAAGACACCCTTTTTCAAAAACATCTTTTACTATAAGGGGAAAGATTAAAAACTTAAAAGCAGAGAAATGGGTTTTCAGAACATGGTTCCTGTACTTCCACAAAGCCCAACCTCACAGTGACTTGGCTGGTTTAATTTCCAGAACCTTCTACTCATTTCTTTTCATTCTTCAAGTAGCTCTGAGAATAAGGAGAAGGGAAAGCCACCCTGAGTTACTGTCCTGTGGGCCCAAAGAAGCAGGGTGGGAGGCTCATGCCAAGCCCAGATATGCTGCCAAGGATTCTTTTCAGGTGCCCCTCTGTCTGCAGCCTTTCCCAGGTGGCTACACTGCACTCTGTGAGGCCCTGGCCCTGGCCCCCAGGGAAGAATGGACTATGTTGGGCGCTGGCTGAGGCAGTGCAATAAAGGAAAATGGAGATCAGATATTTGACAGACTGAGTTCTGTTTATGGCTCCCCTGGTTCTCAGCTTCGTGATGGAGCATGACGTTCATTGTCAGAGCAGGAAGGTGATGGGTTGCCTGCTGAGCTATCCAGGCGGCTGTGCCCGGCCCACGGCAAGTGCTCTACCACTGCCAGGATGAGAGGCCAGTTAGAAACATTTCTAATAAGAAAAAGATGTCCAGTGCAGCCTGGGGAGCGCCATGTTCGTGGGTAGTGGTAGTTCCACCTTTTTCTAGTTAAGACAAGCCACAACAGTCAGGCTCGTTTGATGGTGGTAGACCATTTCTCTTCCTCATGGGAAGACGTACAGACACGGCAGAAGTGAGCCAAAAGTGGATGGGACAGGAGGGATCAGAGCTGCAAGGAACATGAAACACTGCCAGGCCTGCTACCTGGTCCCTAGTGTTAGATGTTAGATGCTTGCTAACATGGCGGCCACTCCTAGTGGCCCTCAGCTGCCTTCATCCCTGCCCTCCCCATGTAGACTCAGTTGTCTTTCTGAGGCCTCCCAAACAGGTTTTCCTCTGCTTGGAGCCTGAGTTTATCCTCCCACAGACGCCAGAGAAAGCAGCTCTTGGAAGCCACCCGCCCCCGCCACCTCCTCCACTGTCTTACTTCTGGGGACCACCTTCCATGTTTGGTCACTATTGAGGAGTGCCCCCCAGACTTAGCTGATTCTTGCACAGTGGGGCCCACTGGGTCTCGAGCGGGGCCTTTCCCAGCCAAGTCATGCAGACCACTCATGAGTTTAACAAATGTTTGTGGAGCACCCACTATGTGCTGGGCAACAGGGACACAGCAGTAAGCAAGGCAAAGCACCCCCGCTGGGAGCTCATGTTCTAGTAGAGGGAAACAGACTCCAGACTGCCCATATCTGTCTGTGGTACCGTCTGTGACAGTGATGAGCCCTAGAGAAAAGTCCAGCAGGTGAGATGGTGAATGGGTGGGAAGGAGGTGGGAAAGGGCTTCCCTGCGGTTAGAGCAGAGGGAGGGACAGGACAAGGCACGTGCACTTTTGGGAAGAATATCCCGGGCAGAAGAAAGTGCCCCGACCCTCTGTGGATAAGCCAGAAAGGTCTGGAATGGAGAGCAGCTATGTGAGAGATGATCGTGGGACCTCAGAGATCATTGTAAGGACTTGGTTTTTGCCCTGAGTGAGATGGAAGTCATTGTGGGAACAGGCTCTGACTAATGGGTCAACAGGGATCAGAGGCAGGGGGAGGGTGGAGGAGGGAGAGGATTTAGGAGACCCATGTAGCCCAGTGGGACTAGTGGTGCTTGGAGATGGTAGCAGTGGAGTGGAGTTAGCAAGGGGGATTGGCTTCTGAAGGTCCTGCCAACAGACCTTCCTCGCCGGCTAGGTTTAGAGTATGGGGGGACTCGGGGACAACACCCAGGATGAAGTGGTGGCTTTGCTGGGGTAGGGAGGTCATGACCAAGCAGGTGGGGGGGGCAGTCCATGAGCTTGCTTTTGGACTTCATGAGTTTGAGACACAGACCAGGCACCCAAGGAAGATGCGAGTCTGCAGGTCCTGGGGTAGGGGACTTGGAGCCAGTGACCTACACCCCTCCCCAACCCCAGCACAACTTCAGGTCCTGGCAGGAACTTAGTGAGGGCTTGTGGCCAGGCAGATGTCGCCAATCAGTGTAGTTCTACATCAGGAGAAGCTCGTGGATGCCACAAAAACAGACATAATTACTAACAAGGGAAAGAGGAGCTTTTCCTAACAGCCTTCCACTGTCTCTGTCTCAGCTCCACACCCAGAAGAGACCCCAGCCACAGAGCCGCCCCTGGAGCCACGCCTGGGGGAGCTGACAGTGACCGATGTGACCCCCAGCTCCATGGGCCTTGCATGGACAGTCCCCGAGGGCCAGTTTGACTCCTTTGTGGTCCAGTACAAGGGCAGGGATGGGCAGCCCCAGGTGGTGCCTGTGACCGCAGACCAGCGCAAGGTCACCATCCCTGGCCTGGAGCCTGCACGCAAGTACAGGATGAACGTCTATGGGCTACATGATGGGCAGCACATGGGCCCCCTCTCTGTAGTAGCTGTGACCGGTGAGTGAGTAGGGGTGAGGCAGCTCGCATCCCTGGCTACCCAGAATCCCCCATCCCACAAACCCTCTCTCAGGTTCTGCCTTGCAGGCCTCCATAGGTCCTTCCTGAGGTCACAGGCACAGTAGTCTGTTCCTTGACTCCTTGGCCTCTTCCCTAGGCTAGAACCTTCCTGTTCTCCAGTCCCTCTCCATTTTGCCTTCTCCCTCAGGCAAGAATGTCTTGCTTCCATCTGACCTAAATCTGACTCTGTCTGTCTTCCCTAATTGTCCACAGCTGTTCCCTTCCTTTCTCTCAAAACCCTGCTGTGACTTGGCCACAGCCAACAACTTCCCCTGATGTTCTTTTTCTGTTGGGCTTCTCTTCTCAGAAGTCCTTAGTGCCCCAAGTGCTATAGCCTTCCTTTCTCCTGGAAGTGGCCCTTGCTGTTGGGTCCCTGGGGACAGGGTGCTGCCATTTTTCTACCACGGTGTCTGATGAAACCCATGGACCCCTCTCAAAGCAGGGCTTTAAATTCTATAACATAGGGGTGCCTGGGTGGCTCAATCATTAAGCGTCTGCCTTCAGCTCAGGTCATGATCCTGGGGTCCTGGGATGTAGTTCCGCATTGGCCTCTCTCCTCAGTGGGAAGCCTGCTTCTCCCTCTCCCACTCCCCCTGCTTGTGTTCCCTCTCTTGCTGTGTCTGTCTCTCCCAAATAAATAAAGAAAATCTTTTTAAAAAAATCTATACCATAAATGCATAAGGTTAGAGAGGAAACCAGTTATATTGATGTTCAATTATCAAAATATTTTAAATTCAAATTTATGACTTAGTAATACAGGAACTCTTTATCAGTTCATTAAATAACAAGTCTTGGGGCATGTGTCATAACCTACCCACATTTCAAAGGAGGGAAGAGTGTAAACAGTACTTTGAAGTCTGCACAGTTATTCTAAGATGACATGAACACAGTCCTAGGTATGTGACACCACAGTGAGCACCAGAGGAAGTGCTACATTTCAGTGAGAGGTCAGGGAAAATATCGATGTGACTGTGTCTCATCTAGCTCAAGGACCCTTTAGGCCCTGGGAGCCCAGGAGCCCTTCAGGGTTGGGGACAGGCGTTCTCCTGCCCAAGGTCTCAGCCACGTTATGTGTTTTTCTGGATTCTAGCTCCCCTCCCCACAGCCCCAGCCACAGAGTCCCCCCAGGAGCCACAGCTGGGGGAGCTGACAGTGTTAGACATGACCCCAGACTCCGTGACCCTCTCTTGGACGGTCCCCAACGGTGAATTCGACTCCTTCATGGTCCAGTACAAGGACAGGGATGGGCAGCCCCATGTGGTGCCTGTGGCCACAGACCAGCGTGAGGTCACCGTCCCCGGCCTGGAGCCCGGCCGGAAGTACAAGTTCCTGCTCTATGGGCTTCAGGATGGCAAGAGACACAGCCCAGTCTCTGTAGAGGCAAAAACAGGTGAGAGGCCCCCAATCCCCCAGCAGTCTGTCCACCCTCTTCACAGTGCCTAGTCTCTCTCCTTCTGCTTGTCTTCCCTGTGTCCACCTCTTCTGTTTTGTTTAAAAAGCCATACTGCCGGGGCGCCTGGGTGGCTCAGTGGTTAAGCCTCTGCCTTCTGCTCAGGTCATGATCCCAGGGTCCTGGGATCGATCCCCGAATTGGGCTCTCTGCTCAGTGGGGAGCCTGCTTCCCTTCCTCTCTCTCTCTCTGCCTGCCTCTCTGCCTACTTGTCATCTCTGTCTGTCAAATAAATAAATAAAATCTTAAAAAAAAAAAAAAGCCATACTGCCGACCCCGGTTCAGGGCAAATGAGAACCAGGGAAAACAGGGCCAGGTCCTGGGTCTGTGCTTCACTGACTTTTTCTCTCTTCTCATAATTTTCACTGCTGTTGAATGGGGGAAGTCCCTTAGGACCCTTCCTGGAAGGTGGGACATGGGAGACTGGGAGTGCTGGGGGAGGCCCAAGGGAGTCAGGAGCCCTTTCCACCTGCTGGGCCTTGCAGCCCTCAGCCTTGTGCAGCCCTCACCTCCTGAGAGTTTTGCCATCACCCTCTTTCTTAGCCTACTGGCTCAGGCCCATCGGGTCCCCTCTTTGCCTTCCCTAGAGGGCCCTTTTCCTCCTGTGCCCTCTTCCCAGGGCCTCAAAAACTGGGAAGCAGAGGAGCCCAGGGCTGGAGGCCCAGCCAGGCCCATTAGGGCCCAGCCCAGCTGTGCCCCTTTCCTGGGTTTCAGTCCAGGCCCTCCCCTGCCCCTGGGGGCTCCCTGATGCCAGAAAACTCTAGCAATAACAATGCTGTCAGCATCCTCACTGGCCAAGAAGGCAGCAGGCCAGCTCCTTCTCAGGCCTCAGGATGGCTTCGGGGCAGACACCAGATCCTTTCTCCATGTGAGCTCCCCTCCTTCTCCCCCGCTCCCCACACCAAGTAGACAGTCCCTACTCCTCCACCAGGCCCTAAGAGGGCCACCTCCAACATAACATCCTCCTTTCTCATCTGCTGTGTATACTTGTCAGGGATCCTGTGCCCCCTCCGATGTTCTTAGGACCTCAGATTTCCCCAGGGGCCAGGCAAATCACAATGAGTAGGATCCTTGGTAAAAGGAAATAAGTAAATCAAGCTGTATCCTGATAGGAGCATAGTCTCTAAGAAGTGGGAAGACTGGACGGCAGGAGGAATAAGATAAGCAGGAAGCTAGCGATTCTTTTTTCCGCAGAGATGTCCCGTTGGCTAAGTGGAGGGAGGCATGGGCCAGTTGGGGATGGTGGCAGAGATGGGAGAGTGATGGAAATATTTTGGGGAAGTACTGATCATTTGGGCAGCCCTGGGTTTTTCCAACTCTAGTGGGAAGCAGTCAAAGAGTCATTCTGGAAAAAAATAAACACAAGAATCTTTCCTCTCCATCAGCTGCCCAAGGTGACGTCAGCCTCAAGGCCCACCCCCGCCTGGGGGAGCTGTGGGTGACAGATCCCACCCTGGACTCATTACACCTCTCCTGGACTGTGCCCGAGGGCCATTTTGACTCCTTTGTGGTCCAGTTCAAGGACAAAGATGGGCCCCACATGGTGCCCGTGGAAGGCCACGAGCGCTCGGTCACCGTCACCCCTCTGGACCCTGGTCGCAAGTACAGATTCCTCCTTTATGGGCTCCTGGGCAAGAAGCGCCATGGTCCCCTCACTGCTGAAGGCACCACAGGTGAGGGCATCCCTGCAGGGCCAACCTCTTCTCCTGGAGCTCCCCTGGGGATGGCGGCTGTACCCGGCCGGGCCAGGGAAGAGGGTGGTCACTTGTGCTGGCATCCATCACAGCACTTACTCTCCTCACACAGTCCCATAACACTAGCCCTATAGGACTCAGCTATGGCAAAGCCCTGCCCCTAGACCTCTCAGCCCTGCCCTTTGAGATCACCCACTACCAGAAACAGCTCAGCCGCCTTCTCTCTGTCTCCCTCTCAGAGCCCAGGAGTGGTGTGGACGATGGTAGAACAAGGCACCCCCCAAAGCCCCATCTCGGGGAAGAGCTACAGGTGACCAGCGTGACACCAGACTCTGTGAGCCTCGCGTGGATGGTCCCTGAGGGCCACTTTGACTCCTTTGTGGTCCAGTACAAGGACAGGGACGGGCAGCCCCAGGTGGTCCCTGTGGAGGGCAGCCTCAGGGAGGTCAGCGTCTCTGGCCTGGACCCAGCCCGCAGGTATAAGCTGCTGCTGTACGGGCTGCACCAGGGCAAGCGTGTGGGTCCCATCTCTACCATCGCCTTGACTGGTGAGTGAGGCTGTGGCCGGAAGTCGCTGCCCCGCCTTCCGGCTTCAGCTCTCCTGGTCTGACCGAGCCAGGGGGTTTCTGAACTGCTTATTTCCCTTCTTTTAGGGGAAGGGATAGCCTTATTGAGGCATAATTCACATACAATTTTATATGAACAATGAATTTTTGGTAAATATGTAAGTCATGAAACCATTACCACGATTGAGATACAAAAGATTTCTGTTTCTGGTTCCCAGAAGCCATTTCCCCATGCCCCTTTGCCATCAGTTCCCCCAATGCCAGCCTCTGTCAGCCTCTAATTCCTTTCTCTCCTTATACTTTTACCTTTGTAAGCCTCTCACTTAACAGACTCATACAATACATACTCAGCGCTTGGTTTCTAACACTTAGCATAATGCTTTGGGAATTCATCCTCGTGTTCCATAGTTGGTCCTTTTTACTACTCACCTCTAGCCTTCACCTCCTCCCCTCCTTCCCTCTCACTGGAGAGCCTTGTGGAGACAGATCAGTCACTCATCTCTACGTGTCTCTCCGAACCAGCCCCCAGAGAAGATATCAAAGCCGAGATCCCAAGTCCTCCAGGGCCTGAGCCCCTCCTAGGGGAGGTAACTGTGGAGGAAGCGACACCAGACACCTTGCATCTCTCCTGGACCGAGACTGAGGGCGATTATGACTCCTTTGAGGTCCACTACACAGACCAAGATGGGCAACTCCAAGTGGTCAGGATAGATGGTGACCGGAATGATGTCATCCTCTCTGGCCTGAAATCTGAGCACAGATACCTAGTGAACTTGTATGGTTTCCGTGGCCAGCAGCGCGTGGGTCCTGCCCACATTGAGGCCCTAACAGGTAACCAAGGAGAACTCCACTATAGCTCCTTCCTCCAAGTGGCTGGGAGAGCCCAGAGGAGACAAAGTCCCCATGGTCGCCCGGCCCCTCTCTCAGGTCCAACTTGTTCTCTCTCATGTATCTGTTCAGCCCCAAGGGAAGAGGAGGATGAACCTTCAGAACCTCCCACCAAGCCCCGCCTGGGGGAGCTGGCCGTGACCGACCCCACCTTTGACTCCCTGCACCTCTCCTGGACTGTCCCCGAGGGCCAGTTTGACCACTTCCTGGTGCAGTACAAGAACGGGGACGGGCAGCCCAAGGCGGTGCGCGTCCCGGGGTATGAGGAGGGGGTCACCGTGTCAGGCCTGCAGCCAGACCACAAGTACAAGATGAACCTGTATGGCTTCCACGGTGGCCAGCGTGTGGGCCCAGTCTCTGCCATTGGGGTGACAGGTGAGTTGATGGTGGAAGCCCCGGAGCAGGGCCAGTGAGAGGATCTCCCTCTCTCAGGTGATAGGTGACTGGGTGCAGGAGGCCCCATGCTTGAGGCTGAGCCATGGTGCCTGTTGGGCCTTCCTCCTTCCCCGGGGGCTTCCTGAGGACAGAGGTTTCCTCCCGTGCAGACTGGAGCCTCTGGAGGCTATGCTGCTGGCTGGCCAGGGTCCCAACGGCTGACCCTGTAGGCTTCCAGGCATGTTTGTGAGATATTGGTGGAGCGAACCCACCCAGCCCCAAGGTGGCCTTCTCTGAGCTAAATTTGGGGGCCCTGGGACCTGGTCACAGCTTCTCCATCCTTCTTGCAAGACCTGAGGCCATCTCCTGGGGCTCCTGCCTCACCTGCTCTGTGTCTGTCCTTCTCAGCCGCAAGGGAAGAGACCCCAGCGCTCCCCGAGGTGGAGGAGACGCCCAGCCCCACAGAACCCAGCACGGAGGCCCCGGAGCCCCCCAAGGAGCCCCTCCTGGGGGAGCTGACAGTGACAGGATCCTCCCCAGACTCGCTGAGCCTCTCCTGGACCGTCCCCCAGGGCCACTTCGACTCCTTCACTGTCCAGTACAAGGACGGGGATGGGCGGCCCCAGGTGGTGCGCATCAGGGGTGATGAGAACGACGTCACCGTCCGGAGCCTGGAGCCAGGTCGCAGGTACAAGATGCACCTGTACGGCCTGCATGGGGGGCAGCGCCAGGGCCCCGTGTCCACCGTGGGCATCACTGGTGAGTATGGGCGGGGACCCTAGGGAAGCCGACCCTAAAGGACCATGGGCATGAAAACATATACTCTAGGCAGCATGTCTCTTTTGCACATCATGTGGCCTGGGGATCTCGGTAAAGGGCCTGTTCAGGTGCCACAGGCTGGGGCAGTGGCCAGAGATTCTACATCCATGACGCGATGCTGGTGCTGCTGGTCCGAGAACCACACCTTTAGTAGCAAAGCTCCTCAGGACAAAGGAGCGGGACGCTTTCCCAGAGTCTGTTGGAGAGAGCTGTCCAGGCATCCCTGATTCCTCCTGGAGGCTCTGCCTCCCTGTAGTTCACTGGAGGCTGGGGGACAAGCCAGAGGGGGCTCTGGATGTAGTGTCCTGATCGAAACACGTCCAGGCCTCATGGTTTGGGTGCTGTCAGACCTCTGCTTCTCATGGCCCAACAAGACTGAGTGGCCTGAGCCAAGCACTGTGGGAGTTCATTGGGGTGAAGCTGATGGTGGCAGAGAGATAAGTTCTTATCGTAATGGGGCTCCAGGGCATGGGGAGACAGGCCGTGAACCAGCAATCAGGCAAAGGGGCATATGCCTATGACGGGAAGGTCCGGGGCCAGGCCAAGACTGGGCAGCAAGCCTAAGCCAGTCCGCCCGCAGGTGTCCACGAGACAACTGACACCAGAGGGCGAGCAGGTGTTCACTTGGTGACAGTGGTGGAGTCAGAGCTACGTCACAGCTGGTGGCAAGGCCTGGAGACTAGGCACATCATGGCCCATGAGAGGGGCCAAGAGGGTCTGTGTGAGATCCTCTGAGTGGGGGAGAGTCTTGAGATGGGGGTAGAGCAGCAGAAGCAGCTCAGGGGCCTGTCCCGCGGTAGAGGGGGCTGTTGCACGGTGAAGCCAAGGCCGACACCGTCAGATGTACTGTGAAAGGCTCATCCTAGGAGGCCCCTGTGAGGAACGGATTGGGGGGAGTCAGGGAGCCCAGGAGGGACACGGTGACCCCGGTGAGAGGCGATGGGGCTGGGGTGGAACCCAGGCCTGGCTGGTGGGGCTGCAGAGGTGGGGAACCCAGGACGACCTTAGTTGGACTCTGAGTGTGATGGCCGCTGGGGACAGGAACCGAGCCAGGAAGACTCCAGGTTTCTGGTTGGGGAAGGGAGTTCTGAGCTGTTTGGGAGCAAAGACAGGAACCAAGGGGAGTGAGATGGGAAGGGGACCCCAGTGGAGGGAGGCTCAGGGCACAGAGTGTGGGGAGGTGGGTGCCGGAGAGAGCAGGAGAGGGCGCGGGGTGTGCGTAGGGGTAAGATGAGGGTAAGCGGCCGAGCAGGCTGGCATTAATGGACTGGGAAGGTGACACTCTGCTCCTCATTATCTTATTTTGTAAGACACCCACTGCCATGCTGACTTGCATGTCCTCACCCGTCTCTGTATGTCTCTGTCCACTTCCAGAAAATGAAGCTGTGACCACTGAAGCCTCATCCACCGTGGCTCCCGAGCCTCCCACCAAGCCCCGCCTGGGGGAGCTGGCCGTGACCGATGCCACCTCTGACTCCCTGCACCTTTCCTGGACTGTCCCCGAGGGCCAGTTTGACCACTTCCTGGTGCAGTACAAGAACGGGGACGGGCAGCCCAAGGCAGTGCGCGTCCCAGGGTATGAGGAGGGGGTCACCGTGTCAGGCCTGCAGCCAGACCACAAGTACAAGATGAACCTGTATGGCTTCCACGGTGGCCAGCGCGTGGGCCCAGTCTCTGCCATTGGGGTGACAGGTGAGTGGATGGTGGAAGCCCCAGGGCAGGGCCAGTGTGAGGATCTCCCTCTCTCAGTTGATGGGTGACTGGGTGCAGGAGGCCCCCATGCTTGAGGCTGAGCCATGGGGCCCTTTGTGCCTCCCTCCTTCCCTGGGGGCTCCCTGAGGACAGAGGGTTCCTCCCGTGCAGAGTGGAGCCTCCATGAGCTATCCTGCTTGCTGGCCAGGCTCCCAGGCATGTTGTGAGATGGTGGCAGAGCGAGCCCACCCAGCGCCAAGGATGGCCTTCTCTGAGCTAAATTTGGGGGCCCCCGGCTATGGTTGCAGCTTCTCCACCCTTCTCTCAAGACCTGAGGCCCTCTCCTGGGGCTTCTGCCTCACCTGCTCTGTGTCTGTCCTTCTCAGCTGCAGAGGAAGAGACCCCAGCGCTCTCTGAGGTGGAGGAGACGCCCAGCCCCACAGAACTCAGCACGGAGGCCCCGGAGCCCCCCAAGGAGCCCCTCCTGGGGGAGCTGACAGTGACAGGATCCTCCCCAGACTCACTGAGCCTCTCCTGGACCGTCCCCCAGGGCCACTTCGACTCCTTCACTGTCCAGTACAAGGACGGGGACGGGCAGCCCCAGGTGGTGCGTGTCGGGGGTGATGAGAAGGAGGTCACCGTCAGGGGCCTGGAGCCGGGGCGCAGGTACAAGATGCACCTGTATGGCCTGCACGAGGGGCAGCGCCAGGGCCCCATGTCCACCATGGGCATCACTGGTGAGTGCAGGCAGGGCCTTCAGGACTGTTTTGGGTAAGTTCTCGTTGGTGGAGCCTTTAGGGTCTCCACGTTTCAGTGCGGTTCAGCCGCACTGAACCCATCTTCCATCCAGTAGCATACAGGACAGGCATGCAGTGGGTCAGGACGTCCGAGTGCCAGGCGTGTGCCAGAGAAGTCCTCGGCTGGAAGCCTTGAGGCAGCGATACACTGACCCATATGTGGCTTTCAGCTTTGCCGGAAACTCTGGAAAGATCTTTTTTCTGTGGTTGGGGCAAATGCCATGAACTATTCAACCATTCAACAAATATTTATTATATAAGATTCAAGCTTACACACAAAGAGGAAGAACAGCACTGTGAACTCCCGTAGGTCCGTTGCTCTGCTGCAGCCTGATATTAACTCCTGGCCCGCCTGACTCATCCCCACCTGCTCACTTCCTGCCCCCTTCGCACTGGAATGTGTTCTTAACTAACAGCTTACTGAGAGTAATTTACATACCATAAAATTCATCCACTTTAAATATGCAACCATCAGCACTAACTAATTTTAGAACTTTCTCTGTAGAGCTCTAACACTATCTAATTTTAGGACTGTATTTGTAGATTTGCCTTTCCTAGAAATATCGGATAGATGGTATTGTACAATAACGTGTTCTTCTGTGTCTGGGTTCTTTCATCAAGCTCATTTTGGGGGTTCATCCATGATGTAATGTGTAGCAGAACTTCATCCCTTTACAGTCAAATAGTATTCTGCTGTATGGATATACTGTTGCAAAGGTCCCAGATGCTCAAGATTTCATCCTAGACTTCGTGATTTCATATTTAAGTGTATTGCTCCTTTTTAAAGGACTATTTAAGGGATGCCTGGGTTGTGAAGTTGGTGAAGCTTCTGTATCTGGAGCGGGGCTGGATCTCATGACCCTGAGATCATGACCTGAGCTGAAATCCAGGAACAGAAGCCTAACCAACTGCAGAGTTGGAGGTGCAACTGCAGGGTGTGGAGCCTGCCTAAGATTTCTTCTCTGCTCCTCCCCAACTCATGCATGCACTTTCTCTCTCCCGAAAAAATTTTGAAGAAGTATTTAAAAATAGTTGCAACACCATTATTATACCTTTAAAATTGAACGTTAATATCAAACATTAAGTATGTAGGTAGTGTTAGTTTCCTGGTTGTCTCATAAGTGTTGTTTTCCAATTTGTTGCTGGGATTGAGTCCAAAAAAGGGGGAAACACTCCAATTGGGAGAATTGGAATTTTAGATAGGGTGGTCATGATTGGCCCTGAAAAGGTGACATTTGAACAAAGACTTAAAGGAAGTGTGTACTTGAGCCATGCAGACATCCAGGGTCAGAACATTCACACAAAGGGAACAGTCTGTGCAAAGGCCCTGAGTAGGAGGCTGCCTGGTAAGTGTGACAGACCATGAAGAGATCATAAAAAGACTTTGATGAAAGCAGAAATGGATCTTAAGTTAGGCCTACAGAGCCGGCCCACCTACTGGTCTGAATCCAGGAGAGCCAGGACCTCAAGTACTTTTTCCAGCAATAGGAAATATTCTATTTGCATCTATTCCCAGACCCCGAAGAGGAGCCCTCTACCAGCACCCTTCAGAAGCCACACTTGGGAGAGCTAACCGTGACAGATGCCACCCCTGACTCCCTGCACCTCTCCTGGACCATCCCCGAGGGCCAATTTGACCACTTCCTGGTCCAGTACAAGAACGGGGACGGGCAGCCCAAGGCGGTGAGAGTGCCAGGAAATGAGGACCAGGTCACCGTGTCAGGCCTGCAGCCAGACCACAAGTACAGGATGAACCTGTACGGCTTCCACAGGGGCCAGCGTGTGGGCCCAGTCTCTGCTGTCGGTTTAACTGGTGAGTACACAGCAGGACACTGGGCCCTGGACACTGGACTCAGTTGCTCCTTCATGTCAGTATTCAGGTGTTTTTGTCCCACTGTCCCTGAGACTAGAACCTCCCAACCTCCTAAGGATGGTTCTGCTTGTGTCTTTACTCCAAGACTTTGGTGATGCCCCAGCCAGCATCCTTTACATGCAAGCTTTTTATTTTTTGTTTTGTTTTTGTTTTTAAATTAATCTCTACCCCCAACATGGGGCTGGAACTCACAACCCTGAGATCAAGAGCCACGTGCTCTACTGACTGAGCCAGTCAGATGCCCCCACACACAGACTTTTTGGTCCTTGAAGAGGCAGAGTACCAGGGAAATAACAGACTCAGAGACCTGGGGTTGACCCTAGCCTTAGCCCGTTCAAGCTGTGTGACCCCAAGAGATCGCTCCAACCTTTCTTCATCTGTAAAGAAGAGGAAGAAAATTAGTTTCTGAAAACTCTTAGGATGAATTCTCATAATTGTTGATTTCAGTGGGTACAATGGTCTGTGTTTCCCAACCCAGACTGATCCCCATTTATGCCAAATGAGCAGGAATCCTGCCACCGCGGATGCTCTTACTCTGATGGTTAGTACTAGTCGCATGCAATTCCGCAAGGCACCGTCCCTTCCTTCATTATTTGCTAACAGGGCCATCCGTTGCATCCATTAAGTTCTCTTGGAGCTATTACCCTTCGATGCTTAAGACCCAGTTTCCAAACAGAACAGATAGGAAACAAGACAATTTTGTAATCGGTGATTAAGGAAGAATGAAATCCTATGCAGAACAGAAAAGCTGAGAGAAACCTGGGGGTGTGATGAGTCATCTGCACCATAAATTACCAAGAGAGTAAATACAGGGTCCAAAACCACCCAGGTACAAAGACGACCTCCTGCCTCTTCTCTTTTGCCTTCACTGTGAAATCTAAATTTGCCTCTATAAAGTACTCAGAAGGCTTCTAAACCAGAAGAGGTATTAAAAGTACTCACGAAGTAGAATTTCCGAACCTGAGTAGCTGTAACTCCTGATGGGACCCATCCGGTGTGCTTGGCAGTGTTAGGAAGCCTTGGTCCTGTCCCTCCGTGCAGATTTGCTCTGTGGCTCCCAAGGGCTCAGCGCCCACTCCACATGTACAGCACCATGGCAGTCCCAACCTCCCATCATGATGTCTCCAGGAGCACGCTCTGTCCCTTGGTAACTGAACATTCAAACCAGGGATTGAGGTTTGGGTCTGTGGGGCCTGGAATCTAGGCTCCAGGACCTTGATGTGTCTGGGAGAAATCTAAGTATCCTTCACTGGAAGCAGGCCCACAGGGCATGTCCACACATTCTCTTCGTCTCCTGCTCCAGCCCCAGGAAAGGACCACGAAATACCAGCCTCCACAGATCTACCTACCTTGGCCCCCGAGCCTCCCACCAAGCCCCGCCTGGGGGAGCTGGCTGTGACCAACGCCACCTCCGACTCCCTGCATCTCTCCTGGACCGTCCCCGAGGGCCAATTTGACCACTTCCTGGTGCAGTACAAGAACGGGGACGGGCAGCCCAAGGCGGTGCGCGTCCCGGGGTATGAGGAGGGGGTCACCGTGTCAGGCCTGCAGCCAGACCACAAGTACAAGATGAACCTGTATGGCTTCCACGGTGGCCAGCGTGTGGGCCCAGTCTCTGCCATTGGGGTGACAGGTGAGTGGATGGTGGAAGCCCCAGGGCAGGGCCAGTGTGAGGATCTCCCTCTCTCAGGTAATGGGTGACTGGGGTGCAGGAGGCCCCCATGCTCGAAGCTGAGTCATGGTGCTCTTTGTGTCCTCCCTCCCCCGGGGGCTCCCTGAGGACAGAGGGGTCCTCCCATGCAGAGAGGGGCCTCTGTGAGCTGTGCTGCTGGCTGGCTAGGGTCCCCACGGCTGACCCTTCAGGCTCCCAGGCATGTTTGTGAGATGTTGGCAGAGCGAACCCAACCAGCTCCAAGGGGGACCTTCTCTGAGCTAAATTTGGGGGCCCCTGGCCATGGTCGCAGCTTCTCCATCCTTCTCCCAAGACCTGAGGCCATCTCCTGAGGCTCCTGCCTCACCTGCTCTGTGTCTGTCCTTCTCAGCTGCAGAGGAAGAGACCCCAGCACTCCCCGGGGTGGAGGAGACGCCCAGCCCCAAAGAACCCAGCACGGAGGCCCCGGAGCCCCCCGAGGAGCCCCTCCTGGGGGAGCTGACGGTGACAGGATCCTCCCCAGACTCGCTGAGCCTCTCCTGGACCGTCCCCCAGGGCCACTTTGATTCCTTCACTGTCCAGTACAAGGACGGGGACGGGCGGCCCCAGGTGGTGCGTGTCGGGGGTGACGAGAATGAGGTCACTGTTGGGGGCCTGGAGCCAGGGCGCAGGTACAAGATGCACCTGTATGGCCTGCATGGGGGGCAGCGCCAGGGCCCCATGTCCACCGTGGGCATCACCGGTGAGTGGAGGGGCAGGGCTCATGGGTCTTCAGGGAGAACTGCATTTTCTCACGGGTGCCCTGGATGACTATTCTGTTCTTTTGCTAGTCTCTAAGTTTCCGGGCCTTGTCTCTCATTTCATGCTTTTCCTCCAGGGCTCTGGGCTGTGCCCTGTGTCTAGAAGTTTAGCATATGCTAACCTGGAGCCCCATTGTAGACATCAGCATGATCTCCTTCTGATGGTCAGCTGCTGGGCACCTCTAAGAGTACAGTGTGTCTGGCACAGGCCAAGCATGCGCACACGCACATGCACCCACACACACAAGAAGGAAAGAAACAGGACAACATCCAATCACACTGGGATGATTAAATAATTAGGGAACATCTGTAAGAGGAGCTGTTATGGTATCACCAAAATGGTTTAACACTAGACAATTGCTTGATAATATCATGTTGAAAAAGGAGCCTCCAAATTTTGTAAGGATGCTAATCACAACCACTGGAAAATAACATGCATGGCAAGAAAACTGGAAAGAAACCCATCTCACAGGATGCATGGTTTGTAGGACAGGATAGACTGTTCCAGCCCTTTTTTTGTTTTATTCTATTCTGTGTTGCTCTAAAGTTTCTCTTATAATCTGGAAATATTTATTTTAAATATAATATCTTCTTCTCCCTTATACTTCTTCCATCTTTTCCCCCATCACTCTTGCAACTTATTTTATTTCTAATTCTGAAAAAGTTATAATTTCTAGTCCCTAAGAAATTAGGGGGACAAAATCACAAGGTGAATTAAATTCTAAAAGGACAGTCAGGATGGCTTATCTGTCAGTGTCAGCCCAATTCTTTTTTTTTTTTTTAATTAGTTTCAAGGGTATAATGTAGTGACTTGTCAGTTGCATTACCTCATGTGCCCTCCTTAATGCCCATCCCGCCATCCACCACCCCTCCTGTGACTCTCAGTTTCTTTCCTAGAATTCAACAACTCTTATGATTTTTCTCCCTCTCTGTTTTTATCTTTGTTTATTTTTCCTTCTTTTCCCTTACATTCATCTATTTTGTTCTTTTATTCCACATATGAGTGAAACAATATGATAATCATCTTTCTCTGATTGATTTATTTTGCTTAGCTCAATAACCTCTAGTTCCATCCATGTCATTGCAAATGGCATCATTTTTGATGGTTGACTAATATTCCATTCATCTGTTGATAAACATCTGGTTTTTCCATAATTGGGTATTGTGATCATTGCTGCTATAAAAATTGGGGTGCAGGTACCCCTTCAAATCACTATGTTTGTATCCTTTGGAAAAATGCCTAGTAGTTTAACTGCTGGGTCATAAGATAGCTCTATTTCTACCTTTTTGAGGAACCTTCCTACTGTTTTCCAGAATGGCTGCACCAGCTTGCATTCCCATTAACAGTGTAGGAGGGTTCCCCTTTTTACACATCCTCACCAACACCTGTCATTTCCTGACTTGTTAATTTTAGCCATTCTTACTGGTGTGAGTTGGTAATCATTGTGGTTTTGATTTGTATTTCCCTGATGCCTAGTAATGTTGAACATTGTTTCACGTGTCTATTGGCCATCTGGTGTCTTCTTCAGAGAAATGTCTGTTCATGTCTTTTGCCCATTTCTTGATTGGCTTATTTGTTCTTTGGGTGTTGAGTTTGAGAAGTTCTTTATAGATTTTGGATACTAGCCCTTTATCTGATATATCAGTTGCAAATATCTTCTCCCATTTTGTCTGTTGTCTTTGGTTTTGTTGACTGTTTCCTTTGCTGTGCAGAAGCTTTTGATCCTGATGAAGTCCCAATAGTTCATTTTGCTTTTGTTTTCCTTGCCTCTGGAGACATGTCTAGCAAGAAGTTGCTGTGGCTGAGGTCACAGAGGTTGCTGCCTGTGTTCTCCTCAAGGATTTCGATGGATTCCTGTCTCACACTGAGGTCTTTCATCCATTTTGAGTTGATCTTTGTGTGTGGTGTAAGGAAATGGTCCCGTTTCATTCTTCTGCATGTGACTGTCCAGTTTTCCCAACACCATTTGTTGAAGAGACCATCTTTTTTTCCATTGGACATTCTTTCCTACTTTGTCAAACATTAGTTGACCATAGAGTTTGGCCCATTTCTGGGCTCTCTGTATTCAGTGTCAGCCAGATTCTGATGTTCTGTGAGAACAGAGTTCCTCTGTGCACCACGCAGGAGAGCCCAGTGCCCTCATGAGTGCTTCTCTGTAGGCCTGGGGCTTGCTGCCTCTATGACACCACATGAGAGGATCCATGAGGTTCTGTCTCCTCTCCTGAAGATGCTCCAGACAGAGGAATGACTTCATATGGCCCCTCTGACTCCTGGGGGATCAGCCTCCTTTCTCTATATGCATTTGCAAGAGTGTGACAGGAGGAGGATGGGAGAATGAAAAAATAGACATTAGAACAGCTCCCACCCTGAGGGAAAGCTCTTAACTCTCATCTGCTGTTCAGTGTTATTACTGTCATGGCGGATCCCAAGTTCACATGAAGTAAGGAGGGCAGTGGAAACCCATGGCCCTTCTCCACTACCCCCACCAGATTATTAATTTTTAGGGTTCAAGGTTTATTTCTAAGTCCACATTATTCTGGGGAAATGAACATCAACACTGTGGAATATTTTAAAAATAGAGGGAAAAATCACATCACATCACATCACCTTTTGATGCAGTCACTGCCATTAATGCTAAGGCCCGCAAAGGTGGGCTCTCCCTGCATCTTCCCTCCAGGGCATGTTCTCAAGCTGCAGCGCCTTCATACAATTCCTGGCTCTTCCTTTGTTTTTGTACATAAGTCACATCATGAGCATGTATTTTGAGGCCGAACAACCTGCATTAATCATCATCTAATGGTTATCTGACACTGGGTGGTGAAAGCGTCTTAGCACAGTGAATCATCGTCTCGGGGCCATTTAGGTCCCTGACACATTTTGTTGTCATGAATAATCTCACAACAGACTCCCCTGGCACAACTTTTTCCTGCATTTTCATAATGTTCTTAGGACAGCTGTCGAATGGGAGAATTGGGTCAAAGGAAATGAGTAGTATTTTGACTCCTATGCACACATCCGAATTACCTTCTGAACATTTACGGTGCTGGCCAGTCAGTGCGTGAGGGGAACGGGGACTGCCTCAGCATCAGCAGGAGTTCCCAGCCCGCTAACCCCCAGGCACTCCTTGACAGCTTCACAGGGACTGCAGCTCTTTGTCATCCTACCCCCATGAGTGGCAGAGCTGACAACTAAGCCTCCATCCCCATGTCTTCTCTCAGCCCCACAGGACTTTGTGGAAGAGACGCCCAGCCCCAAGGAACACAGCACAGAGGCCCCGGAGCCCACCGAGGAGCCCCTCCTGGGGGAGCTGACAGTGACAGGATCCTCCCCAGACTCGCTGAGCCTCTCCTGGACCGTCCCCCAGGGCCACTTCGACTCCTTCACTGTCCAGTACAAGGACGGGTATGGGCAGCCCCAGGTGGTGCGCATCAGGGGTGATGAGAACGACGTCACCGTCGGGGGCCTAGAGCCAGGGCGGAGGTACAAGATGCACCTGTACGGCCTGCATGGGGGGCAGCGCCAGGGCCCCGTGTCCACCGTGGGCATCACTGGTGAGTATGGGCGGGGACCCTAGGGAAGCCGACCCTAAAGGACCATGGGCATGAAAACATATACTCTAGGCAGCATGTCTCTTTTGCACATCATGTGGCCTGGGGATCTCGGTAAAGGGCCTGTTCAGGTACCACAGGCTGGGGCAGTGGCCAGAGATTCTACATCCATGACGCGATGCTGGTGCTGCTGGTCCGAGAACCACACCTTTAGTAGCAAAGCTCCTCAGGACAAAGGAGTGGGACGCTTTCCCAGAGTCTGTTGGAGAGAGCTGTCCAGGCATCCCTGATTCCTCCTGGAGGCTCTGCCTCCCTGTAGTTCACTGGAGGCTGGGGGACAAGCCAGAGGGGGCTCTGGATGTAGTGTCCTGATCGAAACACGTCCAGGCCTCATGGTTTGGGTGCTGTCAGACCTCTGCTTCTCATGGCCCAACAAGACTGAGTGGCCTGAGCCAAGCACTGTGGGAGTTCATTGGGGTGAAGCTGATGGTGGCAGAGAGATAAGTTCTTATCGTAATGGGGCTCCAGGGCATGGGGAGACAGGCCGTGAACCAGCAATCAGGCAAAGGGGCATATGCCTATGACGGGAAGGTCCGGGGCCAGGCCAAGACTGGGCAGCAAGCCTAAGCCAGTCCGCCCGCAGGTGTCCACGAGACAACTGACACCAGAGTCTTGAGATGGGGGTAGAGCAGCAGAAGCAGCTCAGGGGCCTGTCCTGTGGTAGAGGGGGCTGTTGCATGGTGAAGCCAAGGCCGACACCGTCAGATGTACTGTGAAAGGCTCGTCCTAGGAGGCCCCTGTGAGGAACGGATTGGGGGGAGTCAGGGAGCCCAGGAGGGACACGGTGACCCCAGTGAGAGGCGATGGGGCTGGGGTGGAACCCAGGCCTGGCTGGTGGGGCTGCAGAGGTGGGGAACCCAGGACGACCTTAGTTGGACTCTGAGTGTGATGGCCGCTGGGGACAGGAACCGAGCCAGGAAGACTCCAGGTTTCTGGTTGGGGAAGGGAGTTCTGAGCTGTTTGGGAGCAAAGACAGGAACCAAGGGGAGTGAGATGGGAAGGGGACCCCAGTGGAGGGAGGCTCAGGGCACAGAGTGTGGGGAGGTGGGTGCCGGAGAGAGCAGGAGAGGGCGCGGGGTGTGCGTAGGGGTAAGATGAGGGTAAGCGGCCGAGCAGGCTGGCATTAATGGACTGGGAAGGTGACACTCTGCTCCTCATTATCTTATTTTGTAAGACACCCACTGCCGTGCTGACTTGCATGTCCTCACCCGTCTCTGTATGTCTCTGTCCACTTCCAGAAAATGAAGCTGTGACCACTGAAGCCTCATCCACCGTGGCTCCCGAGCCTCCCACCAAGCCCCGCCTGGGGGAGCTGGCCGTGACCGATGCCACCTCTGACTCCCTGCACCTCTCCTGGACTGTCCCCGAGGGCCAGTTTGACCACTTCCTGGTGCAGTACAAGAACGGGGACGGGCAGCCCAAGGCAGTGCGCGTCCCAGGGTATGAGGAGGGGGTCACCGTGTCAGGCCTGCAGCCAGACCACAAGTACAAGATGAACCTGTATGGCTTCCACGGTGGCCAGCGTGTGGGCCCAGTCTCTGCCATTGGGGTGACAGGTGAGTGGATGGTGGAAGCCCCAGGGCAGGGCCAGTGTGAGGATCTCCCTCTCTCAGTTGATGGGTGACTGGGTGCAGGAGGCCCCCATGCTTGAGGCTGAGCCATGGGGCCCTTTGTGCCTCCCTCCTTCCCTGGGGGCTCCCTGAGGACAGAGGGTTCCTCCCGTGCAGAGAGGGGCCTCTGGGAGCTGTGCTGCTGGCTGCCCAGGCTCCCAGGCATGTTTGTGAGATGTCAGGAGATTGAGCCCACCCAGCCCCAAGGATGGGCTTCACTGAGCTGAATTTGGGGGCCCTCGGCCTTGGTCACAGCTTCTCCATCCTTCTCCCAAGACCTGAGGCCCTCTCCTGGGGCTTCTGCCTCACCTGCTCTGTGTCTGTCCTTCTCAGCTGCAGAGGAAGAGACCCCAGCACTCTCTGAGGTGGAGGAGACGCCCAGCCCCACAGAACCCAGCGCAGAGGCCCCGGAGCCCCCCGAGGAGCCCCTCCTGGGGGAGCTGACGGTGACAGGATCCTCCCCAGACTCGCTGAGCCTCTCCTGGACCGTCCCCCAGGGCCACTTTGATTCCTTCACTGTCCAGTACAAGGACGGGGACGGGCGGCCCCAGGTGGTGCACGTCAGGGGTGACAAGAACGAGGTCACTGTTGGGGGCCTGGAGCCAGGGCGCAGGTACAAGATGCACCTGTACGGCATGCACAGGGGGCAGCGCCAGGGCCCCATGTCCACTGTGGGCATTACTGGTGAGTGTGGGCGGGGACCCTGTCCCCAAGGTCTCCTTCCATTTTCTCTTGTTCCCCGCCGTTTGGATCTCAGCACCTCAGAGATGGTCCCTTAAGTTCCTCTCCTTTCTCTTATGACACTAATGATCCTGCGTCATCCCTTAGTTGAGTGAGGATGGTGGAGACGGCATTCTCCGTCTGTTGGCGTATACCCTGTGCTTCATAAATTGTACTTGTCTTCTTGATCTTTCTTCATTCTTCATATATATGGCCTCCTCAGGCTTCGGGAGTATTTTACTGACTCAGAATGCAGCTGCAGGACCAGATTCTCTGGTTTGATTCCTGCTCTAGACGAAGTGATTGTATGAATTCATGAACATTTCTTAACTTCTCTGTGCCTCAAATCCACGCAGAATGGGGATGCTAATGGTAATGGCATCTCCTTCGTATGTTGTGTGAGGATACATGTGCCACTGTGTGAGATGCTTACAGCCATGCCTGGGACACATTAAACACGTTAGAAGAACTTGCTACAAAATGTTTATTTCATAGCCTGGGGAAAGCACTCCCTCTCTCTTGAAGGGTCCTGCCTTTGGCCCCTCAGCCTTCTCTGCTCTGTTCCAGGCTCCCTACCCACAGAGCCCCCTGTAGCACCCCGCCTGGGGGAGCTGGCTGTAGCAGCTGTGACCTCCGATACAGTGAGCCTCTCATGGTCAGTGGCCCAGGGTCTCTTCGACTCCTTCCTTGTCCAGTACAAGGATGCGCAGGGACAGCCCCAGATGATGCCTGTGGGCGGACACGTCCATGAGATCACAGTATCGGGCCTGGACCCAGCCCGCAAGTACAAGTTCCTGCTCTTTGGCCTCCGGGATGGGAAACGCCTTGGCCCAGTGTCTGCAGAGGCAAAGACAAGTGAGTGAGGGCTGGAGGCTGGAGGCCGTCTTTGGCACCAGAGCCTCCTGAGTGCGCTTTCGCCCCCTTGTGCTGACAGTCAGAATTTCCTGTTGCTGTGCTCCACACTCCAGACCTCAGGGCCTGTGGACCTGCTTATTTCCTAGGTCCAGAGCACCCCCCTTACCCTTCTCATCCTTCTCCCTCCTCTTCCTCCATCCTGAGAGACGCTGCTTTCTTCCCTGGCTCATCTTTTCATCCCTCTGCTGTCCCACTTCCTGCCATGTGGCCTAGCCACCCCCTCCCAGCTCCCAGAACCAGCTCCCAGAGCCCTTGCACCCTGGGGAAGCTCTGCCACCCTGTCACCATTTCTGTCACTCTCCATACACCTCTCTCTCTTTTCCAGTCTCAGACATGAAATCTCCCCGTCTCGGGGAGCTGACAGTGACATACGTGACCCCAGACTCCATGACCCTCTCCTGGACCGTCCCTGAAGGTGAATTCGACTCCTTCGTGGTCCAATACAAGGACAGGGACGGGCAGCCTCGCGTGGTGCCCGTGGCCACAGACCAGCGCAAGGTCACCATCCCCGGCCTGGAGCCCGGCCGGAAGTACAAGTTCCTGCTCTACGGGCTGGCAGGCAGGAAGCGCCTGGGCCCCATCTCTGCCGATGGTACCACAGGTGAGCCCTCACACTGCACCCCACCTTTTCTAGAACTTCCTTCTCTTGTGCCCCTAGAGCCAAGCCCCCACCGACCTATCCATGCCTCTGGCCTTTATTCTCCTACCTTCAGCCTTTGCCGCAGCAAAAACAAATATTTACTGAGTCTCGGTCATGTGCTAGACACTTTCCTAAGCATGTTATAGACATTATTCCCTTCATTCGCTGACTGCTGATGTCATAAAAAGAATCCAGTCTTTGGAGCCAGGTAGACCTGTGTTCAAATTCCAATTGCTGGTGGTGTGGCCACGGACAGCCACTTCCTTCCCTTGAATCGCAGTTTCTGTACCTGCGTAGGCATAATAAATATGGATTGGCACTCCGTAAATGTTCCCATCCTCTTGCCTCTGTCCCAGCTGAGGCAGGAGGTGGAAAATATGGAAGGGTTTGGCTGCAGAAAGACTATGGAAAAATCTGGTGTCATTGTGCCCATTACTTAGCCCCCTGAGGAAAGGGTGGAGGTGGGTCACTGACCCTTACCCTACTCCCAGGACCGTGAGTCACCCTGGCCAGATGGGGATGGAGCACATTGTCACTTGGGGCCTGGTACCCTGAGACTGCCTAATTCTCTTCCCTACCCCCCATTGTGGGGAGTGGATATAGGCTTCTCGGATCCTATCAGCCAGCACCCATCCCCACTGGGGCAGCCTCTTCTGCATTCTGCCCTCCATTCTCCCAGTGCTGCCCCGCCCCACTGCCCTGGTCCAGGACTAGTAGTGCAAGGCTGGGCAACTGGGTATAAGGAAGACCCAGGCTGATAGCAAGGGAGGGGGAGGTCATGGCCAAGCTCTGGGAGCCCATCAGCTTGGCTGGCTGCCAGCCCAGCTCTTAACGTTTAAGGGTGTCTCCCTGACAACCCAGATACACTCTGGGAGCCTTTCTGGGCTCTGGCCACATCCCTGCTCAGGGGGCCAGGGAGAAACTAAGGCCCTTTTCTACCCCCGCAGAGGCCCTATGTCACAAGGTGATCTTTTATGCATTTACTGCACCTTGGTCACAGCAGGGAGGGAGTGGGGGCAGGAAGGAGTGAGGGCAGTGACCTCCCGAAGAGAGATGGAGCTTCTGGCTGTCCTTCCTTTGGGTGGATCGAAGCCACACTGCAGGGATCCTCTCCTAGAGCCTCGTGCCTCCCCGAAGGCGCCAGGGCTGCGGTAGAAGTAGCTCTTGATGGAGTTTCTCCTCGTGCTCTCTCCACAGCTACCCTGGAGAAGGAGCGGCAGCGCCCACCCCGCCTCGGGGAGCTGACAGTGACAGATGGGACCCCAGACTCCCTGCGCCTCTCATGGACGGTGGCCCAGGGCACGTTTGATTCCTTTGTGGTCCAGTATAGGGACCCAGCTGGGCAGCCCCAGGCAGTGCCTGCAGCCAAAGACCAGCGGGAAGTCACCATAGAGGGTCTGGAGCCTGGCAGGAAATACAAGTTTCTGCTGTATGGGCTCCACGGGGGACAGCGCCAGGGCCCCGTCTCTGTTCTGGGAGTAACAGGTGAGTGGAAGGTCGAAGTGAGTAGCAGGAGTGGGCCTGGGGGATAAGGAGGCCTGCACAGAGCTCGGGAGGCAGGGAAGTGCGGTGGGGCCAGCCCAGACGTAGCCATGGAGTCTGTGGAGGTGGGCGCAGGGCAGGCGCAGGAAAGGCCCTGGCAACGGCCCCCAGCCTCCCAACACCCCCCCGCCGCCCCATGCTGACAGCTGTTCCCCGTAGTCCCTCTCCTGAGGCAGCTCTTACTGGACAGAGGCAAACCCCCTCCCGTGAATGAGTCAGGAGCCTTTACTCTCAAGTGGAAAATAACTGGAGAAGGACATAGCCGAGAGGCACTGACAGAGTGGGCTCCTCCCTGGGACATGCCGACACCCCGCTCAGCTCAGCGGGATGCAGCACTCGGGCCCTTCTCTGTCCTCAGCTCTTCTGCAGAGGCCACGTGCCCGAGCTCAAGGAGTGATCAGAAGCACAGGCACGGGAGGGGGGGGGGACGGTGGCAGGCTGCACACACACTTTTGCGGGGGGCGGCACGAGAGGCTGCGAAAGTGGAGAAGGAGAAGCAAGGGCAGGACTCGACACAGCAGAGGGGTGATGGGGCCACAGTGCTGGCACTCACAGGAGCCCAGCGGTAGCTGGACTCAGTGCCACCGCAGGGAATGGCAGGTTCACGAAAAGGAAAATGGCCAAAGAGCCTCGGTCACCACCACCACCACCCCTGCTCAACTTCTCCCCTGGGCTTCTCCCACGCAGCCCCGGGAGTGGACACACCAGGCCCCTGGCACCCCACCACAGAGGCTCCTGAGCCCCCTTCAGGGCCCCAGCTGCAGACACTGGCAGTGAGCGACATAACCCCAGACTCCCTGCGCCTCTCATGGAGTGTGGCCCAGGGCCCCTTTGACTCCTTCGTGGTCCAGTATCAGGACACAGATGGGCAGCCCCAGGCCTTGCTCATGGACGGCAACCAGAACAAGGTGCAAGTGTCAGGCCTGGAGCCCAGCACCTCCTACACGTTCTTCCTCTACGGCCTCCACGAAGGGAAGCGCCTGGGGCCTGTCTCCGCTGAGGGCACCACAGGTATGACCAGGCCAGCGCCCTCCACCGAGTCCTCCCCACATCTGGTCTGGGACTGGCAGGGCTGATGGGGTGCCCTGGCACGGTGACTGTAGCGGCAGAATGCGAGGAGGGCTCTGCAAAGCGGGGAAAGGTGTGCTGACAGCCCCCACTCTACACACACATGCTCACTACAGGTCCCACCTGGAGCGCTTGCCCCTCATTAGCTCCATTCACGGATGACAAACTCAGGGTGGGCCCAGGACAGAGCCAGAGCCCCACCCCAGGCCACCGAGGCTGTGTGCTTCTGTCCCCCACCTACTCTGTGCAGGGCCTGCTCCTGCTGGCCTGACCCCCGGGGAGACAGGGCCCCGCCTGTCCCAGCTGTCCGTGACCGATGTGACCACCAGTTCCCTGCGGCTCAACTGGGAGGCCCCCTCAGAGGCCTTTGACTCCTTCCTGCTCCGCTTCGGAGTCCCATCGCCAAGTACCCTGGAGCCGCACCCGCGTCCCCTGCAGCAGCGGGAGCTGACAGTGCCAGGGTCACGGCGCTCAGCTGTGCTCCGGGACCTGCGTCCAGGGACCCTGTACAGCCTGACATTGTATGGGCTGCGGGGGCCCCATAAGGCCGACAGCATCCAGGGCACAGCCCGCACCCTCAGCCCAGGTAAGGCCCTGCAGGGGTCACCTTCCTGTGCTGCCCTGAAGTAAGGGGTCTGTACTTCATAGGGCGGAACCTCGTGTCTCAGCCATCTGGGGCGGTGCTTGGCGGGTGGTGGGGGCTGGAGGAGTCTACAGAGACATTCTCTCCTGGGTCTAGAGGAAAGGGGTAGGTGAGCAGGGCTGGAGCCACTGGACACCCGGAAGAGGCAGGGGTGGGGATCCTGGGTCAGGAGCCTTGCTGTCGTGTGCCCTTACTGCCGTCTCGACACACCCTATCTGCAGTTCTGGAAAGCCCCCGTGACCTCCAGTTCAGCGAAATCGGGGAAACCTCGGCCCAGGTCAGCTGGATACCTCCAGCATCCAGAGTGGACAGTTTCAAAGTTTCCTACCAGCTGGCAGATGGAGGTGACACCCTTTTGCCCATGTCCTCATTTGCCCTCATCTCTCCTGCTCTATTCACTCTGCTCACTTCCCAGGGCAAACCCCTGAGGCCAGTGTGTTTTCAGGAGAACCACAGAGTGTGCAGGTGGATGGCCGAGCGCGGACCCAGAAACTCAAGGGGCTGATCCCAGGCTCTCACTATGAGGTGACGGTGGTCTCTGTCCGTGGCTTTGAGGAGAGTGAGCCTCTCACAGGCTTCCTCACCACAGGTAAGGTGGATTAGGCCCCAGCGGGAGGTAGGGGGAGAATGAATGGGGAGGGGGAAGGTGTGAGAGGCTCCGACTGTGGACCAGGGGCCAATGGAGCTTGGAAAGGTTGGAGGGTTGGAGGGGGGGGGCAGGGGACAGCTCTGAGCCCCCTCCCTTCTCCCAGTTCCTGACGGCCCCACCCAGCTCCGAGCGCTAAACTTGACAGAGGGATCTGCTCTGCTGCACTGGAAGGCCCCCCAGACCCCTGTGGACAAGTACAAAGTCCGGGTCACAGCCTCAGGGGGTGAGCAGGGCTGAGGCCTCTGAGGGAACTTGTTCGGGGAAGGGAGAGGGGTCTGGCAGGGCACAAAGGGGGCAGATGCTGATGCGCAGCCCACTGCCAGCCCCCTCACTACAGGGCTCGGCCCCCGGCAGTGCTGTGGAGTACCCTCTGAGTGGCCTCGAGCTCCATACCAACTACACGGCGACCGTGCGTGGTCTTCGGGGCCCCAATCTCACCGCCCCCGCCAGTGTCACCTTCACTACAGGTGCGGCTTGGAGCTGTGTGCAGCAGGGCAGGGGAGGTTCAAAGGAGCTAGGATGGGCCTCGTCTTCATTTTCTTTTCCCACTTTCCCCTCGCAGGGCTGGAGGCCCCCCAGGACTTGGAGGCCAAGGAAGTGACCCCACGCACAGCCCTGCTCACTTGGACTGAACCCCAAGTCCTGCCGACTGGCTACCTGCTCAGTTTCAACACCCCCGGTGAACAGACCCAGGTGCCCCCATCCCTCCCTCACTGGCCAACTCCCCTCCCAGCTTCCATTCCAGGAGGTGCTGCCCCATCCTCTGGCCCTCCCAGCGGGGCTCCCTGTCCCCTGACCTGCTCCTTGTCTGTCCACAGGAGATCCTGCTCCCAGGAGGGGTCACCTCGCACCGGCTGCTGGGCCTCTTTCCCTCCACCCCCTACAGCGTGTGGCTCCGGGCTATGTGGGGCGAGAGCCTCACACCGCCGGTGTCCACCTCCTTCACCACTGGTATTTGGGCCCTGGGACCTATGGCCAGGGGCTGAGCAGGCAGCAGGGGTCTGGGGTTTAGCAAAAGGACCAGCCCCTCATTCTCCTCTTCGCAGGTGGACTTCCAATCCCCTTTCCTCGGGACTGTGGGGAAGAGATGCAGAACGGAGCCAGCTCTTCGAGGGCCACCACCATCTTCCTGAATGGGAACCGCGAGCGGCCCCTGGATGTGTTCTGTGACATGGAGACCGATGGGGGTGGCTGGCTGGTGGGTGGAACACGGAAGCCTGGGGGTCTGCCTGGGGAAGGGGCTGCTTTGCCAGGAAGCCATAGGCCAATGGTGCCTCTGCCTGCTTCTCAGGTGTTCCAGCGCCGCATGGATGGACAGACAGACTTCTGGAGGGACTGGGAGGACTACGCCCACGGCTTTGGCAACATCTCTGGGGAGTTCTGGCTGGGTTAGTGCCCCACAGGACTCCAGGGCCAGGGAAGGGACAGCAACCCCGTGGACACCAGGACCCTGATGAGAGCACTGTCCCTCCCTCCCCACAGGCAACGAGGCCCTGCACAGCCTGACAGCAGCGGGTGACTACTCCATGCGCGTGGACCTGCGGGCCGGGGACGAGGCCGTGTTCGCACAGTATGACTCTTTCCAGGTGGACTCAGCCGCAGACTACTACCGCCTTCATCTGGACGGCTACCATGGCACAGCAGGTCAGGCCTGGGCCTGGGAGCGGGGCAGCCTGGCACAGAGGCCAGGGCGGCCCTCACTGTTCCTCTCACACCTGGCCAGGCGACTCCATGAGCTACCACAGTGGCAGCGTCTTTTCTGCCCGGGATCGAGACCCCAACAACCTGCTCATCTCCTGCGCCGTCTCGTACCGCGGGGCCTGGTGGTATAAGAACTGCCACTATGCCAACCTCAACGGGCTCTACGGGAGCACTGTGGACCACCAGGTGAGGGGCCGGGAGTGGGGGACCCTCCTGGGCTGTGAAGTGGGATAATAATGCCAATCTCACCAAGGCATCTTGAGGGAGATTTATTGGACGTAAAGGTCCAGCTCAGATGAAGCCTCTGGGCCTTGGCAGTCAAGGATCTTGGAGTGGGGGAGGCAGTAGGGTAGCTGCTTTCTGGGAACCGTCTCCCCAGAGGGGCAGGGGTGAGAGCAGAGGGGATGTGTGCCTTTGACTCTGTGTCGACATCTCCTCTCCCAGGGGGTGAGCTGGTACTACTGGAAGGGCTTTGAGTTCTCTGTGCCCTTCACGGAAATGAAGCTGAGACCAAGAAGCTACCGGCCCCCAGCGGCCCAGAGAGGCTGACAGCTGCTCGCCTCTCCAGCGCCCCAGAATGACTGCCAAGCACTGAGGGGTCGCGCTGAGAGAAGAGCCAGGGGCCACCGTCACCACCCAGCCACCAGAGGGAGCCTTCTCCATCTGCGATCTCACAGCACCATGTTTACAGGGGGGAGGGCAGGGGTTTGTACGGGAATAATAAAAGGAGAAACCGAGGCGTGTATATGACCTGCGTGCATTCTGCCCTGTCATGGGTGCTGGCCCAGCGCCCGGGCCCCCGTCCCCCGGGGCTGCAGCTGCACCTGGAAAGGCCGCATGGTAAGGTTGACGCCACAGTGGGCCCGGGGCTGCAGGGAGGGCAGGGTGCCCCCGGGTGGCAGCAGCGTGAAAGCCCGCAGCAGCCGCGCCAGCACCACGAAGAGCTCTAGGCGCGCCAGTGGCTCCCCGAGGCACACGCGTGCTCCGCAGCCGAAGGCCAGCACTCTGGGGCTGGCGCCGGGAGCCAGGAAGCGATCTGTGGGCAGAAGGAGAGACTCGGGGTTCTGTAGCTGCAGGGCTGGGCCCCTGCCGCCCCTACACCGCAGGCATCCTCCCAGCCACGCACCAGGCCAGAACTCTTGGGGCCGCTCCCAGACTGTCTCATCTAAGTGGGCGCCTTGCAGGTTGGGAATGACGACCATGCCCTCAGGGATGTCGTAGCCCAAGATGCTGAGGGGAAGGTGGAGTCAGAGCCTGGCCAGCACATCCACCACTTCCACCCCTTTCGGTTCCACTCATCCCTAGCTCTCAGGAGTCACCTGCTGGGCCGAGTGGTGCGGTGCGGCAAGGCCAGGGGCACGGCCGGCCGCAGGCGCAGCACCTCTGCGATGGTGGCCGTGAGCAAGGGCAGCCGGGCGGGATCTCTGTATGGGACTTGGGAGCCTGAAGCTTCAGGGCCCAGCTCACGATCCAGCTCTTCCTGCAGCCGCTGCTGAACCTGGGAAATGGGAGCAAGCCTGGTATCTGGGGCTGGAACCCTGAGCCCGCTGACCCAGAGCTACCTCACCTCCTGGCCTGCAGCTGCCCCCTGCAGCAACCCGCCCCCCCCCAGCCTCCATGCAGACCAGCAGAAGCCACGGCCTGGGTCAACACAGGCCATGGGGGGTTGCAGTGAGCTGAGGTCCTGGGGCCTGGCCAGGCCACCCCCAGGGTGCACCTCAGGGTGGTGAAGCAAGAACGCCACGGCCCAGGAGAGGGTGGTCGCCGTGGTCTCAGTGCCACCAATAAACAGGTCCACCACAGACATATGCACATGTCCTTCAAGGAGCTGTCCGTGGCTCTCTTCTGCTGTTGGCTTCCCCAGTCTTTGGAGCATATAGTCAGTCAGGTCCCTCCACTGGCCTGCCACCATGCTCTCCTGTGGAGGAGAGGAGGGCCCAGCCTCAGCTCTCAGGGGAGCCACAGGTCTAGGACGGTTTGGATGCTGGAGATCCTACCCAGCTCTGGGACAGGAGGCTCCCTGGCTGTGCGCCACGGGGGCGCCAGGGACACGCAGTGTTCCCACCTTGTGCTGCCTCAGCTGCTTCTCCACCATGTGGTCCCTGTTCTCCAAGGCCTGCTTCAGCCTCCAGAGGCCTGGGTTGGGGAAGAACTGGGGCGGGGAGCAGGAGAGTGTAGCCGCTGGCAAGGAAGCCTGCTCCCCCAGCCCCTCTTTCTCCCACGACCCAAGGAGTCTGGGCTGCACCTCCTCACCCTGAGAAAGGGAATGATGTCCAAAATTTGGATGGACCAGTGCTCCCAGGTTTTCATCAAGTCTTGGACACAGTCATGAACGGCATGTACCAAGGCGTCCTCCTGCCCACCCCGCCCAAAGAGGGAATCCTTTCAGTTCAGGACCAGAGAGAGAATCAGGGAGGGGCTAAGGAAGGGCACCAGCATAGGGAGGGCAAGAGAACAATGACCTTGTCTCCGAAGGTGAGGTGACAGATGATGGTGCAGGTGAGGAAAGAGAACTCCTCCTGTATGGCCACAGGGGTGCCAGCCCGGGCTCGCATGCGCTGTGGGGAAGTATAAGGAGCTAAACAGGCCGGAAGTTGCCGGGGAGCTGAAGCTGCCCTGGGGCAACTGTGGGCATCCAGCCTCACCTCACAGAACTCCTGGGTCAGCTGCTCCACCAGCGGCTCCATGGAGTTGCGGAGGCCCAGCAGCAGGGCTGAGCGGGTAAGCTTCTTGTGAGCCTTCCAGAGCAGGGAGTAGTCCCCGAGGGATAGGTCCGGGAAATGCTGAGACACCAGCTGATCTGCAAGTAGGAGAGGGGTTGGGCAGCCCGAGGAAGCCACGGGCCTGACATCCCCTGCCTCCACCAGCCCATGCCTTCCCTAGAGTCCAGCCCTGAACACTTACAGGATGCTGTCTGGGGTCTGCCGGCGAAGTCCACCCACTTCCTGATCATGGCTTCCTCGATGGTCCTCTTGGAGTTCAGCACCACCACATCTGGGGGATGGCCAAAGCAGGATGTCAGCAGGGAGGGGACCCCGCTTCTCCCCTCCTCACCCCGTGGTGGAGGGGATGGAGCCAATGCACCTCGCAGACCAAGGCGGAGCCTGTAGACAGGCCCCAGTTTCTGGGTTAGACCCAGCAGGTAGAGGGGAAGGTTGGGCTGCAGCAGGTGCAGGAAGCCTGGCACGAGAGGCGGGAGGTGGAGGCTGCGGAACTTCCACTTGTCCCACAGCAGGCGGGCACCAGCCAGCAGGGTCAGCAGCAACAGCCCGAGGAGGAGCATGGCCAGAGCCCCGAGCAAAGGCCCTGGCAGGGCCACTTATAGTGTTAGAGGCCCCCCCATCCATCTTGCTGCTCAGGCTACGCTGGGGCCTCCTTTGACTCCCCCCGGGGCCCTGCCCACTGTCCTGCCCACAGATCCTGGAAGGGCACAGTCCACCTGGCCTTGGGGAGTCCACATGTCAAAGAATCGGCCTTTCATCCATCAAGAAGAAAGGAAAGGGGATGCGACCCTGACCTTTCTCCCACAGCCGGAATCGGCTTCCTGGCTCCACATCAACCAGGCAGGAAAATACAGTCACTTTCCAGCCTGAGCCCTCTCCCATTGCCACCCCACCTTGGACCACTTTCCTGTTTTACCTCAGAGAGACAATAGCCATCCCTGCCTCACCAGTCGTCAGATGAAAAAGGGCTTGCGTGTTTTTCTTTCAACTTGCAGATGGGGTGACCATATGGCCAGGTCTGTCAGGACCACCCTAGTTTATACCTGTAGTCTCAGTGTAATGATTTACCATGCTCTATTTCCATCTCAAAAGTTGGAAAAAGATGAAGAGCTCTATGCCCCCCCCCCCCAGTTTGGGGGCTCTACTATACTCTATACACTCTTCAGTTGCAAGAGAAAGGGACCAACCCAAGCTGGCTTGAGCCAAAAAGAATTACTGTACAAATATGGGGGCATCTCAGAGAACTGAAGAGAGCAGGAGAGGGGGGTTTCTTGGAAGCTAGGGACAGGGGGACGCCACAGCTGCAGCAAGGGGTCAGGTCCTCCCTCTTGGCTCCTCCCTCCTCGGTGTCTGCCATCTGCCCTTTCCTCTCACGGGCTGTTTGCACTCCCAGTTGCAGGTGGGATGGGACTCCTCCAGGGTCAGAGTCCACAGGTTACAGCCCCAGCTCAAGAGAGAGTTTGCGGCATGACTGAAAGTTCCCCCACCGATGCCGACGTTCCCAGGAAGGGGCCGGAGAGCCACAGCTGGGATCAGGAGTTCCAGCCCTATCCTGGGAGCTGTTGCCATAATGGGTTGGGTCCCGCTGGACCAGGTGGGGCAATGAGGAACCACTTTAATGGGTCCCAGGAGGCAGATGAGAGGCTCAAAGGTGGGGGACAGGGCTTGCCAAGAGACCATGCCAAAGAGGTGAGTGCTCAGTGAGAAGTCAGGGCTGCCTAGGAGTGGGAGTGAGGAGACCCACATCATCCCCAATTCCCTATCCCTGGGTCTGTAAACTGATCCCTGCACCTGAGAGTGGTTAGGCCACTCCCGGAGCACACAGGCTTTGTGGCTGGAGGCCCTGAGTCCAGACACTGGCTGTGCCACCCACCAGCTTGAGGCAGTAACTGCTGGGGGTCATGGGTGGAGAGGCTCAGGCTTAGTCTGCATCCACACCCAGGACTGAGAAGGAGAAAGCAGCAGTGGCATTGCAAGGAATAGGCAGTCACCGCTGCCCCTGCCTCAGGGTTGACCTCCCAAACTGTGGCTGTCTTGCCACAACTGCAGCTGAGTCCCTGGCTCTCATAAATGGCTTTCTGCCACCCCTGCTGACCAGCTTTGGGGACAGAGATATGATGGGCAGACACAGGGCCATGGGGATGACAGCCCTGGGGAGCCTTGGAGACAGAACCTCTCAGAGCTGCAGGGCATCAGAGGGGGCTCCACTGGAAAGAACAGTGACCTGGAAAACTGGCCTGATTGTGAATAGACTTTCATCAACTGACCTGGTTCCCTTGCCAGCCCCAGCTCTTCCACCCCACCTCCAAAGCCCAATCTCAGACACACTGGAATTATACGCAGTGCCCACAGATGGGCTCTGTCCTGACCCTGGCCTCTGGGTCTTTCCTATTCTCCATCATCTGCTCAAATACCCTCACCCATCCCCACTCTCTCTGCGTGATGCCTCAACTTTCAGAACCCACATTAGAGGTCACCTCCAGGAAGCCCTTGCCTTCTCCCTGCCCCCAGATTGGATCAGGTGCCCCAACTACATGCCCCAGAGGACCAGGCAGCTCCCGAACATCCCACGTCTCAAGGATGGGGACCTGGCATAGGGCACAGCCTGGAGGGAGAGCCCCACAAACTGCAGCTACCCGATCGGAGGCCAGGCTGCTGCGGATTCCGCTTCCGTCAACCCCGCTTTCTATTTCATTTTCTTAAATGCAGCCCATTTCTCTAGCTGGATTTCCAATCAGCCCTGATGACCCAAGGGGTGCCACCAAATGGGGGAGAGTGAGGCAGGCAGGTGGGGAGATTGGACCCAGTAGAGCTGCAGACTCAGTGTGTTAACACCCAGACCAAAGTCACTGCACAACGCCAGGAAAGTTCCCGAACCACTGGTAAGGAGATCAAGTGTCAACCATCTGCTTTCAAGAAACCAGACGTCAGCTACAAGCAGGAGACCCCAGAACTCAAAGCTGCACAAGGGCAGAGTGGGAAACGTGTGGCCGTCAGCCACTCGTCAGGTGGAAGGGCAGTGGCGCTCGGCTGAGCTCGAGCATCGTCTGAGGCCACAGGGACTGGTGGCAGCAGGGCTGTGGAGGGAGGCCTCGCTGTGGTGCCAGACCCTTAGGGTGCAGGCTGCAGGGGTCCCAAGTCCGCTCAGTGTGCTTTGCAGATGGACTGAGCTCCCAGGGAATGATCTGAGAGTGACAACCCCAAGGGTCATGCAGGCTCTGGGAGCCTCAGATTAGGCAAACCCTGGTCTCATGGCTGGCAGGGGTCTGGGGGCACTGCTCTCAATCCTGGAGACACACACTGACACTCTGCTGCCAAAGGCCTTTATTGAACCCCTGGAACCACCTGGAGCCGTGTCCACTGGGCAAAGAGACCGCCCAGGCATCCCCGGGGGAAGAGGAGGGCAGCCCTTACACCTGGCAGCCCTGAGTGCCGTACTCCTGGAGGAAGTTGCTGAGCTGGGCGCAGGCTGCCCGATGGCGGGTGCTCTGGCACAGGCGTTCAGAGGGCATCTCCTCTACCCAGGTATTCGAGTCCAGCAGGTATTGGGGACTGCAGAGGCAAAAGGGCAGTCAGCAGGGGTGGGGAGGATGGGCACCTGGCTTCTGGTGAGGCAGGGTCTGCATGCTGGGGATCCATCCGTTCCCTCATGTGGGAGGAGAGCAAGGCCCAGAGAACTCACTCTCCCTTGAGGTCAAAGGTAACTCCATCCAGACCCATGATTAAATATTCTTTCCCAGGTTCCAAGCGAAGACGGCAAGAGGCTCGAACCAGGAAGTTTCGGGTCTGACGGACAGTGGCCTTGGTGTCCTTGGCTGAGAGGATAAGGTGCACAGGAATTATAAGAGGCGAACGGAAGGTACAGGACCAGTGAGGGCCGAGGGCTGAGCACGGAGCCTCTCGCTTAGCCCTCACTGCTCCTAATGGGCATGTACGACTGCTTTTCGATTTATGGCCAAGTCCAGAGCTTCCAAGAAGCTGAGAGGCTTTGAGCTCAGCCTCCAAACATCTGTTGTCCCGGGCACCCGGGCCACAAATCCCAACCTCGGCTCCCTAAGTCCCCCAGCCCCAGCCCCTTCATACTGAAGTGCAGGACTTGGGTGATTCTGGTTTCGAAGAGGCGGAAGGCAGCTCTGCTATCTTCTCGGAGGACCTTCACCTGGAAGCCTGCGAGGGAGTTTAAGGGAAGGGAGCACAGGTTTGTTCCAGCAGCGGTCATGAGGCGCGAGCCCAATTACAGAGCTGGGCCGGGGGGGCGGGGGTGCGGGCACACGGACCGTAATGCACGCGGGGGTGGTAGCAGGCAAACTTCATCCTGTAGCCAGCCTCATCCTGCAGCCCCCGCTCCAGGGCACGACGCTGTCGAGGGCACTTCCCTGCCGGGGGTGGGGGTCGGGGGACAGATGAGCCAGTTCAGGCCCCAGCCTCACTGGCTTCCCCTCACCCCGCCCCCTGACCCCAGCCCCAACTCTCACCCTCAGCACACTGGCAGACATCAGCAGAGCACAATGTGGACAAGAGTTTGCTCTTAGTGGGGGCTCCGTAAAACATAGAACACTTGCGCTCTGCAGGACAGAGTACAGTTAGAATGCACACCCCCCCAACACTGTCACCCCTGTCCCAAGGGGAACATCACTGCCACCGGCACTGACCCCCCTTCCTGATGTCCCATATGGGGACACCTATTCCAAACCTGCCGAGAGCCCCCCAAGCGCTCACCAGGGTTGTAGTAATCATACACAGCCGCGCTGGCCGGCTGGACGAGCCCCACAGGCACTTCCTGAACAGCTCCAAAGCCCACGCACTCCCGGGAGGTGGGGACCTGGCAGGGTGGGGAGGAGATGTCAGGACATACCCCCTGGGCCCTGCAGGCCGCTGTGCCACATCTCCTTGACCTGTATCTAGTCTTATCTTCAGTGTCTTTCACATGCTAGTACCTTCCAGCTCCGGAACTCTAAAAACTCTAAAAACCCCGAGGTCTCTGCTCACGTCACTGCCAGACAGTGACCTCGTCCCAGTCTCCAGTGCCCTCACATCATGGACACGTTCTGCATGAAACTCTCTGAGCTCAGGGTTAGCTTCTGGCCATCCCTGGTTCTGACCTTGTCATGCCTGACCATCCCTCTTCTTCCCTCCCAGAGGCACAGTCCCTGACCCTGGCTCCTCGGGTCCACCGCGTTCCCCTGAGGAGGTCTCAACCGCTCCTTGGCTTTCACCAAACCCTTCCAGGCTGATGATTCCCAAATTAAACACTCAGCCTCATTCTTGCAGTAGGATTCTTGTGGGACATAGAAATTCCCCAAATTCACTCTGCCTACCCCCAGAAGCCCACCCCCAGGTCCCATCACAAAGGCCTTGCTTCGTTACTGACGCACCCAGGCCCCCCTTTATGTGTCATAACATAACGGCAGGTGCTGTCACTTGCCCATCCTCATGGCCTATATCCGGACCCCTCTCCTCACACCCCCACTACACTGGTCTGGTCCAGCCCGGTTCCCTACCAGTCTCCCTCCCGAGCCATGCTGCTTAAGTCAACTCCTCATCCAAAATCTTCCTGGCTTCTCATCTGCCACTGTGTTCAATGAAACTCCTCTTCTTGACTTCTGAGGCTAATGGGGTCTGGCCCCTCTACAAGCACTGGGCTAGGGGGGCCTTCCTCAACCCCTACACACCTGGCTAAAGGTGTTACAGTATTACATCTTTTTCACATTTTCTCCAAGAGATTACAGCTAATGCTCAAAAAAAGTTTGAGGGCCATCAGAGGGTTAATGATTCTTTGTTTTAGCCAAAAATGGCTTGGAAAGGCAAAAGCAAATCCTCTATGACTGTCATCACTTTGGAAAAGAAAATATACTTCAATCTAAAAAACAAAAACCAAAAAACTAGAAAGGTCAACAACAAGCAACAAAGGCGGCCTTTGAGTTGCGTAAATTCAGCTTTATGAAGGGCTCACTCTCGAGTCCTTCCCTGCAGACAGGCACCAGCCCTGGAGCAGCACCGGAGCTCGGCCCCCATCGCCCACAGGCAGGGCGGCCTCCCGGGCCTGCCCCTAACTCTGCTCCAACACACTCTCATCCTGTCTCTCTGCTTCCATCACACGTCCTCTCTCAGGTCACCCGTGCTTAGTAAACCCACAGTCACCCTACCTGTGTCGCCCCTCCCTGCTCACCGAGTCAAAGTACAGCAGGACGTGGGGACCCTCGGTCTCAAAATGACTCACGTAGCGGTCAGAGAGGGAGGTCAGCTGTGGGGAAGGACAGATGGTCACAGGGAGGTGGCCCCGGCCCATACACAAGACAGGGCTCAGCGGCTGGGATAGCTTCAGGGATGGACCCGAGCTCCTGGGGCACAAGGAGTCCCATCCTCCCAACCGCCCCCCTTCCTCCCGCCTGGGCAACTGACTGCACCTTCTCCAGGTCGGCACGCAGGGCGCTGAATCCACTCAGGAGAGTGATATCGGCAATGGCCATGCCCGACAGCCCCTCCTTGCCATTCCGCCTGCAGAGAGACAAGTCCAGGGCCCACATGCTCTGGGTGACAGACACCCAGCCCTGGCCTCTGCCCTGCCTCTATCTCCTGGCCTGGCAGTGCCCCATGTCCGGCGTAACCACCCACCCCCGTCCCCTGTGCTTACCAGATGCACACAGTGTACTGCACTCTGGACTCCTGGTCATCAGGCACCCCAGGGGCCTCCCGCCTGCGGCGATTCCGCCGCCTCTCAAACAGCTCCAGGGGTGTCACAGTCTGGGAACCGGCATCTGGGTCATCCTTGGCTGGCAGCTCCTCATACACATAGTCCTCGTAGTCCTCATTGGCCTCCCCTGCACAGGGACAGTGGGGTGGCTTGGCTGCTGGCTCCGGCCCCCTCGGGGCCCAAAGGCCTGCAGCCCCAACACTCACTTGTGTATTCAACATGGCCCATGACGGTAACTTGAATCTGAAGGTCCTCACAGGTCGTGTTCTTCAGGTCCAGGACGTTATAGGTACGAAGGATCTAGCTCAACAAGGGGTGAGAACAGGGTACGTTTGGGGCCCAGACCTTTCTCCCAGGCCACACCTGGACCATCCCCTAGGCTGAGGGGTTCCAGGCCCTCCACCCCTCTTATCCCTCCTGACCAGTCCATTAAGGGGGTGGCCCAGGGTCTGCGAGACCCGGTGAGACCAGGGACAGGGTCCTGCCTCAGGGGCGAGCACTCTACATGGGGCCCAGAAGAGGTTGGAATGGAAAGCTCAGGAAAGGCTTCTGGCCAAAGCTTGCAGGAGAAGAACAAGTTTGTCACTTGGGACAAAGGGGATTTGTCTGGCGAGGGAGGTGGGCAGATGCTCAGTTGTATAGGTGGAAGAGTCTGACTTTTCTCCAGGGCTAGTCTGACTAGTGTTTTTGGAAGGCTGATCTCATGGTAGTGTGCACAGTGGATCAGAGGGGTGAGATACAGGTTAGGGAGAAGTTCCAACACCATCTTAGCAGAGTCTAGGAAACAAGTGGCATGGGCCCTGGGCAGCAGGGGAGCCGAGGACAAGATGCTGGGGCCATAAGGAAGGGTGGAGGTGGGGACACTAAGATGGCCTCCAGAGCAGTGGCTGGGCTCCTGAGGGGAAGGGGCCCCATCGGTCAGGTGAGGGGACCCGGGAGGAAGAAAGGGTTTGAGGTGCTGTGTGACATGTGGGGCCTGTGGCTCAGGCGAGAGGCCTGGGTTGAGGTGCTGGTATGTATGTCATCAGCACTGATCAGGGTAGAAGGAGAGGACAGGTGCCCAGAGAGGGCAGAGACCAGAGTCGGGGGGAGCACCCAGACCAGTAAGGGGGTCCACCCACTCAGGGGCATCTCCTTCCTTCCTTCCCTGCTCACCATGAGCTCCCCCTCAGGCCTCCCACTCAAGACCACGGCCCCTCCCTGCTGGGGTCCCAGGCATTCAGTGCTGCTGGCTCTCACCTTCAAGGTCCCTTTGCTGTTGCCTCCCACCTTCACGTTAATCTTGCTGCCCAACGAAAACTTGCAGGAATGGACAAGGGAAAGGGATATCAGAGGGGCACACAAGGGCACACAGTTGTTCCAGTTCATCTCCTCTCCCACCCACTCACAGAGCTGACACCTCACCTCAGCCTCCTAAAAACCCTGTTGGGTAGACTACCCATATATTAATTTTGAGATGAGAAAAACAAAGCCCAGAGATTAGGTGACTTTCTCCAGGTCACGTGGCAAATAGGTCTTCCCACAAGGACATCAAGCAGAGATGCCATGGGGATTCCACAAGGGTGGGGGGAGGCAGGGTTGGCTTCCAGCCTGGCCACGGGAGGCCCAGGAGTGGGGGAGGCAAGCCAGGTAAAGGAGTGGCTCACCTGCAACTCCTCCTCCAGCCCCTGAATTTGGTGGTTGTTCAGCTGCAGCTCGTGGGACTTGAACCCACTGCGGCCCATGGAGCTAAGAGTCACGTTGAGTGCCCTCTCTTCAAGGGTGTGGGAAGCAATCCAGTATGCAGATAGAGCATCCAAGGCTATCACTGTGTCCTGGGGAGGTGGGCTGGCACTCAGGCACTCGGTCTCGGGACCACCCACCCCTGAAGCCCCCTGGCAGCCCCTACCTGGGTGCTGCGGAACCCGCCTTGGAAACTGCCCTGGTGGGTAAGCCAGGCTGCAGCATAGTCGGCCATCTCTGACTTGCCCTCCCGAAGCAGCAGGTGAAGTAGGCCATAGGCTGTGGTTTCAATCCACACGGCTGGAGCTTGGGGTATGGGATCTGCTGGGCCTTGAGGAGCCAGGGTGGGTGGGATGGCATTGCTCTGAGAACCAGGGACTGAGCCCCAGTACAGGTTATCTGGAAGTAAAGGGAGACCCACAGGTGAATGGTGGACAGGGCTAGTTGCCTGGCCCTCTGACACTCCCCATATTGAGCTCTCCAAATTCTGCCCAATTATCCCTTAGGCTTTCATTACTTCTTGAGGTCTTCATTCAATTTCTCCCTTTGGGCATACTCAGGGGTCCCAGGTCCCCCAAGACCCAGGCTCACTACCAGGACACCCTTGGCGCTCACCCCCGGTCTTCTGGGCCATGGCCATGAGGTTGCGGTGGGCAACATCCCGCAGGTCCTCAGAAGCCTTGGTGAGAGTCAGGGCATAGGCCGTGATGGCAGCAGCATGGGCACCCAGGGTCCCAACACTTGCTTTCTCCCCCAAGAAGGAGTTCGCTCTGATGATGGAGGTTTCCTAGGAGAAAGAGGGGAGGAAGATCAAGAAAGCTGGACACTTGGGTTCCTGGGGAGAGAGGGGGAGAGCTGGGGACCAGGAAAGGGCAAACACTCTTACCACTTTCTGCTTCAACTGCTCTGCAATGTCATCCTGGAAGACAGCCAGCCCATGCTGAAGGGCGATGACCACAAAGGCTGTGAGCGCCACAGTCTCATCATCTCCCACCAGGCCCCCCTAGTTGAAGGGGATGGAGAGAAGATGTCAGCCAGGAGCAGGGAGGAGCAGGGAGGGGCAGGGACCGCCCTCCCACCTCTGTCTCCCAACCCCAAACCTGCATGTCCCTGTGTAAAACTGGGCAGGGGTCCTGGAATGACCCATCCGCCTGCTGCTGGGACAGCAGCCACTTGGCCGTCTCCTGCAGCTTCTCAGGTGAGCCGCCCACCTGCTCCTGGGCCAGACTCAGTACCTTCAGCACAAACGCCGTGAGCCTGGTGGGGAGGGAGGAATGGCTGGGGACAGGGACTGGTCCCCGTAGGGGACACATCTTCACTCACCCAGGCACCTGGTTATTCACCCTCCCACTATATCTGGCTCTGCCCCCTCCCCCAGCCCCGGCCCCCCGCAGAGACCGGGAAACATTCTCCCAACCTCACCAGGTGCTGCTGTCCCGATGCAACCAAGCCCCATAGGAACCATTTGTTTTCCGAAACTGCTGGATCCGCATGTAGCCTTGGAGACAAGAGGCAGCTGCTGAGGCGATGCTCGCTCTCCCACCACATGTACCCAAGGCCACACTCCCCATTCCCATCAGGCAACCCCTTCCTTCTCCCTTCTAGCTAGGTGGTCTCCCCCTCTGCCTTGAACTGCCCTCTCCCAGCCCCACGCCTGCTTGCCCCATGCCCAGAACCTTTCTGGATCAGATCCACAGCATGGTCCTTTGTCTCAGGGGGCAGCGTGCTCCACTGCTCTGTCTTGTCCAGGTAGCGGGAAGCAGCCAGTGTTGGAGCCAGTAGGAGCATGGTTTGCTCCCCGCAGCCCTGGGGAAGCCTCAGGAGGGAGGCCAGGCCTCCTGGTGACAAGACCCCCTTAGAGCCCAAAGTGTCCAGTGGTTCTGAGGCTATAGGGGGAGATGGAGGTTTAAGGGTCAGAGACCAGGTCTGGAGACCCGTGGAGTCGTGGGATCAAACAGGGGTCCCTGGGTGCCACATGAATCTGAGGCTGCCCCTGGGAAGAGACAAAGAATACTCCCACCTGTAACCCTGACAAAGCTGCTGAAATCTCCATCTGGGATGACATTGGGGTCAGAGTTGCCAGGAATCTCCAAGGTCCGGGCTCGGTGATCTGTGGGGGATGGGCCAAGATGGCCATCTGGTTGGCTGCCAGCATCCCCCCCCCCACACACCTACAACCCCATTAGGACACTGGTGGCTGGAGGAGGGGGCCACTCACCCAGGGGATTGAGCTCATAGACAATCTCCTCTGTGTGGATGGACCCTTCTCTCTGTCTCGGGGGAAACACAGCTATGAGAGGCCACACAGTACTATGACCTGCCCCTCCCAATGCATTTTCCCTAGGACTTGGAGTTTGAGCATCAGGGGCAGAGTGGGATCAGAATTATAGAAGATGTAAACAGACCAAGGCATGGTTTCAGGTGTCTGGCCAGCAGAGAGGGTATGGGGTTGGGGGGGTGGTGTAAATCTGGGACTCTGAGGGGCTGGATTCGGGGCTGCTCCAGTCACCTGAATTTGTAGAACCTTAGACACTGCGTCCCCTACAGGGAAGTCCGAGGACCCTTGAGCCACCACCTTCAGGGACATAGCCGCTGCCGCCGTGGGCACCACAGAGAAGCCAACAGGCCGGGCAGAGCCTGCAGGCACCAGGACACTTTGGGCCAGCCCACCACCTCCAGCCAGGCACAGCCCCTCCACTGGGGACACATGGACGCTCACCTAGGTGCAGGAAGATGGGGATGGCCGGAGCCTCAGGCCGGTTTGGCCCCCCACCCTCCCGCTGCCCCAGCTCCCATCCACTTCCCTGTGTGCTCGGGCTTCTGCAGGGCCTCACCGTCAGATTTTTATTCAGGTAGTTGTAGAGGACAGGCCGCAGCTCCAGCTGCTCAAAGCGGCGAACAGAGACAGGCAAGCGGAGGTGCAGGTGGAATTCCTGGAACACTCGGATCTGGGCCGGCGTGGCCACACACAGGCCTGGTGGATGGGGGTGGTGGGTGTAGCAGAGGGGGCAGAGACCAGCGGTCTGGGGGTGTCATGGCCACAGGGTCCCAGGAGGGAGGGGCAGGGGGTGACCCATTTCTGCCCCCCACCTGCTGCCACTCCCTAGCCTCCCCACCCCAGCACATGCCAGTGCAGACGTCCCCAGGGGTCTGCCCCCAGTTCTGTATGAAGAGCGAAGGGCTCGGTGGGAAGCCTCGGTCAGGGGGAGATGGATGGGGCAGGGGACTGAGGTCCAGGCAAAACTGTCTCACCTGTCTTTCCAGACAAGCTCACAGCGTGGATTTCCCATGTGGTGAGAGAGTCAGGGAGCATTTGGGACAATCTGCAGTAGGAAAGGCGAGAAGCCTGGTCACACCCTGGGCTGGCTCCAGACCAGCCCAGAGCCAAGGCCAGGCCCACCACACCCCCTCACTGGAGGAAGCGGTCCACTTTTTCCACTCTCCAGAGCCAGTTCTCCGGGAAGAAGCTGCGCACAGGAATGTCATCCTCATCGATCAGGTCTTCCTCTTGCAGGACCTCCAGAGCTAGGGGACCACAGCGTGGGGGAATCAGGAGGGGAACCATTCTGCCCTTCCAGAGAGACTCTTGCCAGTCCCCCAACCCCACCCAGAGCCTCACCTCGGGCAAGGCCCACCTGGCCCCTGGAGCGGGACTTCTTGCGCAGGTTCTCAGCAAACTGGCAGCAGGACAGGAAGGGTGCCCGGCAGGCCGCCTGGCGCACCCGAGCCGCCCGCTGCTCGCAGGAGCGTATCATGGGCAGCCTCGTCAGCCCATCCTGGCAGCAGCGCCGGGCTTCTGGGGAAGCATACTGGCCCACTGCAGGGCCGGGGGAGGGTGTGCACAGGGGAACCCCACAGAGACACATCTCATTTCCCACCCAGACCTCTAGATACACAAAGACTCACCCTGAGAGACCAGGAACTCAAGTTCCTGGCCAATGGAGAGAGTCTCCCTCTACCTTCAACCCCAGAATTTGGGTCTCTGGCCCCAAATACCATATGCGGGCTCACTGAGGAGCAGAGCAGCCAAGAGGGAGACCCCATCACCCTAACCCTTGGGCCAAGTGGAGAGCTGCACAGGCGCCCATAACTCACATTTCTCATGAATCGCCTTTTGGAAGTTGACGTTTCTCTTATTCCGGGTTTTCTTTTTGGGACAACTCAGACCTGATAGAAAGCAGGACTGCAGCCCAGCACAGGGATAGGGGTCCCACCTCCCCTTCCCACCTTCTTTCCCTGGCCCCACCCTTCCCACCATCGCTCTTCTCATCTTACACCCTCAGGCCCCTCCTCCTTCCTGATTGTCCCACCACCCAACTCCCCTTCCTCCTCTGTTCTCACTCTTTCTGGATGAGGTCAACAGTTCTCCATCAGAAAAGGCCAGACCAGCTGTCTCAAACACCTGAAGGGCATTGTCCCCACCTCCAGGACCGCAGCCATGGTCATAGCTGTTCATAACTTCCAAGACCTGGCAAGAAAAGGCCGGGAAGTTGCAGATGAGTTGAGGGACCCAGATGGGCCACCCAGCTCTGGGTGAGAAGGCAGGGCATGGGCAACCCTGAAGAGAGTGGGGAAATAGAGACCGCAGGGCCCGGGGCTTGAGGGAAGCTCAGCGGGGAGTCTGTGGGGAGATTGAGTGAGACCTCAGGGCTGGTTCCAGGACAATGAGCCCCACAGGGGAGGGAGGGCTGGCAAGAACGGAGGGTCCAGACAAACCTTGGCCATGTTGAGGGGTTTGTGGGAACTCCCGCCCACAGCATACAGAGCCGTATCCACGGCCCCCAGCGCCACCAGGGCTGGCGAGTCTGTTTGCAGGCGGAGCTTTACAAACTCCGCAGGACGATACTCCCTGATGCTGTCCACATTCAGCTCCAGCTGGCAGAGGTGAGAGGAGGGGGGCATCAGAGTGGGGAGAGCTTCCTTCAGCCCTCAGTGTACCCCAAACCAAATCCATGCTCTGCTCACAATCACTCTGTCTTCTTTCTCTCTTGACCTCCCAACACACAGACGTGCCGCCTCTCCGAAGGCCAGTTACCTTGCCCTCGCAGTCCCCTGCCTGGACGTCCACGCGCAGGGAGTTGGCCACTGGGACATCCCCATGATAGTAGAAGGCCACAAAGTAGAAGGAGGGTACCAAGTTATGGTTCACAAACACGGAGACTGAGGTCAGGTCCGTCCTGGCTTCTCGAATCATAGACACAATCTGGCCCCGGGACAGGATCTGAGGCAAGAGTGGTTTCCTCTTCACTGCACACCCCCAATCCTGAAACAGTTCCCTCTACCCCAAGGGCTCTCTCCTCCCTGAGATCCTCTCTGCACCCCACACTCCATCCTCAACAGCCCAGCTTCTGCGCACCATGTAGTAGTAATGAGAGAAGCTGTCCTCACTGACGCCCAGAGCTCGCAGGTTCAGGATGAGAGTGTCCCCAACACGAGGAGGTCGAGGATCCAGCCGCTCAATGGACAGAAACCTGGAGCCTCCTGAGAGTGGGGCTCTCACGGTGAGCCTGCCTACAGCTGGATGAGGGGAGCCTGCGGACACCTAGAAAGAGGAGCAGGGCAGGGGTACAGTCAATGCCAAGGACCCTGGTCACCACCTTCTTCCCCCAGTCCAGGAAGTGGATTCTCAGGAAACTGGCCAACCTTTCTTTCCTTCCCCTACCCTGTCCCATGAGTGGGAGGTCCTACCAAGAGCTGCACTTCTGAGATGGACTTTGACGTAACGATGGGAACAATGACTTGGCCACGCTCATCTGTGTTTTGTTCAAGGTCCTGGATTCTAGAAGCAGATCCGGGAGACAGAGTGGCCAAAACTTTGACAGGAATGCCAGAGGCTGGGAAGCCAGATATATCTCGGACCAGGGCCTAGGTGAGCAGGGGAGAGACAGATAAAGAAGACTGTTCAGTGAAGCCCCGTACCCTCCTGACAACACCCCACCCCCAACTCATCCTCCCCCTCCAAAAGAGACCTGCAGCAGAAAGGGGGCCCCAGGCACAAGGTGTCGCTTGGTGTTGCTAAGATCCAAGGTGAAGGGAGATGACACAAAACGCCAAGATGTGAGCTCTGCTTCCTCCATCTCTCCCCCTGCAATAGATGCGGCAGAGAGAGGTGGAGGACAGAGAGCCACGGAGAGAGGAGTGGGAGAGCCAGGGTGACCACAGCTCGAGTGTTTCCTGCCCACGAGACACTCAGCTCCTCAGACTCCTGAGGGCACGGGCCGTCTTGTACTCATCTCTGTGTGCTGAGGCCAGCACGGGACCTAGCCCACGGACGGAGTGTAACTTGTGTCTGCCGGATGGACGGAAAGACGGGTAAAGAAAAAAAAATTGAGACAGTGAAAGGGTTACCTTCTCCTGAAACCACCCAGAAACACAGCTGGGGAGGGACAGTCTCCTGGGTCTTTCCTGGCTTTGGGTACAAGATAAGGGTAAGAGTAGGGAATGGTGTCGATGCTGGAGAACAGAGGGTCAGCTCCAGGTCAGAGGCGGGGGGCTGGGGTTACAATCAGGGAGGCCTCTCACCTGGAGACTCAATGATGGCAGCGGCAACATAGAGGCGCAGCCCAGGGAGGTCGGCAATGTTAACTTGAAGCTTCTCCAGGGAACCCTGAAACTCAGCCTTTGAGAGGGAAATATGGCACTGGCCATCTACCAGCTGGAGTGAAAAAGAAAACAGGGCCTGGGGTGAGATTTGTCTCCCTCCTCCCCACCCTGACACCCTCCTCCCTTCCCCCACACCTTCCTCCCCTCCCCAACACTCTCCTCCTCTCCCCCACATCCCCACCCTCCCTCCTACCTTAGTCTGATTCTCCAGCCCCCGAAGGAAAGTCTTAGCACCATCCTCACCCAGGAGCCCGAAGCGCACGTATGCCACCCCCTGCACTGGCTTCCCGTAGATGTACCTACCACCACGTAGAGAGTGGGAAGAGGGTGGGTCTAGGAAATAAGGCCAATGTCTCAGGGTGGGGGCAGGGGGCAGAGCGGGGAGGCAGGGCTTCACAGCTCCTTCAGACTGAATGGGGAACCCTGGGTGCCCCACGTGGAGGACATGGAGGATGAGAGAGTTACCTGGCCTGGATGTCTAATTGGATCTCATCGAGAAAGCCAGGCGCTGTCAGGATGTAGGGCTTTCCAGGAATAATCTTCACCTCGAAGTTGGGAAGGACTGACCCAGTGTGAAGGGGTGGCAGGTCAGACTAGCGAAAGGACCCTTCAAAAACTTCCCTTGGGGCTGTGGCACCCATACCTCCCTGCCCCTGCCCTGCCCCACCGCCTCCCCCTCTATCCGTATCTCCTTCAGGAAAGGAGATGCTTGTCCCACGCCATCTCCAGCTCTCACCATATTTCTTCACCTCAAACTGGGTACTGCTGTTAGAGTCTCGGCCATCTGAGAACCGGGCTGAGATCCTCCATGTCCCTGGCCTACAAATGGGGGAGGGGCTCAGCCCACTTGTGCAAGAGGCCCATGGAGAGCCAGAGGACCAACTGGGGGAAAACCAGAGCTGTGAGAGAGGCTCAAGGTCTGACTGGGTGCTGGAGGCAAAGAGCCATGGGAGATGGGCACAGGAGGGACCGTCACCAGGTCGAGGGGGCTCACTCTGAGATATCGGGAATCACAAAGTCATCCTGGAAGATGGAGGAAGTGTACACTTCCCTCTTCCTCACACGGAGGCCATGAGAGTTCTGCAGTGGGAGTAGAAGCGGTCATGGATGGGAGGTCAGATCAGCAGCCCTGCTGATGAAGGTCAGAGAGCTCAGGGACTCACCTCCACTGTGACCGTAAGGGTGTCAGAGGATGGACGCATCTTTTGATCCAGAGCAAAGATCCGGTATCGAACTGGGAGAGAAGGGCAAGAGCTGAGCAGGAATCCATCTGCAAAGGTGGGCCTCGGCCCCCACCGCTTCCAGGGAGCAAGGGGGAGGGCAACAAATATTTGCCAAGCAGCCTTCCTGTGTGGCACCGTCCAGGCTGTCTCACGGGGTACCAAACATGCCTTGAGCAGGCTGGGAGTCAAAGGCAGAGGCCCTGGAGTCCGACTCACCCCGCTGGCCAGGGTTATAAACGGGCTGGTCGGTCTGCAGAAAGAGGTGTCCCCGGCGAGAGGAGAAGAGCAGGTTGACGCCCTGAATGTCTGTCTTTCTAGACAGAGAGTTCTTCAGCCATGGTGACTGGGCCACCAGCTGGACCTCGGGGCCACGGAGGAGGCGGTAGAGGCCACAGGTCTCTGCATTTTTCGGGGAGATCTGTCAGGAGAGGCAGAAGGAGCAGGTCAGAAACAGAGCAGAAGGAAAAAACCAGAGATGGAGACAGAAACAGAAAAGGTAACTGTGGGGAGTGGGGGGAGAAGAGAGAGGAGGTAGGCCAATGAGATGACCAAACAGAAGACAGAGGGGAGCAGGGTGAGAGTGACTAAGAAGCAGTAGAAGGGAGTGGAGGCTAGTTACCTGGAGGCTAAGGTGTACGTTGTCTTTTTCTGAGCTGAGGGAAAAGTCCACCTTTGGGGAGCAGACGGCATTCAAGTTGGATGGGTTTCTCAGGAACACTGATCCTGTCACTATTTGTCCCTGGGGAACATTCTCGAGTTGCACCCTCACTGAGAGGGGGACCCCCAAGTGAACCACAGAAGGTGAAAACAGGAGCAACCTAGGGAGAACAGGAAGGGGTCTGCATTCAGCGCCCCTGGGCCCCTCCATTCCTCATTCCTCCATCACGTCCCCCATGTCAGCTCTCCCATGACCAGCCCTGTCCCACTCAAGCACTAGTGTCCCTCTTCCAGGACCTGGGCTTCTGCAGGGATAAGGTGAAGAAGCTGGTCACCCAGATCAGCCCCCAGAGGATCCTCATGGCTGGAGGACCCAAGAGGGATCAGACCCGTCTGCCTGCCTACTCCTCTCTGGTCAACCCAGGGCTTAGAGCAGATTTGACTGTGGAACTTGCTCCTCCCCTGGCCCAGCACAGCCGGGAAACCATGTGACAGGCAAGAAATGCAACTGGCCCCAGGCCCAGTATTTAGTAGGGGCAGGGGGAGGGAGGACAACACCCCGGACACCTGGGTCTCTGAGGGAATGAGGAAATCATGGCCCAGAGTTGTGTTCTGTCCTTCTGTGTTAACCCCTCTCATCCCAGTGCCCCGGATAGCCCCCGTACTAGGTGTATCTGAGGGCACATACATACACACACACGTGTACACACACACACACACACACACACACACACACACACACATTCTCCAGTATGTGTGGGCATAGTTCAATGTACATGGTTGGAGACACAAGCTCATTCATAAAAATCTTTACAAAACAAGGTACAAGACGCTTATCTCTAACTACAACCCCCACAAAACCTGAACGACACCAGACCTTTGCTTTGTGCAGGCCTTAACAGAAATTCTGTTGTTTAGATCAGGTATACCTTTATCTCCCATAGGGAGAACTGACCTCAGTGTCCTTTTTTTATCTCTCTGAACAACGAGGCAAAGCTCAGGCTCAAGTCTGGCTTTAACTCTACCCACAAATGAGGCGCCCAGATACACCACATTAAACAAAGACATCCAGGGAATCGCACAGGCAGAAGTACTTTATTTGGCAGTTTTACCTTGATATATAGAACAGAGGACTCTGCCCTCCCTCACCAGCCTCCCCAGAAATCTTGTCTTCCTATCCCAAGAGAGTGACAGCAGACTTTGCTACAGGAAAGGCAATAGCCATGGCCTTGGCCTGCTTTCTGGCTCCACTTCCATGGAAGGGCAGAGAAGCATTGCCCAAACCCCACCACTGGGTCAGAGCCCAGGTAAACAGCAGCAATCGCATCTGACCCTTTGAGCAGAAGCAACGCCAACAATCATCTGGGCTCCCATGCCTTGCCAAGGTGACCCTGTCTCAGCCACCACTGGGCAGTACTCCTGGGTCCCTCTCACCCCACTCTGGGGAGGTATGCAATGACGAGGAGAATCCTCAGGTCTCCGGCAGGCGGAGAAGAGTTCCAGAAGTGGTGGAGACACTGCAAAAGAAAGACGAGGCTGGAGCCAGATCCCCAGGCCTAAAGTCCGGGGAAAACTCAGAGCGTGACCTGGAATATGGCAGAGGGAATCCAACCTTGGGTCACTGCTTGGTGATCTGCCAGAGGCTGGGGGTGAGACTCACCAGTCCACCAGCTGCGCCCCAATGAGGTCATGCACGTGGTACGTGAGGCCGAGTCGCACCGTGGCAGGTGCCCGCCGGCCCAAGAGCTCTGATAGGAGTAGCTCCCGGTACTTGGCCTTCCGGACCATGCCAAGGACAGCCTGGCGCCCTGGAGAAGAAATGGCACAGAAGAGGGGAAAGGGGAATAAGGCCTGGGCCCCGAGAAACTACCCAAAGGTGTTCGTTCTTAAGCGGGTGAAGACTTGAGATGCGGATAGAATACCTTTAACAAAATATTTAATGAATCTCCCAGCACCAGGCACGGCCAGCCACCAACTCCCAGCATCTCGGACGGTGAGCACTCCAGCATTCACTAGCTGCCTAAGGAGGGTGGGGAGTCAGGAGAGAGAAGAGTTGAGCTCTGAGAATCCTATTCCTGCCCACTGATGCTTGAACAGTCTCCCCAAATGGGCAACCATGTAAAGGGACTAAGGAACAGAAGCCCACCCTGGAATGGTTCTCGTTCCCACCCTGCTGTTTGGTGCCCGGCCTTGCTTCCATTCCTCTGCTTGGATTGTCCCCGGCTCCTACTCCCCACCCCCTTTCTTTTGCATTATTATTACTTGTTCAACTAAATCACCTTCTGCTTCTAGAAGCCCTCCTTGACCACATGCCCTGACACAGCCTCAGCCCAACCCCAAGGGTGAAACAAGGGCCTTTCTTCCAGAAATAGGGAGCCTGGGCCAGATAAGGCCCCCTGAAATGGAATCTTTATTTTGCCCTTGTCCGGTCACTGCTTTTTAATGTAGGTTTTAGGGGCATCCAAGCTCCTACCATTCTCAATTCTCTTAGTCTCAGCAGGGTTCACAATAGGCATTTATGGTGCCTGCCAGGCCTCTAAATTCATTGGATTAGTCACCCAGATCTCTTGAATTCTAGACTAGGGCTCTTTCCAAGGACTCAGATAAAAACAGGCCTCCTCTCTTATGGGCGGAGCACAAATTAAGGTCATTTTCCTAAAAAGAAGAGTCCATCTATCTTTTTGGCAGGTTCACCAAAAGGACAAAGCTGGATGGGACTGGATGGATACAGGGAAGTCTCAGATGCCTGAGCTCTGTTACTCCCCCAAGTCTCACGTGATCTCTGGGTCCCTGAAGCCGAAGGTCTGTGTCATTTGGTCTTGCTGGAAGCTAAGGTCCCCACAGGCTGGAAGTACCAAAGCCAGAAACTTCTGCACTGCCCCAGCATATGGTCGGCCATCGCAGGCCTTGAGGACCTGGAACCAGAGATGAGAGATGAGGTCTGGCCCCAACCTCAGCCTCTACTGACCATCTCCAGGATATTCCTCCTCCCGTTTTCCCTTTTGCTCATGTCCTTCTACCTCCTTTTCTTCTCCTTTATATTACTACGGACCAGAGCTCTGTGTCCTCTCTGTAACACACAGAGTGGAAAAACTGTCTCTTTATTTCCATTCTCCAACTTCCCTGCTTGCCCCCCACACCCTATGACACACACACACAGTTACACGCACTCTGGTCCTGTAGTCCTCAGTGAAGATAATTCCATGGGCGTCCAAGTCAAAGCCTAGTTGGATGACTCTGATCTCCCCCTGCTCTTGAAGCTCCTTCTGTCTCCAGGGAGATGGGAGTAAAAAGAATGGTATCAGGGTAAGATACTCTGATATATTCTGGGCACTTTGGGGCAGGGATATTTTATTGCAAACACTGGGAATTTTTCTCTAAGCAAAGAAAAAACTGTGGGGAGAGAATCAGGTGGATTACTAAATAGTCTTTTCAAATTAGTTACCCACTTTCCCATCCACCCACCTCATCAGCTGCCTATCAAGAAATCAATATGGGGACGCCTGGGTGGCTCAGTTGGTTAAGCCGCTGTCTTCGGCTCAGGTCATGATCTCAGGGTCCTGGGATCGAGCCCCGCATCGGACTCTCTGCTCAACAGGGAGCCTGCTTCCTCCTCTCTCTCTCTGCCTGCCTCTCTGCCTGTTTGTGATCTCTCTCTGTCAAATAAATAAATAAAATCTTTAAAAAAAAAAAAAAAGAAATCAATATGTATTTTCCAATCATATGCCAGACACTAAAATAAGATAGTGATTAAGACATGGACCCTGCCTTCAAGGAATTAACAGTCAAGACTTTGGGTGAGGGAAGGTGAGAAGGTAGGGAAAAGATACTAGCAAATCCATAATCACATAAATTAATTAATCCACCTCTCAGAAACTCATAGAACAAACAGAGGTAAGGAAATAACTTGCATTAACTTTAGTTACTAAGAAACTAATAACTGAAAAATACATATTCTCTTCAAATATATATAGAATATTTAGCAAAACTGAACACATAGCACAAAGCAAATCTCAATAAACTTCAAATGACTAAAATCATATTGTTTATGTTCCCTGACCACAGTATCTTTTGTGTCAGAAATCAGTGACAAATAGGTAATATGAAAACGCACACATACATTAAAATTAAAGACAGATTAAAATTAAGACATACATTCCTAATCAACCCTCGGTCCAAGAAAAAACATGACAAAAGAAGTTAGAACATATTTTAAACTGAAAGGTAGCCAAAAATATATACCAAAACTATATATATATACCTGCACATGACTAAGATAAACTACAACTTGACATGCATATATTAGAAGTGAAGAGAGGATGAAATTAATCAGAAAAAAGTAAAAGAAACACAACAGTGGAGAATAAACACTAATAAAATAGAAAATATGTGTACAAGAAAACAACAAAGCTATTGATAAAACTATTTTTTTTTTAAAGATTTTATTTATTTGACAGACAGAGATCACAAGTAGGCAGAGGCAGGCAGAGATAGAGAGGAGGAAGCAGGCTTCCTGCCGAGCAGAGAGCCCGATGCGGGACTCGATCCCAGGACCCTGAGATCATGACCTGAGCCGAAGGCAGCGGCTTAACCCACTGAGCCACCCAGGTTCCCTATTGATAAAACTATTAAAATTGATAAGCCACTGATGAGACTGACCAAGAAAACGGTTGGGGGGGGAGGGATGGGTGGACTAGATAAAGCAGAGATAATCAATATAAAGAATGAAAAAAGGATCATTGCTACACATCCAATAAACAATAAAATGAGACTACAAATTTTATGCCAATAAATTTGAAAATTCAGATGATAGGGACGCCTGGGTGGCTCAGTTGGTTAAGCAGCTGCCTTCAGCTCAGGTCATCATCCCAGCATCATTGGATCGAGTCCCACATCGGGCTCCTTGCTCCACAGGGAGCCTGCTTCTCCCTCTGACTCTGCCTGCCACTCTGTCTGCCTGTGCTCGCTCTCGCTTGCTTTCTCTCTGACAAATAAATAAAATCTTAAAAAAAAAAAAAAAAGAAAGAAAGAAAATTCAGATGATAGATTGCCTAGAAACATAATTTTTTTCACTAGAACAAAATGAGACATATTCACAAAATAGAAATCTATGAAAGTGTATGAACTATTGCTACTGAACTATTTGAAACTGAGAATTTCAAAAGTATTCTCCTAATGAAACAAGATATAAATATAGTACATATATATGTATGTACATATATACAGTATGATTTTGTTTATCTCAAGGTCAAAAATGGATAAAACTAAGCTATGTCATTTACAGGTTATCACACAGATGGTATAAAGCGAACCAAAGGAACGACTATTGTACCAGTTAGGACCATAGTTACCACCAAGGGACATTAAGTCCTTTTGACTGGAGATTGATGTATGTAGCTATAGGTGGCCTTGGGTAGTGGTTAAATGGATATCTGCTTTATGAACACTTTTTAATTGTGTGTGTGTTTATATTTTCTTTTATGCATTTTTAAAGCTTTTTTAAAATTTAGGCTAACATCAGTAAATTAAAAAAACAACAAATAGTCTATAAGGAGTGGTTCCATCTAACTCACTTCCTCATGAGAGTGGAGCTAGTCTCCATCTTCCTTTTCTTCCCTCCTTTCATCCTGACAGGATGCCATTAATCTTCCACCTGCTAAATCCAATGGACAGATTTTGGATATTATTTTACTTAATCCCTATACTGACCACTGTCTTAAATCACGGGTTCTAACACTGCCAGCTACTCCACCTCCTTGACAATCTACGTGATTTCTCAATACGCCTCTTCCGTGGTTCCTCCTAACTCCGGCAATTCCTTCTCAGCTTCTTCCAGAGACTCCTCTTCCTATGCTTTCCCCTCACATCAATGGGTCCCAAATCTTAAGGAAGAATCACTTGAGACAGTAATTCAAAATGTAGATTCCCAGGTCCTACACTCAAAAGATCTGCATCTATTAGCTTTAGGTGAGTCCCAGGAACCTTTATTTTTGAATAAGCAGCCCAGATAATTCTGAAACAGAACTCAGGACTGCCTTAAACATAGGTATCTCTCAATTTTGTAGATTTGGTCCTTTCACTCTACACTCGAGGTCCTTAACCCTGGACCCGAGGACCCATGAAACAACATACCCTCCCCCACAAAAATGCACATACATCTTGTATGTATGTGGCACGTATACATTTTTGTGAGAAGAGTCATAACTTTCATTATCTTTTAAAGTTTGTAAAAAGGTTACAAATTACTCCTCTACTCACTCTTCCTACCCAATCTCACCCACATCCACAAACTGAACCACTGCTCATACCTCAACCACTCCAAACCTAGTATCACTGGCCCAGAATTCTCTCCAGTCCCTCATATCCAACTGTCCACTACACACTTGCCTTTGGATGCTACACATGCACCTCCAACTTGTACAAAATCAAACCTATCATCCACCCAAACAACTCAGTGCCCTCCTTTTTATAAAGATACATTTTTTTTCAAGATCTTGTTTATTTATTTGACAGAGAGAGATCACAAGTAGGCAGAGAGTCAGGCAGAGAGAGAAGGAAGCAGGCTCTCCGTGGAACAGAGAGCCCGATGCGGGGCTCGATCCCAGGACTCTGGGATCATGACCTGAGCTGAAGTCAGAGGCTTTAACCCACTGAGCCACCCAGGTGCCCCAGTGCCCTCCTCTTCTATTCACTCCACCAACCACTCAATCCCCATCATCCAGAAAATCTGACTCTTCCTGGACTCTTCCCTCTTCCCCACTCCCCTCCACCTTCACCCACCCTCGCCCTCCCTACTGCTCTCCCCTCATTTAGACCTTCGCCAGTTCTCCGATGCAGTATCTTCCTCACTGATCTCCCCGTCTCATCTCACTCCCTCCAATCCACGCAACACAGCGTTCCCTCTCCTGATTAACATTCTCTGCTAGCTTATCGCCTTCCGTGTTAAGTCAGAAACACCACCGCCGCACAAGGCCTGCGCCGCGACCTGACGCCCGCCTGCATTCCCAGCGCTGTAAAGATCCAACTGTGCCCGAAGACTCCGTTTTCCCAAGAGTCGCTCTTCCACTTGCACGATGTGGCATGCTCCCTACTGCCTCTGGGTCTTCTAACAGGGTCTGTGGCATTTTCCTTGGCCCCGCAAGGACCGGCCCAAAGGGCCCGAACGCCCGCTGAGCGGCCGAGGGCCGGCGGAGCCACCGAGCGTCTGAGTGATGGGGACCCTCGGGAGCGCCCGCGAGGCCGGGAAGCTGCTTCCGTCTGTCGCTCCGACGCCGCTCACCAGCTGCCGGTCGGCCACCGTCCGGTCTGGCACGAGGCTGTACACCTGGCTCCTCAGCGCTATGGGCGGCAGCGCGTCCTCGAACAGGCCTCGCGGGAACAGCTGCACCAGCTCGGCGACCGCCGCGCGCGCCGACCCTGGGCGGAGAGACCGGGTCACTGCGGCGAGAAGGAGGGCGGGGGGCGCCGTTCTCCCACCGCCCGCCGCTCCCCATGTCGCCCTGGGGCGGCCGCGCTTACCCGACTCGCCCCTTAGAGGATCCGCCTCTGCCTGTCCTCGCTCCCGCCGCCTCTTCAGCCCAAAGGCGTCCGGGACCAGGCGCTGTCTCTTCCGGCTCATATCCCGGGATGTCAGGCGGCCGGGGAAGAGGTCTGTGTTGAGACAAGGGGCCAAGGAGACAGCGTCTTCCGGCGCACAGCAGTGACCTCAGGCTCCCGGGAGGCCGGTCTGCCCGGCGGAAGAAGAATGACGTGAGACGGAAGCGGCGTCAACTTGCCTTTTCAGCCGGCGGGGGGAGGAGCGTCGCCGCACGCCTGCCGGGATCCGCTGCCTCCGCCGGCTCTGAGAGTCCGGAACGCGTGGGCGGCGGGATGAAGCGCTCCCCGCCCCGCGCGGCTGAGGGGTCTGCCAGCCACTGTCGCTGCATGATTGCGTCTTGGAGGGCGGAAAACCACTTTTGCGTGCCACCCCGTCTTCCGGACGTACCTGCCTTGTCGCTTTAGCTCCGCGGAGGTGGAGGTCGAGGTTGGCGGGCTTTGGGACAATTAGATCCTTGCTGTGAGCCCGGACAGCCTTCCTCAGCTTACTGCGTTTGGAGCATCTGGAGGCGGGGATATAGGGCAAGGGAAAAGGTGGGCTATGCACCTGGCCTTGGTTCTGTTCCAGGGCCAGAGCCTGGCCATCAGTAGGCTCGCCTAGTCCTAACCCAGAGTCTCCCTTTTCCAGGGCTCCTCTGTGAAAGGATAACTTCCCAACCTTCCGTTCTTAGGACCTCATGGATCGCAGAGAGAACAAGAGAAAATTGGAGAATGTAGAGGTAGCTGAGCCTCGGAACAAACTCACCAGCCCAGCATCCTCGCTGCCCACAGACCCTGCCCTCTATACTGGGCCCTTTCCTTTCTATGGGCGCCCTTCCGAACTGGGCTGCTTCTCTCTGGATGCACAACGCCAGTACCACGGAGATGCTCAAGCCTTGCGCTACTACAGCCCACCCCCTACCAATGACCAAGGCCCCAATTTTGACCTCAGAGATGGATACCCTGATCGATACCAACCCAGAGATGAGGAGCTCCAAGAGGGGCTGGACCACCTGCTGCACTGGCTCCTGGATCACCGAGGCAAGCTGGAGGGGTGAGCAAAGTACAGCACACAGATCTAGAGATCTGCACCTACCCTCTAAGCTGGAGTGAGTTCAGTCTTTAGAAGGAACGTAGGCTCTTGGGGAAATCATCTGAGCTAATGCTTCTAACTCCTCCCTTTAGGGGTCCAGGCTGGCTGGCAGAGGCCATAGTGACATGGCGGGGGCACCTGACAAAATTGCTGACGACACCGTATGAGCAGCAGGAGGGCTGGCAGCTGGCGGCCTCCCGCTTCCAGGGGACACTGTACCTGAGTGAAGTAGAGACACCAGCAGCTCGGGCCCAGAGGCTTGCCCGGCCACCCCTCCTCCGGGAGCTTATGTACATGGGGTACAAGTTTGAGCAGTACATGTGTGCAGGTGAGAGTTGCCCCTGCTCTGTAGCCTACATGCTCTTCCCCAGAGATTGAAAGTCCCCACCCTTGTTGCCATTTCTCTCCTTGTGCAGACAAACCTGGAAGCTTCCCAGATCCCTCCGGGGAGGTTAACACCAATGTGGCCTTCTGCTCTGTGCTACGCAGCCGCCTGGGAAACCACCGTCTACTCTTCTCGGGGGAGGTAGACTGCATGGACCCCCGGGCCCCATGCACACAGCCCCCTGCCTGCTATGTGGAGCTCAAGACTTCCAAGGAGATGCACAGGCCTGGCCACTGGAGGAACTTCTACAGGTTCAGAATGGGGTTGGGTAGGGTGAGAGCCTAGAACAAGAGAGCTGGAAAAGGGACCTGAGAGAAGAAGCTGGAGGGTGGAGGAAAGGTCCTACTGACCCCTTGCCTTTCCTGACAGACATAAGCTGCTAAAATGGTGGGCTCAGTCATTCCTTTTGGGGGTCCCAAACGTCGTTGCTGGCTTCCGTAACCCAGAGGGTTTCGTCTGTTCCCTCAAGACCTTTCCTACCATGGAGATGTTCGAGTATGTCAGGGTAAGGCAGCGGTGTCGCAGCTCCCACCTGCATCCCCCACACCAGGGCCACAGGTCCAGTGTTCCCGGCTGTAGTCCGTCTTCCCCTCCCTGCCCCCTCACTGCCTATCTTCTCCCTCCTCCTTGGCCCTCTTTAGAATGACCGTGATGGCTGGAATCCCTCCGTGTGCATGAACTTCTGTGCTGCCTTCCTTAGCTTTGCCCAGAACACAGTTGTCCAGGATGACCCCAGGTGAGTCTTTCAGCTCTGTCCCTGCCCCCTGGGTCCCCGGAGCTCTCCTCCAGCCCTCAACTTGTGACTCCATGTGCCCCCTAGGCTTGTCTATCTCTTCTCCTGGGAGCCTGGCAGCCCAGTCACAGTGTCTAAACATCAAGACGCACCCTACGTCTTCCTGCCCACATGGTACGTGGAAGCTGTGACCCGGGACCTCCCATCAGCCCCCAGGACACCTTCCCCCAAAGACTGAGACCTTGAAAGGGCTGGTCCTGTCTCTGTGTGCACAGATAAAAGCATATTTCTAGGTGGTTCTTCTTGCTATGTCTTTTGCCTGAGTCGACCCTGCCCAGCACCTCCAGTACACACACGTGGTTTACTGTTTTATTACTACATTTTTACACAGAGGGCATTCACTGAGTGTACAGGCTGGCTGCAAAGACGATGTCCCTCCGTAGCAGGGTAGCTGCTGTCTCCATCTTGGCACCTAACACAGGCTCACCTACAAGGCGGGCTGCCCCCCTCAGTGAGCGACACATCTCAGCCAGGCGCTGGATGCAGCGGACCACCAGGCCCTCAGGGGTCCCCGACAGCCCCGCCAGCTCGGAGAAGGGCTGTAAGGGAAGCAGGGTGAGGACTGAATGTGGTAGACCTGGGCAGCCTCTCCCCAACCCGCCACCCACAAAACCCCAGTGACTCACCATGCCCCGGGCCCACTCGTACACAACTTCGACAAGCCCAAAATTCAGCTCCCCCACAAATTCCTCCACTGTCTGGTTCAAGCCACAGGCCACCTGGACCTCACCAATCCGCTTGGCCACAGCCCGGACACGTTCAACTCCCTGCAGATGGGAAAGGAGAGGCTCAGACCCTGCCTTCTCCAGGAGTGGGGAGTCCCAGGTCAAGAAAGGCAGCATCTCAGCTCTTAGGGACACTTAACAGGGCTGGAGGCATCACCTGGAGAACACCCAGGGATGGGAATTGGGAACACCACAGCCAAGGGGGAGAAGTGGGTTGGTTGTCCCCTACCTGTTTGAGGGTGCTTGGGAGCTGCTCCCCTGGGTCCCCAGGGCTCTGGCAGACCAGGCCGGAGAGCAGGGCTGCAATCTCCTCCGGCCGCAGGGCACTCAGAGCATTGTCAAACATGAGCTCAGTGAGGAGCAGCTCATGGCTGCTCATGGCACAAGCCACCCGCCCTGCCAGCTTCACCGTGCCCACCTCGTCTACATAACCCAGGGTTCGGAGCACCTGAAGAAAGATGGTAGGTGTTGGGAGCCTGCTATCTTCTCCCTCACTAGCCCCCTACCCCCCACTGCTGCCCCTCCGACCTCTACTCGCTGGTGATACTCTGGGAGCAGCAGCAGTGACTGATCTGACAGCAGGAAGCGTAGTCGCTCCATCTCCTTCTGTATCTGCACGCGCTCCTGCAGCTTCAGGTACTGCAGAGAGCCACCAGCGGAAGCACATTAGTCTTCCCCGTGCCCCAGGGCAGGAGGGCACCAAGGACAAGGGCAGAGATGGGACTGGCCAGTGTACAGGGGTCCAGAAGGGAAACCCACCCCCCACTCCCACCTCTCAGCTTGGGAGCTGGCATCCAGGACCCTACCTGGGCAGAGAAACGAGGGCTGTGCACACACTGAGCACCGCCAATCAGCTCCTCCAGCTTCCGGGCTCGGAGCCCCCCCTCTACCACTGATACATCTTTGAGCTGCAGGTCATTGACAGGGTCAAGGGTAGGGGGTCCCGCTGGGTAGGCCTGAGCCAGACGCAGCAGTTCCTGCACAGCAGTGGTCACAGCTGCAATGGGAGGATCCTTCCTGAGGAAGGAGCAAAGTCTTGAAAACTAAGGCAGAGTCTTTTCTTCCACAGAAGCCCCTACACCCCAGCCGCACCTCTCCACACCCCGTTACATGGTCCCTCCCCAGGAAAAGGATCCCCCCCCAGCATCCCTGACTTGAATTTTGGTTGCTGCCTCCTGCTGAAGTCCTCCAAGATCTTCTCCCCATTCACCCGGAGAACCTTGGTGGTGATGGTGGCCACATCTCCTGGCTGGAGCTTGGCCACTGTGTGGTCACAAGGTCCTGTGAAAAGGGGAGAGCAGGACCAAACATTACCATGAACCCAGGCAAGCAGCCCACACGGCTGTCAGGAACCCGGACATCTGCCCCATGTTCACCTTCAGGCAGGAACAGCTTGAATCCCACAAGATCATCAGGGTAGGGCACACCTGGGGTGGCTGGTGGCCTCTCCTGTGGGTCCTCAGACACAGGCTTATCACACAAGACCAGGGTTGTAAATACCCTGCTGGTGGAGTTCGAGGAGACCTAGGGTAGATGGGGAAGGCGAGGCCAGGGCAACATGAGGAGCGGAGATCAAAGATCGGGAGCAGATCCCCACCCTCGGGCAGTGATCATGAAACAACTGCAGAGCCACCAGTATGGACTGGTAACCCAAGTCAAAGCAGTCTTCGGGGGCGGACAAGGAGGTAGGCACCGAGTGGAAAACAACAGGAAAGGAGAGCAAGAATGCATATGAGTATACCATTGTGACTACAACTGCCCCCAGCCAAGGGGCAAGATGGGGATGAGGTTCCTTCCTCCCTCCTCCCAACCCAACTCCTTCCCCATTCACTCCAACTCCCCCCGGGGTCCGAGTTTCCATTACCCTCACCTGCAGGATCACACCCAATGTGTTGTGATACTCCTGATTCTTCACAACCACCACCCTTCCCGCTGAGAGAGACTTGAGCCCATTCACAGACTCCATGATGCGCCGCTAAAGAGTGGGGAGAGAGAAGGAAGCATCACGGACACAGAGACTAGGCTGGGATTAGGTTCAGGAGCACCCAAAGTGTTGCATTCTCTTCCCCTCTTTCTCCATCACCCCCACAACACTCACCTGGATCAGGCTCCGGGTCTCTGTCAGTTCCTCCCCCCAGCTGTAATACTCAGGCAGGTCAACCAATTGGCCAGTCGTGTCAGGTTCCTCCAAGGCCCCTAGTCTCTTGGTCAGTTCAGCTAGAGCCTGTTCATGAGCCTGGGCCGAAGTGGGGGAAGGTGTGAAAGGACAGTCCCCAGTGTCCCACCGTCCCCACCTGCACCCCCTGGTCTCCAGATGTCCGCCCCTTCCCAGTCCAGCTTCCCTTGTCCCAACTGCCTGCCCAGTATACTGGTCATCCCAACCTCCTCACCTTGCTGTCCTTGCGGGATGGAAACTCAGAGAAGCTTCTCTTCATCATGTCCTCCACCCTGAGGGCGTCCACCCGCAGCAGGTTCAGGATCATGGTATATGTGAGTCGGAACTGGGACTGCAGCTGTGATGGCTTCCCCTGGGCCAGGTCAAAGAACCCAGTGAGATGGAGCCGGGGGTGGGGGCTGGGGACCAGCTGCCCCCCAGCCAGCCCCTTAGGGAGCAGTTCTACTCCCAGCAGATCTCGTCCCCTCTCTGCAACCATAGGACCTTAGACAAACCGCTTACTCACCTCTGCAAAATAAGGGAAGAAAACTAAATAGGCTCTCCAAGGTCCTACCTGGCTCTGTCTTCACACTGACAATAAACTAGAGATGATAGTCTAATCCTCAGATCTGCTCACTCTGACCTTGAGTTCTCCCCGGCAAAAGAAAAAAGTACAGTTGACCCTTGAACACCATGGGTTTGAACTTTACGGGCTCACTTATGCATAGATTTCTTTTTTTTTTTTTTAAAGATTTTATTTATTTATTTGAGAGAGAGACAGTGAGAGAGAGCATGAGCGAGGAGAAGGTCAGAGAGCGAAGCAGACTCCCCATGGAGCTGGGAGCCTGATGTGGGACTCGATCCCGGGATTCCGGGATCATGATCTGAGCCGAAGGCAGTTGTCCAACCAACTGAGCCACCCAGGCGTCCCTATGCATGGATTTCTTTCAGTAAATGCTGTATAGTCCTATAAGTATTTTCTTTCTTATAAGTTCCTTCATAACATTTTCTTATCTGTTGCTTTATTTAAGAATACAACACATAATATGTGTAACATACATATAGGTGTTGATCATCTATTACCAGTAAGACTTCAGGCCAACAGTATACACTATTAGTAGTTAAGTTTTCCAGGAGTCAGAAGTTGTACATGGCTATCTGACTGTGCAGGAGGTCAGTGCCCCTAACCCTACACTGTTCAAGGGTCAACTATGCAAAGAAAGGGGAGGGGGAAGAGGGCTGGAAGAGAGAATTGGGCCAGTAACCGGAGTTGGGGCCCTCCCAGCTCAGCCCATCCCACCCCGGCTCACCATCATCATGCGGTGCAGGTCTGCCATTTCAGGCACACGGCCCTTGCAGAGCAGGATGACAGTGCCGGTGGGGTCCAGGCCCCTCCGGCCTGCCCGGCCTGCCATCTGCACGTACTCTCCAGGGAGCAGGTCCCGGAAGGCGGAGCCATCATGCTTCCGCATGGAGTCAAACACCACTGTTCGGGCAGGCATATTTACACCCATGGCAAAAGTCTCTGTGGCAAACAAGACCTGGAATGGGGGAAGAGAGCTTCAGCAAAGTGGTGCAATACACACCCCACCCTAGCCAAGTGCACCTTACTTTGTAGCCGAGGCTAAGTCCCAGACAGTTAACTCGCAGGATCTCATTTAACTTTCAGGGCCAATCATAGTGTAAGCACTGTATTTTCCTCGTTTTATCTATTTAGCTATCTACTTTGTTTTTTTTAAGATTTTATTTATTTATTTATTTGACACAGAGAGAGAGAATAAGCAGGGGGTGCAGCAGGCAGAGGGAGAGGGAGAAGCAGGCTCCTCGCTGAGCAGGGAGCCAAATGCAGCTCAATCCCAGGACCCTGGGATCATGACCTGAGCTGAAGGCAGGCGCTTAACAGACTGAGCCACCCGGGCACCCCTCTACTTCTTTTCCTGTAACCCTCATAGCTCACTCCCATCCCTCCACCATCAATCATCCCGGTATAGAGTATCTTTCTGTATGATTATATTCTTGCAGATTGTACCCTATTCTGAGTGCATGAATTTATAATCCACGTTAAAGGCAGTTATACCCCAAGTCAAGAAATAAATGATAGGGTACCTGGGTGGCTCAGCTGGTTAAGCCTCCGACTTGACTTTGGCTCAGGTCATGATCTCAGGGTTGTGAGATCAAGCCCTATCAGCCCTGTGTTGGGTTCTGTGCTGGGAATGGAGCCTGCTTAAGATTCTCTCTCCCTCTGCCCCCTCTCTCACAACTCACTAAAAAAATTTTAAAATGATACATGCACCCTTATGTTTAGCATAAGGAATATAGCCAATGATACTAATAAGAGCAACGGATAGTGACAGACAGGAGTTACACTTGTGGTAAGCACAGCATACCAGGTAAAGTTCCGTCTACTGTATAATCAGAAAAAGAATTACCATGTTTTACATCTGAAATTAATGTAACACTGTGTGTGTCAACTGTACTCAAATGAAAAGTAATAATAACATAACAGCAGTCATGTATCTCGTGTTTTCTTTTCTGCCACAGTGTTTTCAACACCCATCCCAGTCCCTGTGGTTATACCAAATCCACTGTTGCTCGGGGCTGCAGAGCAATGTGGGGGCGTGCCCCTGACAATGCCCTACCACTCTTCTGGTGAGTGATGGCACCTTGGTGCCACCAGCACCCTACCACAAGATTACAGGCAACAAAAGAAGGAAGAGTGGACATTTTCACTCACAGACCAGGGTAGGAACTTCTTTGCATTATATACCCAGAAAAAGAATTTAGGATCAAAGAGTATATTATATATAGTTTTGCCTCAAGAATGCCAGGGTGCCCTCCAGATGTGCTACACCTATATGAGAATTCCTATAATCCTATCATCTCTGACATCTGGCAACACCTGGCATTCGCCAGTTTCCTAAATGTTAGCAGTGGCTGTAAAGTCATTTCTTGTTGAGTATTTTAAATTGTGTTTTTCTAATGACTAACTTTTCAGACACTTGCTAACTTTTTGGGTTTCTCTTCCGAATACTGCCATACCTATCTTGTGTACCCCCATTTTAAGACAGAAAAGCTAAAGCTCAGAAAGATGAAGGAATTTGCCTGAGGTCCCACAGTGAGTAAGCAGTGGAGTGGGGATTCACACGCAGGCAGTCTGGACCCAGAGCCCAAGTTCTTAACCACTACGCTGTCTTCTCTAAAACCTTGCCCCTCCACCCTCCGGGCAGCCCTGGAGCAAACAGCAAGTGCTGAAGAGTCCCCCTTCTACCACTGTGTGTACCTTGACCAGGCCTCGACTGAAAAGCATCTCCACGATCTCTTTAAGAATAGGCAGGATGCCACTGTGGTGCACACCCAAGCCGCGGTGCAGAAGTTCGGACATGTGCAGGACCTGCAGGGAGCCAAGGCCCATGGTCAGGAAGAAGGTGGTGGAGAATCCTCTCCCAACCAGTCTCCAAGACCCCCATCCATACCTGGGGCAGCTGGCGGTCAGAGCCACGGAGGCGGGCAAGGCAGCGCTGCAGGAAGAGGTGAATCTCACTCTTCTCTGAACTCGTGGTGAGGTCAAGGGAGTTGAGGCCCGAGGCTTGCTCATCACAGCGACCCCGGGAGAAGGTGAACACCACCACAGGCAGCTGTGCGCGGGTGCGGAGGGAGGCCAGAAGGGACAGGTATACACCACGGTCCTACAAAAGGGGGCAGAAAGGGGCAAAGGCTGAGTCTCTGAACTAGTCAGGGCCAAAGCAAGGGGAGGTGAAGCCATGTCAAGTTGGACAGTATTCAAAGCTCAAGTCCAAACCTCTGGAGAACGTAGGAAGAATGGACAGAGTTGAAACAGGTGGTAGCAGGTAACAAGCCTCCAAGTTCTCACCTGTGCGGGCCCCCCCTGATGCGTGGGCTGCTTGGCCCCAAAGGTCTGGGCATGTTTGCTCATCCGCTCCTTCTTGGCCTCCACAGCGGCATAGTACCTGGAACATGGGGTGGGTCAGTGATCACAGTCACACCCGGGGTCACAGCGCTGACTCTGCCCCATCTCCAGCTTACCCCTTTGTATGGAAGGCGCCTCGGGAGTCCAGCAACAGAAAAAGCTCCCCCTGGGTCTTGGGGCTGTTCCCCGTGAAGAGATAATGCTCCAGGGGAACGGGGCGCGCAACAGTGCTGATCACATATATCTGGCGACGTTTCAGTCGCCTGAGTGGGGAGAAGAGAGCAGGTCAGGGGCAAGAGTGCAGGAGAGATGCACATCCCATCACATTCCCCCTCTGGCTTCACTTTTCTGGGAGCCAGACCAGAAGGCTGTCCCATCATCCCCTCTCCCAGTGCACAAAATGATCTGGACCCAAGTGGGGTCCTGCAGCCACTAGAGTCGGACACATGGCCCAACCCATCCCTTCCTTCTCTCCACCCTCAAGACCTGACCACTGTCCTCGCTATGGTCATCTTCACCCTCTCCCCCAACCAAGGAGAGCCATGGTGCCATCCACCCAAGCCTCCCAGGGCGCGCATCTCACCCGATCCAGTCGGCGAACTCAAGGGCATTAGGGACGGTGGCACTCAGAAGGATGATGGAGACATGGTCAGGGAGCATGATGAGCACCTCCTCCCACACAACCCCACGCTGGGCACAGAGAAAGAACACCACTCACCAGCAGCTCAGAGGGGGCTGCCCTTCTTCCCTAGGGATGCGCACAGGGTTCCATTCGGGGGGCAAAGAAGGCAGTAAGGTCCACAAGGGTGTGTGATCTAGGCCCACAGGAGAGGACTACTAGAGCCTGGGGCCCCCGTGCCTCCTACCTCAGCATCATTGATATAGTGAACCTCATCAAAGATGACCCACTCCAGGTCCCGGATGACATCTGAGCCGCTGTACAGCATGGAGCTGGGAAGAAGAGGCCACAGGCTGACTCCCCAGGGGCTCCTGACCCTACCCTGTTCTCAGTGAACATGCTGTCCGAAGCAGCCTCACCTTCCTGACCAAAAATCCACCCGTGTTGAGTGCCTATCTCTCACCGAAGGATCTCTGTTGTCATAATGAGGCAGGAGGCCTCTGGGTGCAGCTGCACATCCCCAGTGAGCAATCCCACATCCCCGAATGTGTTTCGAAAGTCTCGGAACTTCTGGTTGCTCAGGGCCTTGATGGGCGATGTGTAAATGGTGCTGGGAAGAGGACATGAAGTCAGCCGGTCAGCACCCCCACAGCCTCCTGGGCAGCACGCCTTTTCCACCCTGAGCCCTCCCAGAGGCATGCCAGAGCCCACGTGTCCCCGATCTTCCCCAAACTGCCTTCACATTCTCCTTCACGACACAACCCCACAGAAACTCTGTAGCCCAACCCCTTCCAAACCTGACGCAGGTCTTCTAACCCCTCTCCCCACCACACCCTCCTGCTTCGCTCTAGTCCTGTCTCCGTTTCTCCCCAAACCTCTCATCTCAAGGAGGAGGGAGAGGCGGGAAAGAGATAACAAGCAGAAAGGGTGTGGGAGAAGCCAGGACCAGCTGGTGAAAGGGGAGTCCGGGGAGGGGACCTGTACCGAGTCATGTGTTTCTGGGCAAGGGCAATGGCATATTCAGCCACAACCGTCTTCCCCGCAGATGTGTGAGCTGCAACGAAGACAGAGTCATGCCGCTCCAAGTGCAGGATGGCCTGCTTCTGGAACACATCCGGCTCAAATGACCACTGTGGGAGAGAGAAACAGATGGCAGCTAGAGATGCCTCCTACTCCTGGGGCGTGCAAGGTGGCAGTTGCATGCCAGAGTGAAGAAAGGCCAGGACTGAGGTCGAAGAAGGACCTAGAAGGCAACTGGCCTGGGCTGGCAGAGGAAATGAAGTGAACAGTGGGAAAGAGGTAGGTGAGGATGTGAGGACCAGGCCAGCCTACCTGGAAGGCCGGCTGGGGAATGAGGCGGTAGAAATCACCAACAGGGGAGGTGACATCCACAGGAATCGCCCACTGCTCCTGAGGCAGGGGTTTGGGGGGCTCTGGAGGGGATACAGCTGGGGATGTTTCCTGCAAAAGCCGTGGAAAGGAGTGATAAAGATACAGTCAAATAGCTCTCCATTACCACCCCTCCCAAAAGATGCTCCCGTCTTCCTCTTAGACCCAACCAACCCAGCCACCCCACCTCACCCTCAGCCCCCCAGTAAGGCCCCTTCTTTCCTGCCTCAACTGCCCAGAACCACCAACCTTCAACACTAGGTCCTCCAAGCTGCTTGCTCGGGCCATGGAAGCACTGCAGGGGGAGGCGGCCACAGTGTCCCCTCTGGGAATTCCTGGCTGTCCCACTGCCTCAGTTTCATCCTCGTCTCCCCCACCCAAATCCAGAGGCTCCAGCAAACGGCTGAGGCTGAGCAAGCCAGAAGCTGGAGCTGGGTGATCTGAGGAGCAAGGAAAAAAAGGAAACCTGGTCACATCCATCTCTGTTCTACAGGAGAAGGGCACCACTTCTACGCCCCATCTCAAAGTTAAAACTCACCCTTTGGTGTAAAGTCCACACCTTTTTTGAAGCCAGGCGGAACAGTAAGAAGATCTGAAGGACAAGGACAGACAGAATCACCACTACTGCACAAAGTCACACAAGTCACACGTTACTCAAACCTATAGGATGCCATTCACAGCACAGATGCTGAAAATGGGATACTTAGGACAACTTTCTGACAGGTGACAGTAAAGACTGTTATGACAAGGATACCTTTCCCTAATTGTCTCAAAGACACAGAAGGGCAAGGAGCAGCCTTATGATAGGCTGGGGCTCCTCTTCATCAGGGCCGAGACTCACAGCCCCACTCCCAAGGGTCCATGCCCACACCACCTCACCTTGCTCAAAGTCTATCTCCTCCTCAGCCTCCTCCCGAGTGCTCAGATCTGTTATGGTGGGCTCATCCATTCCACCTAGGGAGAGGGTGGACAAAAAGGGATTCATGGGGTGCGGGGGTGGAGTTACGAGATGGGTGGGGAACCCTTCCTGAAGACTGAGGGCACTCTCCCCTACCATTCCATTTCCATAAAAGTCACCTGGCCAGAAAGGGTACTGTGTTGGATTCCCCCACAGGGACTGGGAGATGGGCCCTGGGGGCCGGCGAAGAGACAAGGAGGTGGTGGCTGATAGGTTCGTATTCTCCAATAGGACCTGAGGCAAAAGACCACAACCCCAGTGAGGCTGAGATTGCCTCTGATCCCTTCCCTACTCTGCTTCTTGTGGTCTCTGACCTCTTACCTCTTTGTAGCCCAGAATCTGGCCTGTGGTTGGGTGTCTCTGGGCCTGAAGGTCGGAGGGCACTGGGGCCCCCTGTGTGGCCAAGAGTGACCAGGGATCCATTTTCCTCTGCCATTTTCTGCAGAAAAGGAAAACAATTTTCAGGTGTTCCTTCTTTCCTGTGCCAGTTTTCTTCAGGGGCCTACCTCCCTAGTCCAGACTCCTCACCGGGCGGAGTGTTCCACACCATGCAGAGGCAACCAGGCTGGAGATGACAAAAACAGCTGTTCTGCTTCCTGCTGCAGATCTGGGGCACATGGAGGGAGGCCGTGGGGAAGCTGGTAAAGGATAAGATGAGAAACATTAGGTAAAGATAGAGCATAAGACACAGACAAAAAAAGAAAGTGATGGAATTTGTGTCCAAATCAGAAGCAGCAGACATTCCTGACCAAATAGGACAACCAAGCAGAAACAGTATCTTCCAAAGATCATCCTGTCTTCCAGGGTAAACTACCTGCTACTGATTTACCGGCAACAACAATTACTGATACATTACAATACAACACAAAATACGATAATTTCACAATCTCTGGGATTGGGTTTAGGAATTTGTATTCTTAAAAATCCCCACCACTAATTACAAGGTACACTTAAATTTGAGAATCACTAGTCTTAGGGAAAGGGGGCCCAGAACTAAGGATGAGGCAGGGTCTCAAAGGCTAGTCATCAACCAGTTCCTTGGTGCTTAGAGACAGATGGTGACTCCAGAGAAAAAAGACACATTTGAAAGAGTAATTCTCAGAGCTCAGGTATCCCCAGCACTCCCTGCTCTGTCTACGCATGAGCTCTAACCCATAGCTGGTCCACTGGGCTGGGGTCTGTTCGGCACAAGGCAGGCCCAGATGACAGGAGTCCAGAAACAGAAGAATGAGGTTACGCTAGAGTCCAACAGTAAGGAGAATTGAGGAGGTTTGAAGCTCAATGTTAGGGTCAACATTCACTCACGGTGCTCTCTGGTGCCCCAGGCACATTGAGCAGCTCCCAGCGCCCCGTGCATCCCAGCTCCACCGGCCGAAGGGGCAGATCCAGGGGATCTGGAGGAGGTAGCACTACAGAGGGAAGGTCAGAGATCAGAGGTCAAGGGTCACCCCCTGACTACTCCTTCGTTCCACCCCCTCCCCCTCACCGAGTCGCTCGGTCTCCATCATCTTGGAGCCACCGCAGCAGCGGGGCAGACCGGAAGTGCAGCAAGAAGCCGTGGAGCGAGCCCCGCCCCAGAATGGGCGGAAGTGGAGGCGACTTCCGTCACACACAGCCGGGGAGGACAGAGATGAGCGTTACAGAGAGGCTGACCTGAGCCGGGAGGGGCGGACACCGCCGGGCGGAAGTGTCTGGCTTGGGCCGCCTTGGTTACCGCGTTCTCCGCCCCTCGCTACGTCATCGCTCTGAGCCGGCTCTCCGTTGCCCGCGCGGGCGCCGCCCGGGACCGTGGGACACCCCCCCGGGTTACCGCCCCCTCAGGTAAGGTCTTCTCCTTCTCACCCTTCGCCCCTTTATTCCGAGCTCCTTCTCTTCTTCCCCTTTTGGTTGCTCTGAGAGCGCTGCGCGGGTTTCACTGCCTCCTGTGCCGTTTGGACCCCGCGGTTGCTATACCCCCAGCGGGGGTAGGGGGTGTCTAATGCCATCGTCTTGGCGGCGGAAGGGGTGCTTCCCCTTTCCCGGGCCACTTGGTTCCTCAGCGCTGGTGGCCGTGATTGCTGGAGAGAAGAGGGAATGCTGATTGATCCCGACGAGCGGGGGCTTGGACAGCAGCCTGGTTTAAGCAAGGGGTAGGGAGAGGCAAAAGACAGGAGTAGGTAGGCCTGGAGGGGTGCGGTTGGGTACTTTGTGGACGGCGTGTGAACCCTGGGCGGTGACAGTGGAGAAAGATGTCTTGGGCCCTGCCCCTGAACCAGGAGCCACCATGTTGGTGATACCCCCCGGACTGAGCGAGGAGGAGGAGGCTCTGCAGAAGAAATTCAACAAACTCAAGAAAAAGGTGAGGGAGTGTGTGGAGGCGTGGCCCAATCTTTCACAGACTCTACACTCTTGAGAACACCTGGGGTGAGTGTGAGGGGTTGGGGGGGGCGGTTCTTCCAGCTCATACCTGGAGACATATCTCCTCTCAATGTAGCCTCATAGTTGGGCTTTTTCCCAAGTCTTGGTGTGTACCTTCTCTTCTGTGCATTCTGCCATGCAGCTGTCTTCCTTTTCCGTGGCTTTTAGTACCACCGAACGGGTGGTAGTCTCCAGGTTTGTTTTTTCACTTCTACCCAGTCTGTTAGTGATAGCCCCCAGGTACCCAGTGTTGCAGCTGTCATCTTCCTATCTACTCTAATTTAGTTCCTTTTCTTGATCTTCCAAATAGGAGTGACCACAGTCAGTTCTCCCAGGTGTTTGGAATCAAAATCTCATCTCTGACTTCTCCACTTTTTGCATAGTCAAATATTTGCCAAGTCTTCTTGATTCTTCCTTTGAAGTAATTTCTTTAGTTTATTTTTTCCTGTGTATTTCATAGATCAAGTTTTTGCTGACACTCATGTAGACTGCTGAATGGTTTCTCAAGAAGTTTCTCAGTGTTTTTTTGAACAGATTTCCTTCATTCTTATTCAAATGAACTACTGAAAACAGAAAACTCTGCCTCTTTTTTTTCTCAAAACCCGTAAGTGGTTTTTCATTATCTATAAACCAAAGCCTTACCTTGGCATCCCTTTCTTGTCAAATAGAACTATTCACTAGTCCCAAAATGTGCATTCCCAAAGCCTTCTTATTTCTGCATCTTTGCCATTCTGTTTTCTTTGCATCCCTTTTCTTTCCATCTGTTTTGCGTAGATTGTACCCAGGGACCAGTTTAATAGCCATTTGGTGTCAGATAACCTTACTTGGTTTCAGATACAAGCAGTCTGCATCTCTTATAATCATTCTTGATAATTGTCTCTAATCATCTTGTTTCTCAGGCTTTAAGCTTCTGGAGGGGAGAAACCATGTCTCATACTTTTGCATCCCTCTGTTACAAAGTTATGGTGTGTTCTTGTTAAACATACAGGGGATGGATGGATGCAGCCCCTGAGAAAGGCACGTAGGCGTATACTTACTTGCAGCTTGTATCTTGGGGCTCTGGTCCATGGCTGAAATCCTTGTCTTCAACTTCAAAACCCTGGAAAGCCTTTGGATACCCTGGTTTGGTAGATTAAGTATTGCTGGTTTTGTAGATGATCCGGTGGACCATGTATGAGAGGCAGGGCTGCCTCAGCATACCACTCCAGGGACACCATTTTTACTGTTTCCTGAGAAAGGTGTCCCCTGGAGTGAGGTGCCCAGGGACCTTGGGAGCGGACTAGGCCAGGGACTGGCCCTCACCAATTTCTTTCTTCTCACTCTTGTTCCCAGAAAAAGGCATTGCTGGCTCTGAAGAAGCAAAGTAGTAGCAGCACAGCCAGCCAAGGCGGAGTGAAACGCTGTGAGTGACAGGGGAAATGGGGATAGACTGGAAGTGGGCATCATGGGGCAGACATCTCCCACAGCTTGGCCAAAATAATGCTTCCTTCCCTCACCACTCCAGCACTGTCAGAGCAGCCTGTGGTGGACACAGCCACAGCAACAGAGCAGGCAAAGCAGCTGGTGAAGTCAGGAGCCATCAGTGCCATCAAAGCCGAGACCAAGAACTCGGGCTTCAAACGTTCTCGAACCCTAGAGGGGAAGTTAAAGGTGAGCAGAAGCAGAATGATTGTTCAGGGGACCCTTGACTTCAGAGGGCATGTTTCCAAGTTGGAATGGAGGTAAAATGGGGGAAAATAATGTCAATTTAGTCATGGATAAGCTGTCATACAGGTCTGAACTTCAGATTTCTTATCTGTAGTGAAGACACTGGCTGACTTTTCCGTTTTCCGTATTACACATTCTGTGGCTTTAATTTATCACATATTCAAGCTTCTGAGTTTTGTCATTCTGAGGAGTTGAACAGGTCAAAGATGTCAGTAGGTTCAAGAAACATTCAGATTAGCGACATACTCTAAGTATATGTTAGGTCATTCATGAAAAATACATAATCAAATAAGAAATGCACAAAGGAATTAAAGGAGAAGAAAGAGTAGAGAGGAAACCAAGAAGAGGGTGAGGGAAGAGGAACCCCTCTGTCGCACGGTTAGGCTGCCTCCTGCTCTCACACTGAAGTAGATCTCTACAACCTTCCCAGGATCCTGAGAAGGGGCCAGTCCCCACTTTCCAGCCGTTCCAAAGGAGCATATCTGCCGATGACGATCTGCAGGAGGTATGGTTCCTGGTTCTCTGTCCCAGGGGGCCTAGGGAATGAGGAAGATGAGAGACCCACATATTTGGGGTCACATGCCAGCAACTAGGACTCATCTTAAATGTCCTTGTTTTTTTTTGCAGTCATCCAGACGCCCCCAGAGGAAATCTCTGTATGAGAGGTTAGAGAGCTAGAGAGACAACTGGGTCCCAATTGGAGGAGTGGGAGAGGGTTGATTGCCTGGATCCTTGGGAGGTTTCGGGCTGGGGTGGAAGAAACTGGGACTGCAGAGGGGGTGTTACATCTCCACAGGGTCTGGGAAGTTGAGGTAAAGACCCCCTTTGATCCTCACTGTCTGTGTCTCCCCAGTTTTGTGTCTTCCAGTGATCGGCTTCGGGAACTGGGGCCAGATGGGGAAGAGGCAGAGGGCCCAGGGGCTGGTGATGGTCCCCCTCGAAGCTTTGACTGGGGCTTTGAAGAACGTGGTGGTGCCCGCTCCTCAGCCTCTCCTCCCCGAAGCCGCAGCCGGGACCACAGTCGTGAGCGGAACCGGGACAGAGACCGAGATCGGGAACGGGATCGAGACCGTGATCGGGAACGGGATCGAGACCGTGATCGGGACAGGGACCGCGATCGGGACAGGGACCGCGATCGGGAAAGGGACCGCGATCGGGACAGGGACCGTGATCGAGAACGAGAGGGCCCTTTCCGCAGTGAGTGATCTGGGCTGGTTGGAAAAGTGAAAGGGTTTAGGCGGGTCCTACTAAAGTGGCCTATTAAAGCAGAGGCTGAGATGGGTTGCATCTTGTGACTGTGACTCCTGATCCCATAGGGTCGGATTCGTTTCCTGAACGCAGGGCCCCTCGGAAGGGGAATACTCTCTATGTATATGGAGAGGACATGACGCCCACCCTTCTCCGTGGGGCCTTCGCTCCCTTTGGAAACATCATTGACCTCTCCATGGACCCACCCAGAAAGTAAGGATGACAGTGGGGGAGGTTGATAAGTCCTGGGAGCACCTGGGTTTGATTGAGAACACCGGCCTGTCCCCAGCGGCCTCTGAGGACTGGGTTTGGTTGGGTCCACGAGAGCCCATAGGCCCTCTACTGACCCTGTTTTCTCTCATCCCAGCTGTGCCTTCGTCACCTATGAAAAGATGGAGTCAGCAGATCAGGCCGTCGCTGAGGTTGGGACTTCCTCATGTTTTCTCTTTAAAATACTGAGAGCCAGGAGATCATTTCCTATTGACAGATAAAGTCTCTTCCTAGTCACACAAGAAACGTTGTATTCTCAGATCCTCACTCAGCCTATTTCTAGGGTGACAGCTGTTGGAATGCCTCCCTTGCTTTGTCTGCAATGTTTCCCCCCATCCTTTGCCTCCTCCCCTCTTCTGCCCCAGCTCAATGGGACCCAGGTGGAGTCCGTACAGCTCAAAGTCAGCATTGCCCGCAAACAGCCCATGCTGGATGCTGCCACTGGCAAGTCTGTCTGGGGCTCCCTCGGTAAGAACAGATTCTTCCTCCTTCATCCTATTCCCCACAGCTCACTCCTTCCGTTTGTTCCCCTGCATGTCCCATGATCCCATGGAAGTGATAGAGGCCTGGATCTGTGTGGAGGCTGGGAATGGGAATGAGAATTGTCAGGCCTTCTGTCAGTTAGAGGTAGGAGTGGACAGAAAGAAAAGGATTGAGACAACTCCCAAAGCAGTAACTGGAACAGTGAAGAAAGTAGAATTAAGGGAGGTTGGTGCAGAAGATGAGCATGTCACATAGCTTTGTTCATTTTGAGATGGAGTGTGGTTGGTTTTATAAAATAAGCATTTGAAATTAGAGATCTGGAACTTAACTTGGGTGTTAAGTGAGGAATGAAAATACAGATTAGAGTTCTCTGTATCACAGAGTGGCTGCAAAATGGAAGTATAAGTGTACAGAAGAATTACCAGTCCTGGGCATGGGGAATATTCAGGAAGCAGCCATTAAAGCCAGAGGATACAACCTTTGGGAGAAGGGGTGTGATCAGCAGTGTCAGGGTACAAAGATACGAGAGAATGGAGGCTGGTTTGGGGGGAGTCAGTCTAGCCCCAGAATGGCAGGAATAGAATCCTTGGAGAAGGGGTGAAGAGAGGGACACGTCTGCATAGAGAGGAAAAAGAAAGGGATGGAACAGCTTGAGGCCAGAGGAAGATTGCTTTGGGTCAAAGCCACACCCAGAATGGTTCTCCCATTGGGGCCATTAGCATTTCTTAGTTTAGTGCAAATAGCCCACTGTACCTGTTGGCTTTTCTAGCACAGGAGTAGGCAGAAAGGGGTGTTCAGAGCAAGAGTGGCCCTCCAGACGAAAGGAGGGAACAAGAAACAACTAGCATGTCAACAGAGGCCTACGGAGATTTTCTAATGACTTAACATCGTTCATTTGTCTCAGTAATAACATCTGGGATGGTTCTAAGAACTTAAGTTATCTGCATGGGCCACAGTAGCAGGATATGCTCCTTGCCCCGGGATGGGTTGGTAGCCCCTGAGGAGGCTAAAGGGAGCCAGGCCATCCTGGCCACCAGAGGGCAGCATTGAAATTGGGCTGCCAAGGGCCAGCAGCCAGGAGGGAGCTGGTCAGACTCGAGTTGTGGCCTCAGTAGTGCTCAGATGCAGTGCTACAAACCTTAACCAATCTTTTCCTCCTTCCCTAGCTGTCCAGAACAGCCCTAAGGGTTGCCACCGGGACAAGAGGACCCAGATTGTCTACAGTGATGATGTCTACAAGGAAAACCTTGTGGATGGCTTCTAGGGAATGGAGCTGGATTCCGTGTGCCTCATCTGCATCAGCACTGGTCTCAGTAAAACACTGAGGTGGAAGCTCACACATCTTCCTCAGCCTCTGGTTTTTCAGCACTTGGGATGGGGCTTGAGCCTTTAAAAACGGCTGTTAGATTTTATCTCAGTTGTAACACATGGCCAGTGCACGGTCCCCTCTCCCTTCCCCCAAAAGGATCTTGAACACAGGTATTGTCGCATCTGTTTTAATTTGATCTCATACCCCTTTCCAGCAGGAAAGCCCTCACAGAAAATCCAAATCCTCATCTTTGAGTTTGTCCTTGAGCCAGGGCAGCACTTGAAAGAGGTTGACGTGAAAGTCTCGGGCATGCGTCGGCACCTCCTGCCACCGCTTCTGGTTTTTACAAACATCCACGACGCCCCAGCTGATCACGCCAACCTGGAGAAGGGGATGCCACAGATCATTTGATAGAGTTCCTTCCTGATCCCAGGAAGCTCAGCAATTCCCAGTTACATCTGAGTTGACCTAGAAGAATTAGACTAGGGACCCAGCTCAGTCCTGGTCTCTCCAGCACACAGGCCAGACACAGGGCCTTAGCTGGCCATTTCAAGGTACAGTTGTAGGAGGCAGGCTTTGCCCTCCTCTTTCCAGCCACACCTCTGGATCTTTCCTGCTTCAGGGCCCATGCTGACCACTTGGCACCTCCCTACAGATAGGAGAGGAGAAACTCACTTGAATGAAGCGGTTCCTCTTGTGAATAATCAGGGGACCGCCAGAATCACCTACAGGGGAAGAAAAGCTGTAGGAAAAGTGGTTCTTGGGCTTCAGAAACATGCAGCGCAACGGAAGAACCTTCTCTTACCTTTGCAAGTATTGGGGTCAGCGTAAGGATCCACCCCTCCAGTGCAAAGGAACCTAGGGGTGACCACCTCAGAGATGTCTTTGACTTTTTCGTAGCCTGGGGCGAATCGAGCATCTCTCTCACAGCTGGCTTTCTATAGGTGAGGAGAAAGCGGTGATAGATAGAGCATGCTCAGGAAGAAAGGGAGCCTAGAGGACCTGCTTAGAATCCCATCCTCACCTTGTCCCCATTCTTGATGTAGACCTCCTTCCGAACCAGCATCTTCTTGCTATCTTTGAGTAACTCTGACACAAACATAGCTTTGATATCCTTTGCGGGGAGCAGCTCTTGCACTGGACAGATAGACAGACTGGGTCATTTTCGTTCTTCCTCCTCCCTATCCTCTCCCTATTGCCTTTGTCACTCAGCAAATGTTCTTCAGCCCTTTCCTCTGAGCTAGGGACCAGGCTGGCCATCATCTGCTCCCACAGCTCCCCGCCATGCCCCACTTGTTACTTGGTACCAATCCCTTGTGCTACTCTTCCTAAATGTCTTACTCTGTTGCTGGCAAGTGGTTGACAGTGGAAGCCTCAGAGCTTGATTTGTTCTCTCAGTGCAAGGGATACAGATGGGCCTGTTAAAGAGAGATGGGGAAACTCAGGGACAGCACATTGGACCTGGCCTAGGCCTGCAGCACCTCCATGCCTGAACTTTTCTACTCAGGGTTCCAGAGTACTCACCTGACAGTCTGGTCATATGTCAGCTTCTGCCGGAGCTTGATAAGGGCCACATCATAGTCATAAAATTCATTAATGCCTTTTTCTTTTTTCCCGTTGATGTTATAGTCGGGATGAAATAGGACTTCCTCTATGTCCAAATCCTGCCTCCTCCCTCCTAAGGTAGGAGAATGAGTATGTCAGGGCATCCCGTGTCCGCCTAACTCAACTCTGCCCCACCCTCAAGTTGTCCAGTGTGCCAGGAGGAAGCTGCTGTGAGGACAGGGGGAGTTGGCTCGCTGCATCCTTACCCACGCTGACCTTGATCCAGTGTGCCTCATCATGCACTGTGAAACAGTGTGCTGCCGTCAGCACGAAGTACTCAGACACCACGGCCCCCATGCAGCTCTCATGTCCTTTCGAAGGGCGCTGGGGACAGAATGGCAGAGGCGAAAGCTCAACTTCCACAAACCCCGCAATCTAACAGGAACATCTGGCCCTTCCCCTGCCCTCATTCCACCCTGACTTCACCTCCCGTGAGTCTCCGCAACCAGGAAGCTATGCTTACGGTGACAGAGATCTTGGCCTGCCATGGTTGCTTGTGGTAATCAGTGCCTGCCTTGTGCTCCCAAACCATCCCACAGAGCCCCAGCGTCCGAGTCTCATCTAGAAAGAAAGGAACATGTGCTGGAAATTGTGATGCTTGATTTCCAGATGGCAGCAGCCTTTGGGGGAGGGGCATCTATACGTTTATGAGGCGCAGAGGCCCGTAAGGAAGGGGAAGATGAGGGCATTTGTTTCCTAACACTGTGAGCAAGGAACCATGGTGGTAGAGAGAAAAGGACTTGGAACTAAGAGGTGGGAGACCTGGCAGCTTTTAGGTCCAACTCCAGCTAGTTTGCTGTCCCTAGGCTGTTCTCTGCCTCTTTCCCCACATGTAAAATGACAGACTTGAGGAAGCTCTCTGATGTCAGAGCTCTGTGATTCTAAGATTAGGAAGTGCATAGTGCCAGGAGACAAGAATGTGACAGAGAAGGAGCAGTGAGAGTCTTCCAGACTGCCAGGGCTTCAGGAGGACGGGCAGTATGAGTGACCTTGGGGGACCTGGGGAGTTTCCTGACCTCTCTACACCCTTCTGATATCTTCCTACCAAGCATTTGGATGAAAACATCTTCCAGGTTTTCCATGTCCTTGACTTTGAATACGTGTTGTTCTTTATCCTTCTTGGAAGCCAAAGCATTGATGTTCTCTTGGTTCACCAGAGGCCCAACCCCAAACACATAGATATCTGAGGGAGAATAAGGGAGGGTGAGTGTCCAGGACCTGGGGACAGGAGCTGAGAAAGCAAGGTACTGGATCCTGGGCAGTAAAACTCACCCAGGTAATCCTCCCGTAGGTTTTTGCTATCCCTCCCAATGTTCAGGAAGTCCCGGATCTCTTGAATGACAGAGACTGGGTCCCCACCCATGTTGTGCAAACCTGTAGAAGAGATGGCCCATGAAGGTGGGAGGCAAGTAAAGAAGAGGGTCAAGGAAAGAAAACTGGAAGTAGTGACACATGGCTGGGTAGGCAGGTTGAGGGGATGGAAGTGACATATCACAAAGAGGCCTAAGAAGGGGTTTCTCCTTGTAAAGGGTCACAGGAGAGATCAACATGGTTGGGGCCCCGAGCAGCACTCAGGGCCCCAACCACAAGTCTAGTGTTACGCGTAGACCAAATGGCCACACGCTGGTATGAAAGGGTCGGGAGTCCAGGGCAGGAGAAGGGTCCCTTCTGACCATCAGTCATGAGGATGATGACATGGCGGGTACGGTTCCAGCTTTCAAGGGCCATATTCGCTGGCCAGCTCATCATGTTGTATACTTCCTGGAGGGCCTTCTTGGTGTTAGTCCCTCCCTTATGCTTGTGATCTGTGGAAAGGGAAGAAATCACCTTGCCTGGTCTTCTAAGTCATCTGTGAACCCTAGAGGCCTATCAACAACTGAAATCCCACATCTTTCAGCTTTTTGAGCTGTCACCCCAGTGAATTCCCTTTGGCCACAAAGTGACTTCCCCCCCGCCAATAGGTCCCCAATTACCCATATTCCCCAATGATGAGCCTGCCTGCTCTCCGACCATAGTACAAAGTAGTTTACCCTGCCTTCCCATGTGATCTTACCACTCCTTCCCCACAACAACCCTGAATCTTTTGACCTGACTCCAGAGTAAACCACCCCCAACCACTCCCTTCCCTGACTTCTGACCTTCATAGCTGATTTTGTTGAGTGTCCTTGTGACCCAGTCTGCATCACTGCTGTTTTCATCTCTCACTTTGACCCAAACTTTGGGGTCTGTGGCATATGTCACTAGACCATATTTTGGCTTTACCCCATAACTTGCCACCTGTGGGTTAGGGGAGCAAGGGGTCATGGCATTGAAAGAATATTGTGGTTGGAAGAGGTGGGCAGCTTCTCTGGGACAGAGAAAATTATAATCAGAAACTCAGGGCTGATTGATCATCCTGAGTTTCAGCTTGGTGATTGGGTTAAAGGTCAACAAACTGCTTCGAGTAAAAGGGAAGAAGGACAGAATAGGACCGGAGGTTTCTGGGACCCTGTGGCTCAGAGGCCTGGAAACATCAGGAAACTAGTCCTGGCAGGGCAGTGAGTTCATATTCAGGGCAGAGGGGGCTTCACCTTCTCAATGAAGTCTCTGAGACAGTTCTTGGCCCTTGTGAAGTTGCCGATCCCAATGCTGTCTGATCCATCCAGCACCAGATAGATGTTCATGGAGCCCGAGGGGTCCAGGACAATCTTCCTCTTCTTTTGTTCCCCTGGGTGCCACCAGAGAAACTCAGGCTCCAGCATGCATGATTCTCCTGCCTCCTCTTCATCCTCCCCCAGTTCCCTGCCTCCCTCCCTTCTCTGCCTCCAAACCTGGGCTGTGCCCATCCTCAGCATCAACTCCTTCTATGGTCTCTGTCAGGGAAGACAGGAAGGCTTCTGCTACCTCTTCAGGAGTGTCATACATAAAGGAGTCTGGGAGAGGTCAGAAATCAGGTCAAATGTTAGGAAGGGTCAGAGGCACATTGGCCAGAGTGAGTGGATGGTGGGGTTCTGGAGCCAGAAGGGCTCAGTAGTGAGGAATTTCTATGGGCAGGTTTAGAAGAGAGGAAGGAGCTGGGCTGTGTTACGGGTAGGAGACAGTGCTCTGGTATACGGACATGAGGATGAAAGGGCAGGATCTGAACCTGAGGGCGTGGATCAAGGGTCACCTTGGCAAGAAGGCTCTGTTCCACTCCAAGAGCCCCCTTCCTGGCATGTTCGCCTCTGGGAGCCACGCAGGGTGAGTCCCCTGCTGCAGTAGTAGGTGACACTGTCTTCAAGGCGGTACTGGCTGCCCACCTTCCTTGTGCCAATGGGGATGCCAGGATTGGGGCAGTACCCCGCTGCAGACACGTGAGACATAGAGGTGAGGACCAAAACCTGAGGCCAGGATGGCACAATAGAGCACAAGAGTTGTGGGGCCAGTTCTTCAGGGTGGAACATGGTCAGGGAGGGGACACCATCACCAGGGAAGAGGATGCTTCTCACCTCCATTGTCACAGATGGCCGTTTGTCCATCCCACCGACCATTTGCTTGGCAGGTGCGGTTGGCGGAGCCCCGGAGAGTATAGCCATCATAGCAGTGGAAAGAGATCTCATCACTCAAATTGTAGTAGGGGGCCCGGGGCCAGTATTCCCCATTCTCAAACTCCTGTGGTCTTGGGCAGCGAATTGCTTTGGGGGAGGGGACAAGTAGAAATTACTGAAAAGGAAGGGCTTCTCTTGAGAGTATCCCTTCTGGACTAACGGACCCTGTCACAGAGAAAGAATGCCTGTTTGGTCCCACAGAACCAGCGGCTACCCTCAACCCAAGCTTCTTGCTCCCCATTTCTGAGTGTTCTTTTCACTGCCGGGGTGCCCGGCACAGGGCAAATGCTCAGTGAAGATTCACATCCTTCCTTCTCCCTCCTTCCCTGCTTCAGCCCTAAACAGCTCCTGCACTTGCTCAGCTCCCCCTGAGTTCCCCCTGCTTGACCTCAACACAATTCTAATTGCATCCTAGCCTGGCACTTGGCCACCACCTGCTTCACCCCTCCATTGCCCCGTACCCACCCTCACTGCCCTCCAACCTCTGCATTCTGCCTTCTTGACAATCTTTTGGTCTTGGGTCTGCAGGGCACTCCAGGACCCCGTGGATCTGCAGGTGCGGGCCTGCACAGGGTATGGGTAGAAGCCAGAAGGACACACGTACTCCAGTGCCTGGCCCTTCTTGAGAAGATTGAAGAAGCCACCTTTGATCTCTACTCCCTCCAGAGAGCAGGAGCTTTGGGGCCTGACCCCAGGCAATGGCGTTGTACTCCCACCTAAAGAGAAAGGCTAATGAGCCCAGCCTCACAAGGCCAAGGAGGGGTATTGGGGGTAGCAGGAAGGGGGGTGGTGACCCTCTCTTACCTCCAGACAAGAGACCCAGCACCAAGGGTATCAGGCAGAGTTGGGGGCTAAGATTGCTCCCCATGGCGATGGAAGGCAGGAGAGAAACTGGGGTTGGGGGCAAGATGGCCTATCCCAGCTTGTGCTGCCTGTCTGCTTGGCTCACTCTCCTCACTGAAACTTCAGACCTGGGCCTGATCACACTCTCTTCCCCTGCCCCCCACAACCTCCAGCCTTTTATGCAATCTGCGTCCTGGCACTTGTGGCCACCCCGCCCATCTGACCCACACCACTTTCCGGAATATCCAAGAGGGAGGGCCCCACTGAGCTGCCAGTCAAGGAAATAGAAACTGCATAAGCCCTGCCCTTTGCAGCCCGTGATCCAGGACTGAACCCTTCCTTCAGTGCCTCCTCTCAGCCCAGGTCCTCCCCAGAGAGCCCAGACCGCCTGCCCCCTTAGGCATGAGAAATAAAGGCTGCCTCACTCCCTGTTGACTCTGTTGTGGGGCAGAGTCCAGTCACTGTTTGTCCAGCAGGGTCTGTGACCTGCCTCCTGGCGGTTCCTGGAATCATTCTGGCCTTCCTCACCCCCCTGGCCAGCCCCCAGGTAGAGGCACAGACGGATGAGGAAATCCTCGATTTTTATTAATTTCATAACTGGGAAGTTCCACGTGAGAGTGAAAGGAAAGTGAGTCCAGTAAGGCGGGGAGTGTGCTCCCAGGGATTCCCCAGCTTGGAAGTGCTGCACAGGACGGGGTTGGAGCTGGGAGCACAGGTGAGTCACGGGGTCTGAGGGTGGAAGTTCAAGAGTAGGAGACAAGACAGATGGCAGGTGCTGGCAGGACAACAGAGGAATCAGTGGCCACAATTAGAGGGGCAAAAAGTTCAGGATCCCCTCCAAGTGCTGCCTCAGCCAGGGCTGCTGGCGAAAGAGACTGATGTGAAAATCTCGTGGTATCTTGCCTTTGGGGGCCCTTTGGCGGGAGTTTTTATTGTTCTTGCCACAGGGGTTGTAGAGACCCCAACTCACTAGACCGACCTGGAAGAGAGAGAGAACGGGGTGGGAAGCTATCACAGCCCCAGCTCCAAGCCGCAACCTCCCCAGTTCCTTCAAAGGCCTCCTTCATCTTCCTGCAAGGCGAAGACCCTTCTCTTCTCACCTGAAAAAACCTGTGTCTCCGTTCCAAGAAAACTGCTCCCCCAGATTCTCCTGCCAGAAAAGGAGGGACACGAAACTGTCATCCAGACTCCCCTTCTTCTCTCATGTCATCAGCGCCATGCATGCTGGCCACGGGGACAGCTGTGGTCTTTCTATCAGGAATTCAGGAGTGGGAATGGGAGGGACTCACCCTTGCAGGGATTGTCATCATTCTCAGTCCCACTGCATAAGAACTGGTCTGTCACCACCTCTCTGACATCCTTCAAGTCAGGGAATGTGATTTTATCTTGGGAGACGGCCTCAATACAGCTTGTCCACTGCAACAGGGGCAGAGCAGGACAGAAGGATGAAATGAGTTGTCCCAGGGGCCAGCAGGCAGATGCTAGGCCAGGAAGAGGGGTGACACAGGGTCAGATGGAGAAAGCAGCCAGAGCTGGAGGAGGAAGGGACAAAGAGAGACCTTTGGAGAGAGCCACAGGGGTCCCATCCTCCCACGACATCCCAGACCTGAGATCCTCACCTCTGTCCCTGTCTTGAGGTTAATGTTCATTTTTTCCCCACTCAAGGCCACAAAATGAGCAGGAATGCTCAGTTTGTTCAAAAGTTCACTTTCTGCATTCAAGGAGAAAGGGATGTGGTGCTGGTCCCCTTACCCAACATCCAGACTCCAGACTGGAGGCTGTAGCACAGTCCAGGTCATCTCTCCTAAGCCCTGGTCCCCAGTTCCTCGTGTGCCCTGAGCCCCAGCACTCACCATGGTCTCGGCAGGTGCTGCCTGGGGGTCTCCGCAGAGCCAGATTGGCCTCCACCGTGCAGGGGAGGCAAATGGGCCTGAGGAGAAGGACAAGGGTCACATGGGCCCATCCTCGGTGTCCCCTCCTGTGGGACTCCCAGAGCACTCTCCCCCAGAGGATGCCCTCTCATTCCAGACTCTAGCACCTGGCATGGGTAGACATCTTCACTTTCTCTGCCAGCTTCAACAGGGCAATGTCATCACCGTAGAACTCTCGGATCCCCTGATCCTTCTTGGCAAAGACGTCAAACCCCGAGGAGATCACCACCTTATCTATACTGAAGTCTTTGCCCCACTGGGACTTAGGATCCCCTGGGAACAATATGGCAGATTAGGCTGGGCCAGGGCTCCTGAAGGTGCCAGGGGCTAGGGACCAATGGTGAGAGCTCTGACCACAGGGTCGGGAACCTGGTGTGGCCTTACCCACACTGACCCTCCACAGAGAGCTGTTCTCAGCATTGCGGAAGCAGTGAGCAGCCGTCAGGACCCACTGGTCTGAGATGAGAGCCCCCCGGCAGGTCTCCTGGCCCTTAGGCTGCAGGAAAAGAGGTGATATTCAGGGACTGCTATGTCTCTGGACCCTGGCCTCTTCCATCTCTGGGTCCAAGCCCCCTCCCTCCTTCCTGGTACCTTAATAGTGACATGCCACGGTGTCCTTTCCTGGGCAGAGGCATTGGCTGACATGTTGCCCACCCCACAGATGGTGTGTGTGAGCTGGGAAACATCTGTAGGTGTGGGAACAGAGGGGGAAGGAGGTCTGTGAGGAGCGCTGTGAGCAGGTTCCCAGCCTGGGCCCCTGGCTGGCTCCATACCACCCATGTCACTCTGAAGAGGGCAAAGCTCCTCACCCAGCATGTGCTCAAAGACCTGGTACAGAGCCTCTGTGTCCTGCAGAATGAAGGCGTGTCTCTCACCATCCTTCTTGGACCCCAGCTCATTCAGTTCTCTCCAGTCCACATCCAGCTTGCCCACCCCAATGGCATAGATGTCTGATGGGGAGAAGGAAATCACCAGAATCTTATGGCTAAGGGGCTACCCTGTGAGACAGGAAACTATTATTTGGAACTCACTGGATCCTACAAAGCCCTAATTGAGTGGGACTACCCCCCCCACCTCCTATCTGACCTTATTTCCTGCCACTCCTCACCCTTCTCTCCATTCCATAGAGCCTCCTTGAAGTCCCTCAGATTTGCAGGCATGCTCCCACCCCAGGCCCTTTGCACACGCCACGCATTTGCCTGGCCCACTGCTTCCCAGACTGCCCACATGGCTCACTTTCTTATCTTTTTAAGTCACGACTCAAATGTCACCATCTCAGCGAGGCCTTCCCTGGGCTCCTTGTCTAAAACCGCAGTGCCTCAGCCAATTCCATTTCCTCTCTGCTACATTTTATACCCTCCATTTGGCATAGGGCCCTCTCCACCACCCCCTACACGGTCCTTATTTACCTTGTTTAATGCCCAGAGTGGGTAGAATTGTGTCCCTCAAAAGGATATGTTCAAGTCTTAACCCCCAGTACCTGTGAAGCTAAACTTATTTGGAAACAGGGTCTTGGCTCATACCTTGATCTTGGACTTCCAGCCTCCTGAATGGGATAGCATAAGTTTCTGTTGTGTTAGGCCACCCAAGTTTGTATAATCTGTTGCACCATCCCTAGGAAACTAATACATTGCTCCTCTGGAAAGACAACCCCAGCGACACATTTTTGTCTGTTTTGTTCACAACGGTATCCTTAGAATGTGCCCAGGAGGGACCTTCTAAGTACATTTATAAGGCTGAATAAAGAGCTCATGAGTGTACATTGAGGCAAAACTTCAGATCTGGTTCCTCTGTAAGGTGTAGGCTCCGAGAGAGGGGCCTGGAGCCCCCTCTTGCCACTGGAGACCCAGGGCCCACACAACCATCCCTACCCCGCCTCCAAGCAAGCATGGGTGCCAGTCAGATCTGCCCTGGAGTGACCGCAGAGTCCAGTCTTCTCCCATGCTTTGCACCCCTCATGGCCGTTTTTTTGGCTCCCAGGGGACCCTGGCTGGTGTGTAAAGAGCAAGATGCTCAGACAGACTGAAAGACAAGGCTTTCTTCAGGTAGCAGTGTCGCCCTGGGCTGGCCAGAAGCAGTCACTGTGGAATCTGGACAGTTAGGTCCCAAGTGTTTTCTGCGACTATGTCTTTTCAGTTTCTGCTTCTTTTTAGTAAGGTGTTTTTAAGCATTTAACCCGAACCCAGTGATGCCAAGAAGTTAAAGAGGAGCATTTGGCCTTCACCTTCCCTAGGCCAGAGTTTTAAAGAAGAATCCACTTGCCCCCGAGGGGCAGGTGGGGTTGGGGGCATGAAGAGAGGCCCCAAGGGGAAAGTGAAACTTGGAGGCTGAAAAGCAACTGCCCTCGCTTGTCAGGAACACTTCCGTCTAAAATTCTCTTCTGGTCAAAGGTCAATGCAATCTGTGTTTAGTCTGAACAAGAGAAATTGTTCCTTTCAAGGCTGCAACTGCCAAAATCTCAGTTGGTTATCTGTACCGTTAAAGGAGGAAACACCAGGGACAGTCCCTACGAGTAATCCAGGCCCTTCCTCCCTGGAGAAGTTCAAGGGCGCGATGATGGCAGCAGCCGCTCACATACACTGTCCATACATTGTTCCTCTGTTGCAGGAAACATCTGGGCATTTGAGGTGGATTCTAGCACCATCCCCTCCAGCAAAGGCAGAAGCCGCCCGGGGCCACAGCCAACCAAAGAAATCAAGGCTGCAACCACGGGGCCGTTTGATTCCAGACTCTTCAGCCTGACTCTCAGCAGCCTTCACACAGAATGACACAGCTTGTGTCCTCGCTGGAAATGAAGGCAAGCTCCCTGCACCCCTCCCCCATGCCCCCTGCAGGGGCAGCAGAGCTGGGAGTGGCGCCAAGCCTCACCCAGATAGTCGCTCCTCTGCTGGTTAATGTTCAGGATCTCTTTGATATTGTCCACAGCCAGCTTGGGAGAGCCACCCATGTTAGACTTTCCTAGAACGGAGGAAAAAGAATTGTCCGTCAGCTCTGGACAGGACTGCCCTCAGCCCCAGAGGAGGGGCAGATATTCAGCTTTGGGAACCTTCACAATTAACCCTTTCCACATGAGTTTCAAGATGTTATTTACTGGGCAACCCTCTTGGGCCCCCTTCCTCTTTGGGAGTTTTGTACCCTATCAATTTAAAAAACTTTACTATTGCTCAACAGACCTTGCTTTGCTGCCCCCCCCAAAAAAGGTGGAGGGGAAGATATGTTATTTACTGAAATTCTCTACATGCCAAGTGCCATGCCAGGAATGTAATAAACTTCATCTCATTTTAACTCTCATGAATCCTCAGGTAGTGTGGGTATCTGCATTTTATAGGCAAGAAAACCAAGTTCGAAGGCGCTACGCGGTTTGGACACAATGGAGAAATAAATAGCCCAGCTCCACCCCTCAGTCCATCTGTCCATCCCTGCGCCTTGACACGCCTGCTTCAAAGCCACCCCGCCCCATCTAGCGGACTCTAGGCAACCTCCCACCTAGTAACAATTGCTGGTATCTGTAATCACAAAGCACTTTTACACAAACTGCTTCAACTGCTCTGCATAAAAATTGTGGAAGGAAAGGCGGATAGCTGCAATTATCACCACCATTGCTGTCCTCCCATCAACGGCATCAACACTCCCTCTACTTTACAGATTAGAAACCGAGGCCCAGAGTGGCAGAGGGAGAACCAGCGTGGAGGCCTTCCGACGCCACACGGTGCTCCTTCCACTGTGCCAGCCAGACTCACTCGCGGAGGCGACGGCACCCACCGTCTGTCAGGAGGATGATGGCGTGTCGGATTTCCTGCCAGGCCGCCGTCTTCATTCCGAGGCGTTGCATCTGGTTATTCATCATGATATGGACGCTATTTAAAGCTGCATAGGTGTTTGTCCCGGTCCCATTTTCATGGTCTGGAGTATGTGAAGAGGAAGGACTCTCTTAGAAACATCCCACCTACCACCTGACGGAAGGAGCCACTCTATTCTCCCAACCATTGGAAATGCTTTTATCAACTGGCTTGATACATTCAGACCTTCGCTATCTAGACAGAGATTTGGCATCGCTGTCTTTTCCCTTAGAAATGCTCATTGCAGGGGTGCCCGCATGGCTTAGTTAAGTATCTGACTCTTGATTTTGGCTCAGATCGTGATTCGGAGTCCTGGGATGGAGCCCCATGTAGGGCTCCACGCTCAGCCAGGAGTCTACTTGGGATTCTCTTTCCCTCTCCTTTTGCCCCTTCTCCCCCTTCCTCTGTCTCTCTCTCTCTCTCAAATTAATAAATAAATCTTTTTTTAAAAGAAAAAATGCTCATTGCCTGTCCCCACTGATGGCCACTCGAAAGCCTCAAGATTCAAAGATGGGGTTCCCAAAGAACTTGGGTTGTTGCATCCACCAGCTATCTCCCACCCAGGCAGCTTGACCATAGCATGGGGAGACTACCGTGGTGAGCCAAGAAAGCCAGCCCACATACATCTGGCATCAGGAAGGAGTCATAGACCCGCATGACGCATTTGGACATGTAACATGATAGAGTGAGCCATGAGCTGGTAGGAGCTGGGACTCCCCCACCAGCAACCTGAGCCCCAGAGCTCTGGGACTAGAATGCCACCAAAGGCTTCTCTCTCCCTCTCTCTCTCTAAAGTGTCCAGAATCTCTTTGCAGGTACAGAGAGCTCATCTTCCCCCCATCCCTTCCCCACGCCCGCCTCATCACCTTCATTTGACGACACCCATACCTTTATAGTTGACATTGTTCAGACTGTTGATCACTTCGGTCACATCCCGGGAGTTGTCGTACAGAACAGACATGATGACTTTGGGATTGGATGCAAAGGTGATGATGGCGACGCTAACATTGATCTCAAAGCTGAATATCTGTGAAGGACAAGGTAGAGGCAGCATGAGAGGCCTTTAAACCGAAGGCAAGAGGGTAAGAGAGCAGGCCAAAGGCCCCAGAGGAGGCAGAGAGCCTGGGCCACTTGCTAAGACACTGCCGCTTGCGGGAGCCAGGAGGCTGACATCCGCTGACCATGTCCTCCCTGTGATAGGCCTCTCGCTCCTCACTGCACCCTCACATCAATTCTGTGAGAGGGCGAGATGGTCCCTCTTTTATAGATGAGGACATTGAGGCTTGTTGCCTTGCCCCAGACCACACCACCGGTACGAGGCAGAGGTTGAATTCAAACCTGTCCACACGAACCTGAGGCACTTCTCTAACTGCTATGGCTTGCAGCCTCAAGGCTTAGTGGTTACTATAAGTCTTAAGGAGAACAAGGAGCACAAAAATGGCCTTCTTTAAAATGTAGCTGGGGGCACCTTGGGGGCTCAGTGGTTAAGCATCTGCCTTCGGCTCAGGTCATGATCCCAGGGTCCCGGGATCGAGCCCTGCATCAGGCTCCCTGCTTCTCCCTCTCCTGCTTGTGATCTCTCTCTCTGTCAAATAAATAAAATCTTTAAAATAAATAAAATTTTAAAATATAGCTAGGAAGAAAACATGTGTCTATGGAAACTATTGTGAAAAGCATAATTACCAAGCAAAGTGCTGGCAAGTGATTTAAACCAGTGGCTTCCAAACTCTCCTGTTCATGCTTCACGTCAGAAAAACATTCTGGGCATACAGCTCAATATCGGTGCATATATTTATAAAAACCCACTGGGATTTATAAAGTGCATCACTATTCAAATATATTATACACCTTTTAAACACAAAAAATTGGAATATTTGAAGGAAAGTATTAATTATTAAGTTATTGATTTAATTTAAACTAAAATTATTCAACAAGGATACCAGTACTTATCTACCACACCCTGGAGGGTTATTTTGTGTATCCTTCTGTGGAGACCGTCCTTTTAGATGATGAGTGCCTAGGAAACAGGACCTCAGGAACAGAATAGGACCTTGTTCATTCTTTGGTATCTCCCAGCACCCAGCACCCAGCACAGGGCCTAACACACAGAAGGTGCTCCAGCAGTGTTTGTGGGTGAAAAATACGATCCCGTAAATTGAATCCATGATTCCTGCATGACATGCAATAATCTGGGAGGACTTTTTGGAGGAAGTAAGCTATGAGTGGGATTCGGAGGAAGGGAAGGAACCAAGGACAGACAAGGGTGTAGGAAGGCATCCTCTGTGCACAGAATCCTATTTTCGGACCCTGTCCACCATGAGAATGGCACTCTTCTTGAAGATCTGAAAGTCGCCTTCTGACACACTCTGGGAGGCATCCAGGAGCAGGTAGAGGTTCAGGTGGCCAGAGCGCTGGATTTGGATTTTACGGCCCAGGCTTTCTGGGAGAAATGTGCAAAGGGCAGATTCACATCTTGACCTCCCACCTGCTCTCTTACCATGGGGTAGGGCTTCCCTGCCTCCCCTCCAGTCAGCTCAGCCCCACCGAGCCTTCCCGAAGCTCTCAGCACCTTCTGGGAAGTCTGCTTCTCCCCATGCCAGGCCCCGCACCCTGCTGCCCCCACCTCAAGCACTTACTTGTTTTCTTCTGGGTGGGATTGGTGGCTCCAAGCAGGTGGGAGAACGAGGCGCCCATGGCGGGGCCCACATCCTCGGGAAAGTCATAGGAGTAGGGCTCTGTGGGAATAGTCGTTGGGGTCAGCCAGGGTCAGGGGTAGGGTGCCCAGGATTCTCTGGAGGGTCAAGGTGGCTGGCTACTCACGGCGGCATATGGGCTCTGTTCCGCTCCAGGCCCCACTGGCCTGGCACTCCCGCTCCGCAGACCCCGTCAGCACCAGATTCGAGGAGCAGCGGTAGCTGACTTTGTCTCCAAGGCCAAAGCGGGACCCCGTCCGCACAGCGCCCACTGAGATGCCTGGGTTGGGGCAGTGACCAGCTGCAAGTCAACAAGGGAAGACAGCAGTGAGCAGGGACGCCCCTCCTCAGCCTTTCTGCCCTGCTCACCTGCCCTCTCCCTTTCCCTTCTCTCAAGACCCGTGGAGCCTCTGCAGGTCATTTGGCCTCCCCCTAGGGAGATACCACACCCCTGTGTCCTAAGAGTGTGGGTGGCACATCTTTAGCAGGGCAAAGTGTTTAGAACTCATTGCCCTGGGTTGCCAGTTAAAGTGTCCCAGAACCAACCTGCGGCCTCAGCCTGCATCCATCCCAGAGCCCCAGGGAGGACGCTGACTGAGGAACCCAGACTGAAAATATGGATAATTCCTTAATTTCCATATCGCTGGGGTGACAATTGGGAAACTGCCAGTCTCTACTAAAACTAAATGCATCCCGGGGGCCTGGGTGGCTCAGTTGGTTAAGCGTCCAATTCTTGATTTCAGCTCAGGTCATGATCTCAGGATTGGGAGATTGAGTCCTGCTCCAGGCTTGTGCTGGGCATGGAGCCCAGCTTAAGATGCTCTCTCGCTGGGTTCCTGCGTCGCTCCATTGGTTAAGAATCTGCCTGAAGGCAGAATAGGGATTGAGCCCCACATTGGGCTCCCTGCTCAGCGGGGAGTCTGCTTCTCCCTCTCCCTCTTCCTGCCACTCCCCATGCTTATACTCTCTCACTCTTTGTCAAATAAGTAAAATCTTAAAAAAAAAAAAAAAAAAGTTCTCTCTTTCTTCCCCATCCCCCGTTCACTCTCTAAAAAATAAATAAAATTGAAAAAAAAAAACCCACCTAAATGTATGACAACCTGTTCCACTCCTAGACAACATGTTCAAGGGAGGCAAATTCATATGTGCACTAATAATTTCATACATGGACACTCAAAGGGCTTTACTCATAATAGCTCCAAACTGGAAAGAACCTAACCGCTCACCTAGAAGAGAACCCATAAATAAATTGCAATCTATTTATATAATAAAACTACACAGCAATAAAAAATAACATGGACACCTGGGCGGTACAGTTGGTAGTTGAGATCTGACTCTTGGTTTTGGCTCAGATGGTGATCTTAGGCTTGTGGGATTGAGCCCAGTGTCAGGCTCTGCCCTCAGCCGGGAGACCTGAGTCTACTTAGGACTCTTTCTGCCCCTCCCCATGGCTCTTTCTCTAAATAAATCAATAAATCTTAAAAATGAATAAACTTTCTGCTACTCAGGACCACATGAGTAAATCTCACAGGCAGAATGTTGAGTAAAGGAAGCCAGCCGTGGGACAGTCATGAAGATGAGTAGGAAAACGACTGGCTGGGCTGCGGGGGGACGGGATGGTCCTCCCATCTCATGGACTCCGTGTCTTCTGTATTATGGGTTCTGAACTATCATCCAGGAAGCTCCTATAACCCAGGGACTCCTAGGAGTCCCACTCCTATCACGCAGAGCCCCTCACCATTGACAGGGCAGTGATAACTATGACAATCTCCAGGGACTCTTCGAGATGCTTACTAATGTCAACTCAATCCCACAGCAACTCCACGAAGTGGCCAGTCTTACTATTTCTATTTGAGATGGGGAAATTGAGGCATCATAGAGGGGCACCTGGATGGCTCAGTCAGTTAAGCATCCACCTTCAGCTCCGGTCATGATCCTGGGATCCTGGAATCAAGCCCGAGTCGGGCTCCCTACTCAGTGGGAAACCTGATTCTCCCTCTCCCTCCCCCTCTCCCTCTGCTCATGCTCACTCTCTCTCATTATCTCTCTTGCTTGCTCTCTCTCTCAAAAGTAAATAAATAAAATCTTAAAAAAGAGAGAGACAGAAAATTTGAGGCATAAAGAGATTAAATAACCTTCCCAAAGGCTGCCAAAGTCTGAGTAGCTTGGACCCCCGCTGGCTGCAGAGGTGAGGGACTGGAGCACAGCGTTAGGTCACTCTCTCTCTCAGCACATTGTCCCTACAATAGCCCACTGGGTCTGGAAACCTATCTTGCTTTGAGGCATTTGGAAAAGCTGGACAGAGTGCGTGGAGCCTTTATGTTGGATCTAAAGCTTAGTGCCAGCTGCCTCTGCTGGGCTCCCTGCAGCTGGGTGATGTGTGACCTGTAGACCTCAGTTTACCAAAATCCAGGAATATCATTTTGACATCAGAGACCCAGGCCCCTGTCCCCACAGAGGCACCCTGGGCATGCATCTGACTCCGAGGTACCTGGGAGACCCCAGCCCCTATTCAGCTGGGGGCAGGGCACTCACCCCCGTTGTCACACACAGCTGTCTCCCCATCCCACATGCCATTGGGGCGACACTGCCGCACAGGAGAGCCCCGCAGGGTGAAGCCGTCCTCACACTGGAAGCTCAGGTTGCCACCCACGGGGTGGGACGCCAGCCGAGGGCTGAACATGCCATTCTCAAAGGAGACTGGAGCTGGGCAGCGAACACCTGGAGGGAGAGAAGGGGAGGAGAATATGGGGATGGATGGAAGACACCTGGGCTGGGCTTGGAGGCGTGGGAATCTCCAACTAGTGGTCCAAATATTGGGCTGTTGCGTGTGAAATTGCTCCTTGTGGCAGCTAGTTGAATATTGGCAATGTCACATGGTTCAGCCTAATAGACTGGTAACCACTTCTCTCAGCTCCCCAAGGGCCATGGCCACCCCAGCCCCTCCCCTGCGGTCCTCAGGGGCCCCGTGAGTGGACTATTAGAGGGGTAATATCAGGCACAACAGGAGACCCCTTTGAACAGTCGGAATTCTGAAATCCATTGTTAAGTATTAAAAAATCACACCGAGGGGCACCTGGGTGGCTCAGCGGGTTGAGCCTCTGCCTTCAGCTCAGGTCATGATCTCGGGGTCCTGGGATCAAGCCCCGCATCAGGCTCTCTGCTCAGCAGGGAGCCTGCTTCCTCATCTCTCTCTGCCTGCTGCTCTGCCTACTTGTGATCTGTCTCTCTCTCTCTCTCTCTCTCAGTGTCAAATAAATAAATAAAATCTTTTTAAAAAGAAAGAAAGAAAATTGTTAGCTACTATGAAGGAATCCACTGTACTCCTAGTGAATCACTAATAACCTTCTCTCACTTATGGAGGAACAGTTTGAAAAAAAAAAAAATCACCCTGAGAATTCCAATCATCCCCATCAAAGCCTTCTTCCAGTGCCTTGGTATGGACAAGGAACAATGTTCTACTCTTTTGAGAAGCTCTGTGGAAGAGCGGCTTTTGCCGTGGGGTAAGCCCCATCCGGAGCCGGTCCTAAGCAGAGGCTCTGGAGTAGGTGGCCCCACCCCGAGCCAGGCCCTTGGTGAGCCTCACGTTTGCAGGCTGCCTTCGTTAGCTCCTTGGATCCCAGGGTCTGCCACCGCCCGTTGCTGTTGCACAGTCGGGAGGCTGGAACTGGGTAGTAGCCCATCGGACAGGAGTAGGTGAGGACACTCCCAGGGGCCCAGCCATGGCTAAGGGTGAAAGTGCCACCCGAGATATTCACATTCTGAGGGCAGGAGGGAGCCTCTGCAGCCAAGCCTGTGAGCATGGGACACAACACAGAAATGCGGAAAAGATGAGAACAGAAAAGCAAGAGCAATTGTCATTTTCAAGTGGGAACTCGATGTGGCCAGCACCGGCCTCTTATGCGAACCTCAGCATTCCCCTCCCCAGCTCCTACCTGGGTACAGGGGCAACAGGCAAAGCAAAGCCATCAGTGGGTCCATGGTGTCCACCTTGGGGCAGAGTGGCAGAGAGCCGGCAGAGCGAAAAGGTCATCTGACTTCCCAGAAACCCTGAGCTGACTCAGCAGCTGATTGGTTTACTGCCAGAGAAGGAAAACCAGGGAGTGGTAAGGGGACTGTGCTTTTTTTTCTTTCTTTTCTTTTCTTTTTTTTTTTTTTTTAGATTTAACTTATTTCAGAGAGAGAGAGAGAGAGCATGAGCAGGGAAAGGGGCACAGGGAAAGGAAGAAGCAGACCACTCACCGACACCACCCCCATCCCCCACCCCCACAGCAGAGATCCCAACTCGGGGCTCAATCCTAGGACCCTGGGATCATGACCGGAGCCAAAGGCAGACGCTTCACAGACTGAGCCCCACCAGGCGCCAGGGGGGCTGTGCTCTTGGCAGGAAAAAATAATCAGGGATTGGGGACTGAGCTGGGAGGACAAAGCCCTTGCCCATCTCCCTAATCCCAACATAGCCTGCTCAGTTGATCTGCACCATGGACTTGACAGACCACTCTCAGCCTCCATCCCCCTCCCCCCTACACATGCCCTTGCTCGAATAGTCTAAAGGACACAAACCCTCAAACCATCCACGATATTGCAAAATCGTTTATTTAAGTCTCAGGTTTCTCTTAGGTGTTGCCAAGTGGCCTCTTGAGAGAGGCCTGCAATAGTCTTTTCTTATGGAACATAAACCTCCAAGAGACTGAGGCTAATTTTCTTAGAAATTCTTGCTATAGGGGAAGAACCACAATCTTTTTATTCCTTGTAACACTTCCGCAGCAAGAATCTAGAGATAAAAATGAAATCAACATTTAGTTTTTGGAGACTAGAAAATGTTTAAAACACTTTTACAGAAAGTCCAGTAGAAAAAATTCCCAACCCATAAAATAAGTAAGTCTGGGATTGGTTACTCAAAAGAACAAAAGTATTTTGCAATTTTGGACATGCTTTTATTTTTTTATTTTTCTCCTTCTTTTTTTAAAATTCAAATCAATTAATTAACATATAGTGTGTTACTAATTTCAAACGTAGAATTCAGTGCTCATTACATCACATGCCCTCCTTAAGGCCCATCACCCAGTTCCCCCACCTCTCTCCCTTCTGGCAACCCTGTTTGTTTCCTATGATAAAGAGTCTCTTATGGTTTGTCTCCCTCTCTAGTTTCATCTGGTTATATTTTCCCCTCCCTTCCCCTATGTTCTTCTGTTTTGTTTCTTAAATTCCACATATGAGGGGCACCTGGATGACTCAGTCATTAAGTGTCTGTCTTCAGCTCAGGTCATGATCCCAGGACCCTGGGATTGAGCCTTGTGATGGGCTCCCTGCTCAGCAGGAAGCCTGCTTCTCCCTCCCCCACTGCCCCTGCTTGTGTTCCCTCTCTCCCTGTGTCTCTCTCTGTCAAATAAATAAATAAAATCTTAAAAATTTTTTCCACATATGAGTGAAATCATATAATTGTCTCTCTCTACTTATTTCGCTTAGCATATACCCTCTAGTTCTATCCAAGCTGTTGCAAATGGTAAGATTTCATTTTTATGGCTAAGTAATATTCCAGTGTGTGTGTGTGTGTGTGTGTGTGTGTGTGTGTGTGTGTGTGTATCACATCTTCTTTATCCATTAATCTGTCGATGGACATCTGGGTTCTTTCCATAGTTTGGCTATTGCGGACACTGCTGCTATGAATACTGGGGTTCAGATGCCCCTTCGGATCACTGTTACATTTGTATCTCTGGGGTAAATACCCAGTAGTGCAGTTGCTGGGTCGTAGGGTAGCTCTATTTTCAGCTTTTTTTTTTTTTTTAAGATTTTACTTATTTATTTGACAGAGAGAGATCACAAGTAGACAGAGAGAGAGGCAGTCAGAGAGAGAGAGAGGGAAGCAGGCCCCCTGCCAAGCAGAGAGCCCGGTGCGGGACTCGATCCCAGGACCCTGAGATCATGACCTGAGCTGAAGGCAGTGGCTTAACCCACTGAGCCACCCAGGCGCCCATATTTTCAGCTTTTTGAGGAAACTCCATGCTGCTTTCCAGAATGGCTGCACCAGATTCCTGCCAACAGTGTGAGAAGGTTCCCCTTTCTCCGCATCCTCGCCAACATCTGTCATTTCCTGACTTGTTAATTTTAGCTATTTTGACTGGTGTGAGGTGGGATCTCATTGTGGTTTTGATTTGCATTTCCCTGATGCTGAGTGAGGCTGAGCACATTTTCAAGTATCCGTTACCCATCCAGATGTCTTTAGGGAAATGTCTATTCATGTCTTCTGCCCATTCTTAACTGGATTTTTTGTTTTTTGGTTGTTGAGTTTAATATGATCTTTACAGATTGTGGATAAAGCCCTGAGCAAATAAATTCTGCAAATAACCTCTCCCATCCTGTACACTGCTTTTTAGTTTTGTTGCATTGTTTCCTTTGCTGTGTCAAAATTTTTTATCTGGGTGAAGTCCCAAGAGTTCATTTTTCTTTTGTTCCCCTTGTGTCTGGAGATGTGTCTAGTAAGAAGTTGCCATGGCTGAGGTCAAAGAGGTTGCTGCCTGTGTTCTCCTCCAGGATTTTGATGGTTTCCTGCCTCACATTGAGGTCCTTCATCCATTTTGAGTCTATTTTCGTGTGTGGTGTAAGGAAATGGTCCAGTTTCATTCTTCTGCATGTGGCTGTCCAATTTTTCCAACACCATTTGGTGAAGTGACTCTCGTTTTTCTGTTGGACATTCTACCCTCCTTTGTCAAAGATTAGTTGACCATAGAGTTGAGGGTCTATTTCTGGGTTCTCTATTCTGTTCCATTGACCTATGTGTCTGTTTCAGCTTTGGTTTTCTTTTTCAACATTCCCCTGGTGATTTGGGGTCTTCTCTGGTTCCATAGAAATTTTAGGATTATTTTTCCAGCTATACAAAAAATGTAGCTACCCGGGTAGTTCAGCATTTAAGTGTCTGCCTTTGGCTCAGGTCATGATTCCAGGGTCCTTGGATCAAGTCCCACATTGGGCTCCTTTCTCGGCAGGGAGCCTGCTTCTCCCTTCCCCTGCTTGTGCATGCCTTCTCTCTCTCCCTCTCTCTCTCTTTCAGAGGAAGGAAGGGAGGGAGGGAAGAAGGAAAAACATTGACAGTGTTTTAATATGGATTGCATTGAATGTATAGATTTCTCTGGGTAGCATAGACATTTTAACAATATTTGTTCTTCCAATCCATGAGCATAAAACATTTTTCTATTTTTTTGTGTGTGTCTTGCTCAGTTTCTTTCACAAGTGTTCCATAGTTTTCAGTATACAGATTTTTTGCCCGTTTTGTTAGGTTTATTCCTGGGTATCTTATGGGTTTTGGTACAATTGTAAATAGGATCGATTCCTTGATTTCTCTTTCTTCTTTCTCATTGTTAGTGTTCAGAAATGCAACTGATTTCTGTGCATTGATATTATATTCTGCCACGTTGCTGAATTCCTGTATAATTTCTAGCAATTTGGGGGTGGAATCTTTTGGGTTTTCCACATAGAGTATCATGTCATCTGCAAAGAGTGAAAGTTTGACTTTGTTGATTCAGATGTCTTTTATTTCTTTTTGGTGTCTGTTATGGAGACTAGGACTTCTGGTACTGTATTGAACAACAGTAGTGAGAGTGGGCATCCCTGCCATGTTCCTGACCTTAGGGGGAAAGCTCTCAGTTTTTCCCCACTGAGAATTATATTCACTGTGGGCTTTTCATATATGGCTTTTATGATACTGAGGTACATTCCCTCTATTGATGTACCTTTAAATTACAACCTGCAATTATATGAAATATGGAAGTAAAAAAACCCTAAGCTAATGTGCTAAGCCTCCATCCCACAGAAGTCTCTTTAATACTTTGTCAAACAATGTGGGATATGAAAAAAACAAGATTAATTAAAAATGAAAATAAAACATTTCTGAAGTGATCATTTAAGTCTGTGAAAACTCTTTTGACTTATGAATAACTTCTAGAAACACATGCAAAGTGGGGATCACCTTGGACAAAACTGACTGAATGCAAGAAGACCATGATACCCTTGGTGTTGGGGGTCCCAAAGTGCTAGGGCAGAAGAGTTCATGGTGACTGCCTGGCACCCAGGGTTGGTTCTCTCTCCCTCCTTCTATAGTAAGATGTTTAGCAGGACACATCATCACCCAGCTAAAGACTACATTTCCCAGCTACCCTTGTCTCTAGGAAATGGGTGACTTGGTTCTGGCCAATTGGAATTGAGTAGAACTGAAACTTGTAATTTCCAAATTAAGCTGCTAAAATAAAAGGGGACTGTGTCCTCCCCTTTCCATGGGCTAAAATAGAAATCTAATGGTGATTCAAGAGCAACACCCTGAGGATGAAAGACCAAGCAGAGAAGAGCTTGGGTCCCTGACACTGTGTTGATGTCATACCAGCCCAGCCCACCTACTCAGACTGTTTCCAGAGAGAAACAAACTGTATTAAGGGTGGTGGATATTAGAGATATTCACAAATACTCTGGCTTTGTCGCCCTTCGGTCACATAGTAGGATTGAGCTTCCCTATCCATTTGCATTGCCCAATGAAATATTAGTTTGAGTGACACGTATCGTTTCTAAATGGAAGCTTTATGGGTCAAGACAGTCCTCACCATGCTCTTTTCTGCTAGTATGGCAACATTTGAGGTGGTGGCTGCTCCATCAGTCATTCCTGAGTGACACCAAAAGCAGAGTCTCTGCTGACCCTCACGGGACATGTATGTAATATGAGCAAAAACCAAATCTTTGTTTTAATCTATTACGTTATCACTGGAGTAGGAAAAAAGTAAATACCACCCAAAATTTGGGGGGCTGGAAAAAGTGATTTATTCTTTCTCATGCATTGGCCAGCTGGTTCTTCAGGGCTCACTCATACAGGCAACTAAGGGGTGATTTCAGAAGAGTCGGACATCGGGAGCTCTCTGTCTCATGGTCTTTCATCCCTAGCCTTGCACGGCAAGAGCAGTCTCAGGAAAGCATCCGAAGAGATCCAAAGCAAAGCTGCATAGTTCTTGAGGTCTGTCTTCAGAAGTCACATAACAACACTTCCATCCTGTTCTACTGGTGACAGCAAATCAAAGGGCCAGCCCAAGATACCAGGGTGGGGGAAACCTTATCTCACGATGGGAGGAATGGCAAAGTCATATTACAAAGAGGCATATACACTAGAATAGGAGAGATTTATGGCTGTATTTTGCAAACCACTATGGCAGCCAAGATTTGGGAGTTGTCTGTCATCAGAACACAATGAATTCTCACCTGGCAGAATACTTAAGCCATCGAATTTTGAGTATCTTCTTAAGACCACTGCTAGGAACTGAATCATGTCACCCCAAATTCATATGCTGAAGCCTTAACCCCCACTGTGACCATATTTCAAGATGATAGGGCCTATTAAGAGGTAACTGAGGTTAAATGAGGTAATAAGTGTGGGGCACTGATCCAATAGGCTAAGCATCTTTATAAGAAGAGACAGCAGGTTGGCAAGGATGCGGAGAAAGGGGAACCCTCCTACACTGTTGGTGGGAATGCAAGTTGGTGCAGACACTCTGGAAAACAGGAGGTTCCTCAAAAAGCTGAAAATAGAGGTAACCCTATGACCCAGCAATTGCACTACTGGGTATTTACCCTAAAGATACAAATGTAGTGATCTGAAGGAGCATGTGCATCTAAATGTTTATAGCAGCAATGTCCACAATAGCCAAACTATGGGAAGAACCTAAATGCCCATGAACAAATGAATGGATAACGAAGATGTGGTATATATATACGATGAAATACTATGCAGCCATCAAAAGAAACAAAATCTTGCCATTTGCAATGACGTGGATAGAACTAGAGGGTATTATGCTAAGTGAAATAAGTTAAACAGAGGAGGATAATTATATGATCTTTCTGATATGAGGAATTTGAGAGGCAGGGTGAGGGGTTGTGTGGGTAGGGAGGGAAAAAATGAAACAAGATGGGATTGGGAGGGAGACAAACCATAAGAGACTCTTAATCTCACAAAATAAACTGAGGGTTGCTGGGGGGTGAGGGAGATAGGGATAGGGTGGCTGGGTGTTGGACATTGGGGAGGGTATGTGCTATGGTGAGTGCTGTGAAATGTGTAAGCCTGATGATTCACAGACCTGTACCCCTGAAACAAATAATATATGTTAATAAAAAAGGCAAAAATTAAAAATTTTTTTAAAAAAGAAGAGACCACAGAGTGCCCTCTCTCTCCTTCCCTCCCCAACGGCCTTCCCTCCCATCCCTGTGCCTCACCAAGGAAAGGCCAAGTGAGGATGGCTGTCTGTAAGCCAGGAAGACACCAACCAGACACCAACCATGATGGCACCTTGTTCTCAGACTTCCAGCCTCCTGAGTTGTGAGCTAAGGTCTTTCTGTTGTTTAAGCCACCCCTTCTAGGGCATTTTATTATGGCAGCCCACACACACTAGTATATCTTCCCAGCTCACACGTAATAGCTGCCTTTAAAAAGGGGGTGATGCTGAGTGAAATAAGTCAAGCAGAGAAAGTCAATTATCATATGGTTTCACTTACTTGTGAAGCATAAGGAATAACATGGAGGACATTAGGAGAAAGAAAGGAAAAGTGAATTGGGGGAAATCGGAGAGGGAGATGAACCGTGACAGACTGTGGACTCTGAGAAACAAACAGGGTTTTGGAGGGGCCAGGGTCGGGGGATGGGTGAGCCTGGTGGTGGACATTAAGGAGGGCACATATTACATGGAGGACTGGGTGTAGTGCATGAACAGTGAATCTTGAAACACTGAAAAAATAACCTAAAATTTTTTTTAAAAAGGAGGGTGCCTTTCTTTCATGAGTTTCTGCCAGCATTCATTGAGTTAAAAAACTTAGCAGTGTATCAGAATTCGTTCTCCCTTCTTCCTTAAATTTTAAATTTTTTTAAAGATTTTATTTATTCATTTGACAGAACGAGATCACAAGTAGGCAGAGAGGCAGGCAGAGAGAGAGAGAAGGAAGCAGGCTCCCTGCCAAGCAGAGAGCCCAATGCGGGACCCCGAGATCAGAGGCTTAACCCACTGAGCCACCCAGGTGCCCTCAATTTTAAAGCTTACAAATTTTCCACTGGCCCCATGGGGGATGCTCTGAAAGAAAGGGGTATGTCCCTCAATTTTTCTTTTCCCCTTCCCACTGGCTGGAGTGCAGACGCACTGGTGGAAGCCAAAACAGTTGCCCTAAAACCACAAGATGGAAGTCACATGTTGATGATGGCAAATCAACAAAATCAAAGAAGCCCTGCTTCCCAATCCTGCCAGGCTATCGTGACTGCCCTGCACCGTTTATGCTCAGCCATTTAAGCCACTGTTATTTTAGCCCCAGTTTTAGCTGTCAAACATGTATGCAACAAAGATGCTTAGCCAGAAATCAATATAGCAGCCAAAGGCAACACCCACAGACATGTGCTTATCAGTGTCTAATCGAAGCTGCTGGAATAAAGACAACCCAAAACGCAGTGCTTTACATAAGGTATAAGTTTGCAACTCTTGCAAATAAGACAGGGTAAGCAGACAGGGCTGATCTGGCAAGGGTAGCCCTGGCTGGCAGGGCCCCGCTGCTCATCAGTATCACTCAGGATCCCAGGCTCCTTCCATCTGGTGTCTCTGCCATGCCACTGAGGACTGTCCTTGTCTGCATGGTTGAAGTCTCCATCAAGCCGGCATTCCAAGAACACCTGGGCGGCTCAGTCAGTTAGGCATCTGCTCAGATCATGATCCTGGGGTCCTGGGATCGAGTCCTGTACCGGGCTCCTTGCTCATCGAGGAATCTGCTTCTGCCTCTGCCTGCCTCTCCCTGTGCTTGAGCTCCCTCACTCTCTCTGTGTCAAATAAATACAAACTTAAAAAAAAAAAAAAAGTCTGCATTCCAGTCCCAAGGAAGTAGAATGAAAGAAAAAATAGGGAACAAGTGATGACATGGAAAGTCACCCAAATCTTCCACTTATATTCTGTTGGCAAGAAGTTGATTATATGAGAGGCTGGAAAATGTGTCCCTAGTTTGCCTACCATGTGCACATTCTCTTCTAATACGTATTAGAAGAGAATGGATTTCGGGAGACAACAATGGGAAACTAATTGCCCATGGAAAGGCTACATTGCATAGTGAGAAATGAAGGTGAACAAAAGGGAACCTGGGTGGCTCAGTTGGTTAAGTGACTACCTTTGGCTCAGGTTGTGATCCTGGAGTCCCAGGATCAAGTCCCACATTGGGCTCTCTGCTTGGTGGGGAGTCTTCTTCTCCCTCTGGCCCTTCCCCCTCTCATGCTCTCTCTCTCTCATTTTCTCAAATAAATAAAATCTTTATTTAAAAAAAAAAAGAAGGTGAACAAAGAAGTGGATCATTGGAGTTGGGTCCCAGTTCCAGTTCTCCATGAGGCCCAGTCCAGTGTGGAAGACCACGACCCGAGAGGCTCAGAACCTGAAGACACCAGATCTTTATTCCCCTCTTTAGATTCCCAAGTAGATTTTCAGTAGACCCCATTTGGTGAAGGTGACCTTGGTTAGTCTATTTTTGGCATCATTATAAAGCCTGGCAAATGCCCCCTACGTTTTCACTCCAGATGGAAAGAAGGAGGTAAGTAATGCTTCAAATGATAGCCCCTCCATTCCTGCAAGTGCCTTCCCTCTTATCCAAATTTCTTATAAATTCAAGGTTTCTAATACATACTTTCAGGGGACCAATTCTTTTTTTTTTTTTTTCCTAAGATTTATTTTTTTAATTGGCAGAAAAAGAGACAGCACAAGCAGGGGGAGTAGCAGGCAGAGGGAGAAGCAACTCCCTGTCTAAGCAGGGAGCCCAACATGGGGCTCAATCCCAGGACCCAGGGATCATGACTTGATCCAAAGGCAGATGCTTAACCGACTGAGCCACCAGGCACCCCCAGGGGACCAATCCTAAAGAGTAGAAAGCAACACCCCATACTCTGCAACTCATCTTCTATTCACAGGTTGAAAAAAAGAAATGATGACATGATGGTCTCTCAGGATGTCTTACTACTACTGTGGGGACCTCAACTCCTTGAAAATTTTATATGAGGGGCACCTGGGTAGTTCAGTTCATTAAGCATCTGCCTTCGGCTCAGCTCATGATCTCAGGGATTGGGTCCTCATAGGGATCCCTGCTCAGCAGGGCTTCTTTTTTTTAAAGATTTTATTTATTTATTTGACAGAGAGAGATCACAAGTAGGCAGAGAGGCAGTCAGAGAGAGAGGAAGGGAAAGGGAAGCGGGCCCCCTGCTGAGCAGAGAGCCGGATGTGGGACTCGATCCCAGGACCCTGAGATCATGACCTGAGCCGAAGGCAGCGGCTTAGCCCACTGAGCCACCCAGGCACCCCTCAGCAGGGCTTCTGCTTCTCCTCCTCTCTCTGCCTCCTCCCCCACCCCATTCGTGCACTCTCTCTCAAATAAATTAATAAAATCTTAAAAAAAAAAAAAAAAAAAAACACAAGAGTCCCTGTTCCTATTCTCCAAATGAAAATTTCATATGAAAAATGGTTGGCCTATGGGACAGGCAGGGCCCTTGTAGTGTAGTCTCCTTTCAGACAGTCTATTCCTTGTCCAGTCTGGGCACTTAACATGGGCCTAAGTGACATCGTAGGATCTGCCCCCCTCAACCTCCAACTGCAGGGCCAATTCCCATTTTCAGATCACCCCCTGGCTTGCAAACAAGGCTGGCTTGGCCTGCTTCATAACCTACTGTGTGACTTTTGCTATGGATTCAACATTACTCAACACTCCTCTGTTTGTAGGGGATCTGTTCTTGCCTCACTCACATTCTTTGGGCCCTACCACTGGGGACAGCCACTGACTTCCAACACCAATGTCTCCATCTCTTGCCTGAGGGTGTCTCAGGTGTCCCATGCACAGAAACCTGGGAATGTCAGAGAATGAAGGCCCCGCTGAAAGCAGCCTTCAACCTGTGACTTCAGGGAATGGGCATATAAATATCACAGCTCACTCACTCCCCACCACAGGACCACTCTGAGGTTCTACACCCCAGGCTTCTCCAGGGTTCCTCAGTGGGGCTAATCTCTATTCATCAGCAATGATAAATTTGCTTGATGACACGCCTTTTATTAACCACCTTCCTTCCCACTCCCCTACCCCTGTTTCCTGACACCACCTCCTTTGCCCTTGAATCCTTGTCTCACAGGCTGCTTCTGGGGAAGAAGACTTCATATGAAGGAGGTGCTCTGTGCCAGACACTATTCTAAACCCTTTGTGTGTAGAGGCTCCCTTCACCCCCACAAATAGCCTATGACACAGTTTTTGTCATCACCCCCACTTTACAGATGGGAAAGCTGAGGCACAGAAATGTTCAGTGACTCACTCCAGATTCACACAGGTGCCAAGTGAAGAGCCAGGGTTCAAAGCTAGGCAGCATGGCTCCTGAGTCCACACTCACAGCCCAGTGCTTCATGCCTCTTCCTAACCCCTTCTCTGAAGAGGCTCATCTGAGCTTCCTGAATTCCCCTCCAGTCCCAGCTGCCCACCCACCCCCTTGCACAGTGCCTTCCCGAGCCCTCCTTCCCCTGGTTGCTTGCCTCTGGCTACCCCCTGTCCAGTGACATCTTCTCCATTCTTCTCCAATCCCTCATCTTCGAGGAAGCTCTCTATAGTTCTCCAGATTCCTACAAGGCCCACACAGGATGTGCTGCCTTCTAGTTCTTTGTGTGCTTATCTCAACCTCTCCTAAGAAAGGGCCACGGGTTTCTGTTGAAACTATGAGCTCCCTGAGTAAGATCAAGGCTCATGGTTATACCCCAGCCTCAAGATTACACCCCAGCAGAACCTCCTCTCCAGTCCTATTCTTGCTCCGGGTAAACAGTACCCTTTAGATCAGCAACAGAAGTGTCTTTGGTTTCTAATCCTTCCACTTTTTTTTTTTTTTTAAGTTTTATTTATTTAAGTAATCTCTCCCCCAGTGTGGGGCTTGATATCTCAACCCCAAGATCAAAAGTCACATTCTCCTCTAAGCCAGCCAGGTGCCCCCATCCATTTCTTTTTTAAAAAAATATGTTTACATAAGGTTGGACCCCACCCATGTCCTCTGGAAAAGGCCACAGTTAGGGCTTAGGTAAACAATGCCCTCATTCTATTGTGCATTGACCTACATACATGGAACTAATTGCCCAACTCTAACTGTCAGAAACCTTTACATAAATCACCCTTAGAGCCTTGGGAAAGGGTTATGCCCAGTCTCTAGCCCCTCTCCCACCCCAGGGTCCTCCAGGCCTCTGAACCCGAGGCCAACTTGCAGGCCTAGACTCTGGGTCAGGACACTGAACCTCCTCTTCTCACTCATCCATTGCACAAACAGTTCCTGAGAATTAAGCAAGACATCAAAGGCAGAGTGGAGACCTCCCAAGAAATAGAAGGCTTGTCTGTGACCTCCTGTAAGGAGCCATATCCTTCATATGGAAACTCAGTCTCTGGAAACAGACAAGCCTGGGATACACCAGTATGTCTGTCTCTCCACAACACAGCTCTCACCTCACCTCTGTCCATCCCATCCCTCCAAAGTCTCCCAGTCCTGGGTGGCCAGTGATGCATGTCACTCACCCTCCTTCACTTTTTGCCACCTATGGGGAGGCTGTTCTTCGTAGCCCAGGTGAAATGGTGGTGACCATGACTCTGACTCATGTGCTCAGGGGTCAGCTAGAGAAGGGCAAGGGGAGAGATGGCTTCAGGCCATACCTCCCTGGATCCTGCTCTCACCACCTCCATCCCCCAGACCTGGACTTATTTTTGGTGGGAGGGGGGACCTTACCATCCCTCCTCTGCCCTTTCATTCAAAATGCCTCCCGGGGTGTCTGGCTGGCCCAGTTGGTAGAGCACGTGACTCTTGATCCCGGGGTTGTGAGTTTGAGCCCCACACTGGGTATAGAGATTACTTTAAAAAAATTATTTTAATAAATAAAAAAAATATGCTTCTGTAATGTTTTTCTCCATATCCTGGGGAATGTGTGTGTTGTGGAGGCAGTGCGGGGGGGATGCTTCATCTCTTTTCCTCTTCTGGATCCTAGCTCCCGCCTACCAAAAGGGCAGTGCTGGGGTTCGAAGAAGGGCAGTCTCCCACCCCCTAATGCTGCCAAGGGGCAGGGAGAGAACTTTCCAGTGTAGAAGGGACATACATTCATGCCTTGCTTTTCTACCAGACTCAAAGCACTCCAGCAGAACTCCTTGTGTCCCCATATCTGGCCCCAGCCCCCGTGTGGTAGAAGGAATTCAGGCTTTGACTGAAGATGGCCTGGAACCTCAGGTTTGGCTTGACAAATTTATTAGCCATTTCACAACCTTACTTATCCTTTTTTGTCATCTGTCACACAGGGAGCCAACAACATAATCCACTGCCCTTGAGGCTACCTGTGAGAATTAAATTAGGGCCATGAAAATGAAAGCTTCTTTTCCCTTATAGGTGTGGAAGGGGGGGGTACAAAGCTATTCACCACGGCATTCATTGTCAGCACAAATGTTTGGAAATAACCTACATCCATTAACAGAGGAATAACACTCCGCTCCTTGTAGTTTGGACCATGGGTCGTTATGCAGCTTCTGAAAGCTTTCAGGCTTATGTATGTATGAAGTGCAAGGTCTCAAGATACTATTCATGAGATGTACTTTTTAACTAAGCTGACATTCAAAACCATAAATGGTCTGTTGCCATTTATGCAGAAAAGTGGGGGCAAAGAGGATGTAGCTACATCTGCTCTTTCTATGTGCACAATTTCTCTGGCAAGGTGTACAAAAAACGGGATGACAGAGTTGTCTTCAGGGAGACCTAGGGGCTAGAAAATGGGGTGTGGGGCAAGGAGAAAGATGCACTCTTCTCAAAATCCCCTCTCTTTCTCTTTGCACTCTTGTTGGGTACATGTGGTACAAATTCAGACAGATGGAGGGAAACATAAGGAGCCAGAGGAGAAAGTTCTGGAACCAGGCAGAAAGACTCCTGCAGAGGCTCTCTGGGGGAGTCAGCGCCTCTTCTGTATCCTTGGTCTGTCCCCAGTGGAAGTCCTGAAAAAGCCATCTTACAGGGAAAAGTGGCTTGAATGTTCCAACACACCAAAAGAGTCACCCTGCTGAGCTACTAACAGGAGCTCCTCACACAGTCTCTCCACAGACAAATTAAGTTTTATTTTCTAAAACTTCAAACGGATGCAAAAGTAGAGAAGAGTATAACAAACCTCCATGTACCCACCACCTAGCTTCAAGGGTCCTCAGTATATGGACACTACTGCTTCATCTCAGACCCACCCACTCCTTCTGGGATTATCTTTAAACAAATTCAAGGTATTATATTACCTTTCACCTGTTAATATACATAGGTATGTACCTCTAATAGATAAATACTCCTTTTTGAGAACACAATGATAATATAATTATCCCACTTTTTTAAAAATCAGCAATATCAAATCTATTTTTAGGGGTGCCTGTGTGGCTCAGTCATTTGAGTGTCTGCCTTCAACTTGGGTCATGATCCTGGGGTCCTGGGATCAAGCCCCAAATTGGGCTCCCTATTCAGCAGGGAGTCTTCTTCTCCTTCTCCCTCTGCCCCTCCCTTTCTACTCATGCTCTCTCTCCCTCTGCCCTATCAAATAAACAAATAAAATCTTTAAATAAAATAAAATCAAAAATTGTTTTATTGTGGTAAAATATACATAAGATAAAATTTACCATCTTCCGCATTTTTAAAAAGATTTTATTTATTTATTTATTTGACAGAGAGATCACAAGTAGGCAGAGAGACAGGCAGAGAGAGGGGGGAAGCAGGCTTCCTGCTGAGCAGAGAGCCTGATGCAGGGCTCCATCCAAGGACCCTGAAGTCATGACCTAAGCAGAAGGCAGAGGCTTAACCTACTGAGCCACCCAGGTGCCCCACATCTTCCACATTTTTTTTTTAAGATTTTATTTATTTGTTTGACAGAGAGAGATCACAAGTAGGCAGAGAGGCAGGCAGAGAGAGAGGAAGGGAAAGGGAAGCGGGCCCCCTGCTGAGCAGAGAGCCCGATGTGGGACTCGATCCCAGGACCCTGAGATCATGACCTGAGCCGAAGGCAGTGGCCTAACCCACTGAGCCACCCAGGTGCCCCATCTTCCACATTTTTAAGTATACAGTTTAGTGGTATTAAATACATCCACAGAGTATTGTGACATCATCAACCAAAAGGAGTAGGAGCAGAGTTATAAGAGAGCAATCTTTGTATGATATTGAAGTTAAGCCAGTATAAATACAAATTAGTGTTACAACGTTAAGATATCAAAAGTAATCCCCATGGTAAACACAAAGAAAATAGTTACATAATTTATACAAAAGGAAATGAGAAAGGAATTTAAAATGTTTCACTACCAAAAAATCAACTGAACACAGTAATACAAGAAATGAAGGACAAATAAAGTTATAAAGCATTATAGAAAAGAAATAGCAAAATGATAGGAGTAAGTACCTCCTAATCAGTAATTACTTTAAATGTAAATGGATTAAATTCTCTAATCAAAATGCAGAGATAGGCATACTGGATTTTAAAAATATATGATCTAACTATATGCTGTCTACAAGAGACTCAATTGAGAGCCAAAGACAATCTATCAAGATAGACTGAAAGTGAAGGGATGGAAAAGAATACTTCAAGCAAATGATAGCTAAAAGAAAACAAGGGTACATATACCAGTAACTGACAAAACAGACTTTAAATTAAAAAAAATTTAAGAGACAAAGCAGAACATTATATATTAATACAAGTCTCAATGCAGCAAGGACATATAACAATTATAGCTCTTTCACCCTAATCATAGACCATTAAAATATATGTAGCATAAAGGGTCAGAATTAAAGGGAGAAATAGACAAGGCTTACAAGCATAGTAGGAGACATAAATGCCCCATTCTTAGCAATGAACAGAAGAACCAGGGGCACCTGGGTGGTTCAGTCAGTTAAGCATTCAACTCTTGATCTCACCTCAGGTCTTAATCTCAGAGTTGTGAGTTTGAGCCCTGCATTGTGCTCCACACTGGGCATGGAACCTACTTTAAAAAAACAAACAAGCAAAACAATGAATAGAATAACCAGACAAAAAGTAAGTGAGGACACAGAGCACTTAAACAACACAATAAGCCAACTAGATCTAACAGACTTGTACAGAACACTACCCAACAGCAATAGCACACACATCCTTCTCCAGTGCATGTGGGACATTTTCCAGGATATACCAGGTATTAGGCCATAAATTATGTCTCAATAGATTTCAAAGATAGATATCATACCCAATATTTTCTCCAATCATAACAGGATGAATTTAGAAACCATCAACAAAAGTAAAACTGGAAGGGGCCCCTGGGTGGCTCAGTCATTGAGCATCTGCCTTCAGCTCAGGTTACAGTGGGAAACCTGCTTCTCCCTCTCCTACCCGCTCTGCTTGTGTTCCCTCTCTCGCTGTGTCTCTCTGTCAAATAAATAAAGAAAATCTTAAAAAAAAAATAAAACTGGGAAACTCATAAATTTGTGGAAATTAAACAACACACTTTTAAACTATAGATCAAAGAAATCCGAAGGGAAACTAGAAAATACTTAAAGATGGATGAAAATGAAGATACAACACAACAAAACTTATGAGATGCAGCAAAGGCAGTATTAAGAGGAAAATGTATAACTATAAACACATATTAAAAAACAAGAAAGTTCTCAAATCAACAATCTACCTTTACAACTTCAGGAATTAGAAAAAGAGCAAACTACACCTAAAGCTAGCAGAAGGAAGGAAGCAATGAAGGTCAAAGCAGAGATAAACAAAATAGAAACTAGAAAACCGGTAAAGAAAATCAATGAAATCAAAAGTTGTTTCTTTGAAGAGATCAACAAAATCAACAGACTTTATCTAACTGGACTAAGAAAAAAGAGAAGACACAAATTACTAGAAATAAAATTGGGGACATTGTTCCAGAAATAAAAAGGATTGTAAGTGAATACTGTGAGCAACTGTACATCAGCAAATTGGAAAACCTAGATGAAATGGTCAGATCTATTTTTCTAAATATTTTATTTATTTATTTGACAGAGAGAGATAGATCACAAGTAGGCAGAGAGGCAGTCGGGGTGGGGGAAGCAGGCTCCCTGCTGAGCAGAGAGCCCGATGGGGAGCTTGATTCCAGGATGCTGAGATCATGATCTGAGCTATAGGCAGAGGCTTAACCCACTGAGCCACCCAGGGACCTCTGGTCAGATGTCAGATCTTTGTTTTTGTTTTGTTTTTTTTAAGATTTTATTTATTTATTTGACAGACAGAGATCACAAATAGGCAGAGAGACAGTCAGAGAGAGAGGAAGGGAAGCAAGCTCCCTGCCAAGCAGAGAGCCTGATGCGGGGACTCCATCCCAGCACCCTGGGATCATGACCTGAGCCGGAGGCAGAGGCTTTAACCCATTGAGCCACCCAGGCGCCCCTGGTCAGATCTATTTTGAATAATATGTGTGACATTTCACCTTTGACACACCGACTGGTCCTTTTCTTAATTGAGATATAACACACATATAGTGCACAAATATTAAGTATACAATGCATTGACTTTTTTAAAAAGAATTTATTTGGGGGGGTGCCTGCGTGACTCAGTCAGTTAAACATCTATCTTCAGCTCAGGTCATGATCTTAGGGTCCTGATATTGAGCCCCATGTTGAGTCCCAAGTTGGGCTCCCTGCTCAGCAGGAAGTCTGCTTCTCTCTCTCACTCTCCCTACTTATGCTGTGTGTGTGTGTGTGTGTGTGTGTGTGTGTGTGTGTGTGTGTGAAATAAATGGATATAAACTTTTTTAAAAAAGTTAAAATATAAAAATTTTAAAACTGGGCGCCTGGGTGGCTCAGTGGGTTAAGCCGCTGCCTTCGGTTCAGGTCATGATCTCGGGGTCCTGGGATCGAGTCCCACATCGGGCTATCTGCTCAGCAGGGAGCCTGCTTCCCTCTATCTCCCTCTCTGCCTGCCTCTCCGTCTGCTTATGATCTCTCTCTGTCAAATAAATAAATAAAATCTTAAAAAAAAAAAAATTTAAAACCCCTTTTGACCATTAAGTGACTAAGATCAAACAAGCAAATAAAAAGACTAGAAAAGACACAAAGACACTGCTACACAATAGGCTATGTCAAAAATATCAAACAAGCCTCCGCCGGCGCCCACCAGAGCCTGTTCATGTCGACTGACCAGAGTCCCGAATTCTCCCCTCGGAGCCGGTCCACACTGCCCCGATCCCAGCTTTCTATCCTTTGAAAACACTAAGAATAATGTCCCTACATCAGTTTTTACTAGAGCCAATCACCTGTCATGCCTGGAACAGGGATCGTACCCAGATTGCTCTTAGCCCCAACACTCACGAAGTCCACATCTATAAGAAGAACAGGAGCCAGTGGGTGAAAGCTCATGAGCTCAAGGAGAATAACGGACACATTACAGGTATCGACTGGGCTCCCAAGAGTGACCACATCGTCACTTGTGGGGCAGACCACAATGCCTACGTCTGGAGTCAGAAAGATGGTGTCTGGAAGCCAACGCTGGTGATCCTGAGAATTAATCGTGCAGCGACTTTGGTCAAGTGGTCCCCGCTAGAGAACAAATTTGCTGTGGGAAGTGGAGCACGACTCATTTCTGTTACTTTGAGTCTGAAAATGACTGGTGGGTAAGCAAGCACATTAAGAAGCCGATTCGCTTCCACGGTCCTCAGCTTGGATTGGCATCCCAACAATGTCTTGCTGGCAGCAGGATCCTGTGATTTCAAATGCAGAGTGTTTTCTGCCTACATTAAAGAAGTGGATGAAAAGCCAGCCAGTACGCCCTGGGGCAGCAAGATGCCTTTTGGTCAGCTGATGTCAGAGTTCGGGGGCAGTGGCACTGGCGGCTGGGTGCATGGGGTCAGCTTCTCTGCCACCGGGAGTCGCCTGGCCTGTGTCAGCCACGACAGCACCGTATCCGTTGCTGACGCCTCAAAAAGCCTGCAGGTCTCAACTCTGAAAACAGAGTTCCTGCCCCTCCTGAGTGTGTCATTTGTCTCAGAGAATAGCGTTGTAGCCGCGGGCCATGACTGCTGCCCAATGCTCTTTAACTACGATGACCATGACCGTGGCTGCTTGACCTTTGTCTCCAAACTAGACATTCCAAAACAGAGCATTCAGCGCAACATGTCTGCTATGGAACGCTTCCGCAACATGGACAAGAGGGCCACGACTGAGGACCGCAACACAGCCTTGGAGACGCTGCACCAGAATAGCATCACTCAAGTGTCTATTTATGAAGTGGACAAGCAAGATTATCGCAAATTTTACAATACTGGCATCGATGGAGCCATGACAATTTGGGATTTCAAGACCTTAGAGTCTTCCATCCAGGGCCTCCGGATAATGTGAAGCTGAGTGAGCCTCCCAGATCCAGCATGACAAACTGACAGACTGACAAACTGACACATGCGCTGACAAAGCCCCGCCATGTGCATGGTGGTGAGGAGAGCCAGCCACAAGGAAACACTGAAGACACGTTTCATGCAAATACTGTGTGTGTTTTTTTGTTTGAATATAATTGGTGACAGTGTTGGTTTTTTAAAAGCAGCAGTGATATGGGGTTATTTTGTTTTTGTTTTTGCTATTTCATTCCATTCTTGACCAAAGCTTCTCTTTAAGTAGTTTATTATGGAAAATTGTCACACTAACTTAAAGGAGAGGGTGGGAGATACGTCAATTGTCGCCTCAACAGTTAAATAAAAGTACTGAATGTGTAAAAAAAAATCAAACAAATAAATGATAAAGCTCAAGGAACATAAGTACAAAGTCACCTTGTAAGTTACACCTACCACTGAAATGAATAAATGAGCCATTTATACATTAGACTTCCATGAGTGTTATTGGCCTGAGCCCGTCCTTCAGAGCCCAGTCATATCTGCATTTTTAAAATCCCATTTCTGAGACAGACCTTTTTGGAAAATGACCAGATGTAGGTCAAGCCACCCCATCAGAGCCACCCATCATGCTTGCTCTGATGACATGCTACCATCTTTCTATAAGTTACCACAAAACCTACTCCATGAGGTTTCTGTACTAGAGTAAGGTGCATAAATTAGCACCTAGCAGAGTAACTGACAGAAAGCAGTAATTTAAGAAACATTAGGTCCCCTGTAGCAGCCACTTTTTGTGCACTTTATCTTCTCTGCCCCTCTCTGATTTCAGCTGTGGCTGAGGTGGACAGTTCTTTGGAGCTCAGACTCAACTTGTGCTAAATCATCCCAACCTGGGTCTTTTCCAACACCTTGGTGCCCATTGGTGGCTAAATGCTCCTGCCTCCTGTCCTTCTGGAGAATGTTCTATTTCCCTCCTCAGAAACTTCCATGGCGCATAACAGTAACATCGTCCTCAATGGGCTTTTCCTTCTTCACGATATCACACTGCCTGACTTCTGCATTCTAGAATCATCTAAATTAACTGCCTAAACCTACATCTCAGCCTCCAATTTCAGAGACACACAAATTAAAACTGTCCCTTTCCCACTCTCCTCTCCCATAATCCATTGTTCTTCTTTCACAGGTTTTCCCCAACCAACACGCCAGCCAAACCTGGACTGGAACAGGAACATGGAGAATTACAATCCATTGATTTACTGGTCTTTGCCCATTCCTAGAGCACAAACTGCTCAAGGGCAAGGACCCTGTGACATGCTTGGGATCCTCAGTGTCCAATGGAAGAGGAGGCAGTTGTCCCATGGAAGCAGGTAGGCACTACACCAAACTGTGGTAGTCACTGAGGCTGTTCACCAGTTTGTCCTGTTTTCCGCCTTCTTCCAGGCACAAGGTGGCACTGAATTTCTCTCAGCACTCTAGAAGTTAGGCATAGCCATATAGCTTGCTCTCACCAATGAAACGTGAGAATAAGCCACGTGTGCTGTTTTTTCCAGGCAGAAGTGCTCATTGCCAGTGTGACCTGAGCTATTGTGGCGCCCTCTTTTGGTGGTACCTGCTTTAACCTGGATCCCAAGTGACTTGTCATCAGAGGCCCCCAACACCATCACACTGCCAACAGGTAGCGTTCGAAAGTAATAAACAGCTGTGTGAAGCTCCTGAGATTGTGGTCCTGTTTGTTACTGCAGCGTTGCTTAGCCATTCTGACTGATACAAGCTGAGATAGGAGTGCATCTGGAGGTTACAGAGACACAAAGGGGAGGGAATCAGATCTCTCAGCGGTTCAGATAGGCTACACAGGGGAATTGGAAATAAGCTTTAAAAGAAATATTCAACTACTGGAGGAGTGAGAGCAGTCCAGGCAAAGCAATCTGTGTGGGGAAAGGCTTGGAGTCTGGAACCCCAGAGTGTGCTAAGGAAACTGCAGGTAGGTTAGCAAGTTGTAGGGTGGGAGAGGGAAGGGGAGGCGACAGTAAGATGAGGCTGGGTAGGAGAGTCTGCCCTACTCAGGAGCCACATTGGTGGCTTGTAAGGGATTAGTTATATGGCATTTTAGGCAGGGTAGCGAAATGATTTCATCAGCATTTCAAAAAGATTCTTCTGGGACTGTGGAAGGTGAAGAGGAAGACCAGTTAGGGGACATTTATAATCCTTCCAAGAGACCAGGGGCTACACGGAAGCAGAGTAGTGGGGAAGGAGAGCCAGGACAAGTGCTGAGGGGTCGATCTTAGAGGCCCCTCTGTGCTTTCTGCTGGGCTCTCACGACACCCAGGCTGCCCGCATCTCAGTGCTCACCCCAGCATACTCTGGTTACTTACTTATTAATTGCAGTCTTCTTGAGGGTAGGAAATGTCTTTTTCTTTTGTTTTTTGTTTTGTTTTGTTTTTGCTTTTAAAGATTTTATTTATTGGGGCGCCTGGGTGGCTCAGTGGGTTAAAGCCTCTGCCTTCGGCTTGGGTCATGATCCCAGGGTCCTGGGATCGAGCCCCACATCGGGCTCTCTGCTCCTCAGGGAGCCTGCTTCCTCCCCTCTCTCTCTGCCTGCCTCTCTGCCTGCTTGTGATCTCTGTCTGTCACATAAATAAATAAAATCTTTAAAAAAATATTTAAAGATTTTATTTATTTATTTGACAGAGAGAGAGACGGCAAAAGAGGGAACACAAGCAGGGAGAGTGGGAGAGGGAGAAGCAGGCTTCCTGCTGAGCAGAGATCCTGATACGGGGCTTGATCCCAGGATGCTGGGATCATGACTTGAGCCAAAGGCAGACACCTAATGACTGAACCACCCAGGCACCCCTGTTTTTTTGTTTTTGTTTTTACAGATTAACATTTTATTACTCAATTTAAAAGGCAGTGTAATATTAGAGAGATTTTAGCTTCCTGGGAAACCAACAAGAAAAGCAAAATGTGTCCAATAAAAAGACACAGGTTTTTAGCTTTTAAAGGGATAGCTTTCTTTGTCCAGAGCTATATTTGACAGGACAATTTTTTGTATTAAAATGATTGCTCCAGGGTGCCTGGGTGGCTCAGTCGGCTAAGGGTTTCACACTTGGTTCTGGCTCAGGTCACGGTCTTGGGGTTGTGGGATCAAGCCCCACATCGGGCTCTGTGCTCAAGGAGAGCTTTAGGTTCTCTTCTCTCTCTCCCTCTCACCCGCACACACACTCTCTCTCTCAAATGAATAAATAAAATCTTTTTTTAAAAACCTGAAATTCTATACCTATTAAACACTAACTCCTTGTTTTCCCCCTCCCCAGCCCTGGTAACCACCATTCTGCTTTCTGCCTCTATAATTCTAACTGTTCTAAGTGTCTCATATAAATGGAATCATACAGCATTTGTCCTTTTGCATCTGGCTTATTTCCCTTACCACAAAGGTCCATAAGTTTCATCCAAGCTGTAGCATGTATCGGAATCTCCATCCTTTTTAAGGCTGAGTAATATTCTATAATATGCGCATCCACATTTGGCTCATCCATTCATCTGTTGATGGGCATCTGGGTCGTTCTCATGTTTTAGCTACTGTGAATAATGTTGCTGTGAATATGGGTGTACAAATGTCTCTTTGAGACCCTGCTTTCAATTCTTTTGGATGTATACCCGGAAGTGGAGTTTCTGAATCACATGGTAATTCTATTTTTAATTTTTTGGAGGAACCACCATAGTGTTTCAGTACCATTTGGTATTCCCACCAACAAGGGTTTCAGTTTCTCCACACCCTCAGCAAGTGTGTCTTACTCTCCTCTGAACCACCTGCACTAGCTCACCATTGGCACACTGTAGGAACCCATATATTTATTAAATGGAAGGGGAAGAGATTTGGTGGTAAAGAACACATGAGGGATGAAGGGCAAAGAGAAATCTGCATTGAATCCCAAGTTTTTACCTTGGGTGATGGGATGGATGGAGAAACAGATGGGATGGGATATATGGAGAAACAGGTTTGGAGAGAAAGAGAAAGATACTGTCCAGGACATATCGTGTTTTAAGTACTTCTAGAACATTCAGGAGAAGGTGGATATTCTAAACCTGAAACAGGAAGCAGGTCTGGTGGGAAACAGAAACATGGGACTCTGTATCAGTCATGGTTCTCCAGAGAAGCAAAACATAAAGAGATTGGGGTGCCTGGGTGGCTCAGTCGGTTAAGCGTCTGCCTTTGGCACAGCTCATGATCCCAGGGTCCTGGGATTGAGCCCTGAACCAAACCCCACGTTGGGCTCCCACTCAGCATTAAGTCTGCTGCTCCCTTTCCCTCTGCCCTTCCCCACTTCCCTCCATCCCCGCTCATGCTCATTCTCTCTCATTCTCACTCTTGCTCTCTCTCAAATAAATAAAAATAAAATATTTAAAAACAACTATATACAAAGAGATTTATTTTTAGGAATTGGCTCATGCATTTATGGGGGCTGCCAAGTCCAAAATCCACAGGGCAGGCCAGCAGGCTGGAAACTCAGGGAAAAGTTAATGTTGTGGTCTTGAGTTCGAATTTGTAGAGTAGGCAAACAGGCTGGAAACTGAAGTAAGATTTCCATGTGATAGTCTTGAGTTTCTCTGGGAAACTTTGTTTTTTGCTCCTGAGACCTTCAACTGATTGGATGAGGCCCACCCACATTATCAGGGAAAACCTCCTTTGAGTCAACTAAGTGTAGAAGTTAATCATATCTACAAAACATCTCACAGAAACATCCAGAGTAGTGTTTGACTAAAGCACTGGGTTCTATAGCCCACCCAAGTTGACACATAAAACTAACCATCACAGAGTCTCCTGGGTGATAACCCACCACTTAACAGCACAAGCGATGGCCCATGGAGAACAAGAAGAATAAAGGCCAAGGACACCAACAGTTAAAAGGTGGACAAAGGAAGAGAGTGAGGGGTTGCAGAGGAGTCTGAGGTTGTATAAGGAAGGGAAGCCAGAAACCAGGGGAAGGCAGTGTATCTATCAGACATGCACGATCAAATGTGCCCCGGGCTGCAGAAGGCTCAAGTGAGGTGAGCTCTGGAATTCAGGAAGCTTGTGGTGACCTTTTCACAAGCAGCAGCAGGGCCACTGCTGGGGAGTGTAAATTGATACGACTACTTCAGAAGATACTTCAGCATCAGGCAGGGGAGTGAAGATGTGGAGATGTGAAGATCCCATCACCCAGCAGCAGTTCCACTGGTAGGAATACAGCAGTACCCAACCCCTTATCCGCAGCAGTAACCCCATCCACGGCAGTAACCCCTCATCCGCGGCTGCTGTGTGTGGATGCTTGCTACTCAGTCTGGTCCACAGATCAGCAGCCCTGGCATCGCCAGGAGCCAGTAGAATGCAGAGCCTCCCGTACCAGCCAGACCTTCAGCCTCAGAATTATGCATGTAAACACATGTCCAGATGATTCACGTGCCCAACAAAGTGTGAGAAGCACCTCATCTTCAACCTTTCTTGCTCGTGGTTTTTTTTTTTTAAGATTTTATTTATTTATTTACAGACAGAGAACACAAGTAGGCAGAGAGGCAGGCAGAGAGAGAGTGGGGGAAGCAGGCTTCCTGCCAAGCAGAACCCGATGCGGGCCTCAATCCCAGTACTCTGAGATCATGACCTGAGCCGAAAGCAGAGGCTTAACCCACTGAGCCACCCAGGTGCCCCCACCCTTGCACATTTTTATGCTATCATCTAAAATGTTCCTGGAATGTTTAAGTTGTTGCAAAAAGATGCAATTTCCAGTGTGTTGTAAACACTAACCCTTTTAAAAAGTGCTATTTCCCTCTTTTAAGGACAGCCTCCCTGATTCATTAAAAAGTCCATGACCACTCTCTTCTGTAACAGTCAGAAATTTCACGTTCCATTTCGTCTGAATTCATATTTCTCTTCCGACCTATCAAAACATTATCTTAATAAAATATGGCTTGTGTCTCAAAGTCTACTATACTCTGCAATGAAAATATGTATATAGATAAAAATTCATTTTGATCAATTTCAATTTTATCACCCAGCCAGGAGTGCCTGGCTGGCTCAGTGGGGAAAGCATACAAGTCTTGATCTCGAGGCTGTGTGTTTGAGCCCACATTGGGTGTAGAGCTTACTTAAAATAAAATAAATAACCTTTCTTTAAAAAAACTAAATTTTTAGGAGCACCCAGGTGGCTCAGTTGGTTAAACATCAGATTCTTGATCTCAGCTCAGGTCTTGATCTCCGGGTCATGAGTTTGAGCCCCAAGTTGGGCTCCACGCTGGGCATGGAGCCTAGTGAAAAAATATATATTTTTTTCTTAATTTTCTGTGGCCTTAAGGCTCTAAGTTTCAAACTTTTCCTTCTGGATTAAGTAATTATTATGATTATCATTAATAATTAGTTTGTCAAAACAACATGCATATATGATAAATTTTGCTAAATAATGATTAAGCAAAAATAAAATAAAATTACAGGGGTGCCTCAGTGGCTCAGTTGGTTAAATGTCTGACTCTTGATTTCAGCTCAGTGATGTCAGCTCATAATTTGAGGGTCTTGGGATGGAGCCCTCTGTAGGTCTCTGCATTCAGTGGGGTGTCTGCTTGAGATTCTCTCGCTATTCTTCTCCCCCTGCCCCTTCCCCCATACACACTCTCTCTTTCTAAAGTAAATAAATAAATCTTCTAATTAATCAATTAATCAGATTAGATTAGAAGTGCAATTCCAGGTGCACCTGGCAGGTTCAGTCAGTAAAGCATTCAACTTTTGATCTTGGGGTCATGAGTTCAAGCCCCACATTGGGTATAGAGCTTAAGTAAGTAAGTAAATAAATAAATATTTAAAAAAATACGTTGGTAACATATAATATTTTTTAAAAAGAAGTAGAATTCTAAATAAGATCATTGGGCCCTTTCTTTTCAATTAGTTCATGTATTTATGGATGAACATTACTTACCATTAGAATTAGATAGGATTCAGCATGAATTCTATTCTAGTTTTCATTTTTTTTTAAATATTTTATTTATTTATTTATTGTCAGAGAAAGAGAGAGCAGAAGCAGGGGGAGTGTCAGGCAGAAGGAGAAGCAGACTCCCTGATGAGCAGGGAGCCTGACACAGGACCTTATCCCAGGACCCTGGGATCATGACCCAAGCCAAAAGCAGACGCCCAACTGACTGACCCACCCAGGCATCCCCCTAGTTTTCATTTTTGTAGATTTAAGAACTGAAAATTTTGTTCCCATAAATATGTAGATATAAATAGAGTCTTGTCATAGCAATGTCACTAAGTTCTTTGAAATCGTATGAAGTTATATACCAAAACACAGTGACTCATCATCAAAAATCAATCAGCTGGTTTCTTCAACAAATGGTGCTGGAAAACTGGATATTCAAAAGCAAAAGAATGACGTGGAACCCCTACCTCATGTTGAATACAAAAATTAACTCAAAATGGTTCAACAACCTAAATATAAGAGTTTAAGCCATAAAACTGTTAGAAGTTCATGACCTTGGATTTGGTGATTTTTTTAAGTTGTTGTTGTTGTTATTGTTGTTGTTTAGTAATCTACATGCAATGTGGAACTCAAACTCATGACCCTGAAATCAAGGGTCGCACACTCTCCTGACCAAGCCTTCATTGATGGGTTCTTAGATATGGACACCAAAAGCACAAGCAACAAGAGAAAAAATAGATAAATTGGATACCACCAGAATTTTAAATATTTGTACTTCTAAGGACTTTATTACTATTTTTTTAGTACGCTCTTACATCCAACATATATCTTGCACTCATGACCCCAAAATCAAGAGTGGCACACTCTGCTGAGTGAGCCAGCCAGGTGTCCTGATCTAAAGACATGTCATCAAGAAAGTAAAAAGGACAACCTACAGAATGGAAGAAAATATTTGTGAATCACATATCTTATAAGAATCCAATATCCAGAATACATAAAGAACTCTTACACTTCAACAACAAAGAGGCAAATAAAAGATAATAAAAAAAATTTAAAAATTAAAAAAATTTAAATATGGTCAAAGGACTTGGATTGGTATTTCTCAGAGAAGATATACAAGTGGCACCAACAACCACATGAATAGAGACTCAACATTGTGAGTCATTAGGGAAATGCAAATCAAAACCACAATGAGGGGCGCCTGGGTGGCTCAGTGGGTTAAGCCGCTGCCTTCGGCTCAGGTCATGATCTCAGGGTCCTGGGATCGAGTCCCGCATAGGGCTCTCTGCTCAGCAGGGAGACTGTTTCCCTCTCTCTCTCTCTGCCTGCCTCTCAGTCTACTTGTGATTTCTCTCTGTCAAATAAATAAATAAAATCTTTAAAAAAAAAAAAACCACAATGGGCTACCACTTCATACCCACT